>NW_027526203.1:235462497-235551558 GCF_048455015.1 Haemaphysalis longicornis | reverse complement strand
TTCGCATCTTACATTTCTTCACTGTTCAGAATTCTAACTATGGTCACACGGATTCTGCTAATGAGCTCATGCAAACTGGTGCGATTGAAGTACTAGGGAAAAAAGGAAGTCTTAATGCCTTAAATTTTTTGCTGTTATGCTACAAACTTGGCCTAGATACAAGACCACGACATACTTCAAAATAATATTCATCATTACCATTTTCATTCTTTCACCCGTTCTACACACCGGTAGAAATTTTTTTTCCCACATGTATTATCGACTGGAAAAATACACCTGAACATATGTCTTGATTAATTTGAATACATAGAAGCGAATGTTTAGTTTATTTTAACCTTTTGTTCTTTCTCATTGCTGCCACATGTAGTATCCTGAACTGCTGGTATCTATGATCTTGTTCACACCTTTATGCCCCTCCTTCTTGGGCCTCTGGTTCGCAGTATGCACTTGAATAAAAATTTTAAAAATTAGTGACAAGGGCAGCTCGAGGTGCTGAAGAAAAATTGGCCTCACACTAATTGCAGAAGACTCATGGCAGAACACGACGTGTATACCCCACACAAAATAAAACTCGCCGATCAAATTTTATTTCAAAACAAGACAGCTATGTACAAAAACAGATAGGCCCCAGAGATTTATAGATACATGAATTAATAAGCCGTAGTTACGAACAAAGCTGGCTACGTTTTGTTAAGAGCAGTGATGCCTCAATGAGTTACCAAGATCTAGTTCATTTCCGTAATTTCTACTTATAACGTGGTCTTCTGTTTTGAAATGAAGCTTCTTTCCGCCAAAGTTAGGCAAGTAAAGGCACAACAAAAAGAGTTCCTTTGTTTAATGCGACCAAGTGTACTAAGTATTACAGACTTGAAACACACAAGGTTAAGTGAACAACACTACATACAACAATAAGTTAAGTTTATGCAGACTTGAAAAAAAAAAAAAAAAAAAGATCAGCACTAGATGACGCTAAACTGTAGCACGGTTTATTGACATTTTATCGATAGGCACACAACTCGTAATGATCAAGTAGTCCCATGCATGTTGAACCCTTTCATTTTGCACCATTAATATTTTTCTTCTCCTGGGTTCCTTAATTATAAATTGATACTTGAGCATTATCACATACACTATGTTCTTGCAATCAGTAAAAATTTTATGCACTCAACACCAATACAATGGCTTAGAGAGAGAGAGGGAGTAACTTTAATGGAGACCAGCGATGTTAGCCGAGCCGTCGGGCTGGCTTGCTACGCTAAATGAGAGAAGAATAACAAAAAAAAAAAAGAAAAAAAAACGTGAAGACGAAAAGATGTCTTTTGATGCGGCCAAAATTTTCAATCACAAAACTGTGTCCAGTTCTGTGCTCCGAAGAAACTCCAAAAGAGCTTTGATTGCACGTGCAGCCTGACTGGGACCCGACCATAAAGGCAAAAACCAAAAATGCTCATGTCGAGATTTTGGCATATTTTAAAGATATTCACGAGGTCAAAATTAATCCAGAGTACTTTAATACGGCGCGCCTCATAGTCCAAGTGTAGCTTTGGTGCATTAAACCCCACAATCAATCAAATCAATGTAACCAGTTCAGAGGTAGAAAACACAGTTCATTGGCTTTATCTTTTTGCAAAAACACATGCCCGCTGCCAATAAAGCTGCAAGTTACTATATTGCCAATACCATCAAAGTACTCCTCATTAAAACAAACGCTCTTACAATCACAGCTAAAACAGTCAGCTTCCGACCGTTCTAGTGCCCTTTTCCACTTCTCCCTACGCTTGGCACCAGACAGAAGACAAAAATGCTACACCCCTTCATTTGTGCCTCTGCACCTGGAATGGCAGGTCGACACACAGCCCAATCTAGGCATTCTCGAGCTCAGGACACCTGTCGGTTACTTTATGCCCAAATCGCAAGCACATGAGCTTAGTGCAACAGGGATTGTGTAGTGGAAGAACCACGCAAGGCAGACCGAGGCCATTGCTGCATGAAATGGGGCTGAAAGCTGTAATTTCGCGAGAGCCTTCCAGATGATGATAGTGTTAGATAAATGATTTGGGAAAGAGAAAGCTTTAATGAATACTGAAGACATTAGCTCCACAAATGGCGTTGCTTGCTGCGTCAGATAGGGTGAACACAGTAAATAAAAAAAAATGTGGAAAGAGTACGTAGAAACAATGAATAAGAGGGAGAATGAAATAAATCAGGAACATTTGAAAAAATGGCAGTAGTAGGATAACAGATCTCAGGATCTCAAAGTTATAGAACGTCGACCAATCTAGAGCCTTTGCCCGTAGCGCAGTGCCAGCATGACTGCTACAGTTCACAAAAGTGATTCAGTTCTGAAAAGTTTTTTCGTAGCAATCGCACAAGAGTGCTTTTCGCTGTTTCGTGTTGGGTTGAATGCTGCGTGCAGTAGCACAAGAGATGACACATGTTCTCTTTCATAGAGTAAGGGCGTTCTGCATTCTGCAGCCCGTCCAGCCTCTGCATAAGCGTTTTGGAAGAGGGTGTTCACTTTGTGGAGTGATTTTTTTAGTTTATTTTCTGATCTTCTGCTGTTGAATGAAGCTAGACCCTCAAGCAGGTGGACAAAAGGCTGGAAGTTGGTACACATAAAAACTACGTGGAATAAAAATGAGAAGTGAGCAAATGGTGCGTTAAAGCCTGGAAAACCTTGATGTCATTAGCGATGGTCTTGACCGCCACCGCCTTTGACACTTCTGAAACCTCTACCAGTTGGTATACACTTGTTCATTTATTTTTAAGTGTGATAGTATGACCGCGTGTTAAGCTTTTTTGCACAACTTCAGCGTCATGCAAAAAGTCAAAGAAAAAGGGCATGCCATGCAGTGAAGCTTGAAAGATTGAATGTTATGCGGCAGAGCCAACTTTTACTGCCCAATTATTCCCAAATTTTCAATACTCGAAAACATTCAGCACTTTGAATGATAAAAGTGCGCTGCAAATCGAATATCAAACAGCATTCGCAAAGTGTTTGAAATTTCAGAAATTTCCACGCCTCTATTGCATTTTTCTGTGTTTTGCGGGACCATCAAACAAATGGATGGACATTAGAAGAAGGCGCTTCCTTGGAAGCCAATGTCACTATACCACTTGATAAGGCACTTTCTAAACTCCCAAGAATCGTGTCAGGACTACCGACGCTCTGATCAGAAACAACGACCATCTAGGGATAGCAAAACTTACGAACAGTACGAGTGAAGCTGAAGCCGTTTACTACATGCTGCACTAGGCTGTTGCACGTTACTCTCACAAGCTTCAGGTGGTTTTTGACGCCTCATCGCACAGTAACTCACCGAAATATTTCAACAACTTTGAAAGTGGACTGAACCTGACCTCCGATTTAGTCAGTCTATCGGCGTATGCAATGGGCTTTCGAATGCGTGGTGGTGCTATTTGCTTAGCTGCACCGATGCCATCTGCACGGTTGCATTTTGCCGCATGGGCCGCGGCGTTCCTGATGTGAAATGTGGTTCGCAGTGTGGTGTTGGCAAGAACGTTCATGTGGACAGCATTTTTTTTTCGAGCGATTTATGGGTTTGCGAATGCCTTGTTACAAGTAGTAGTCAGCATTGCTTTTGCGTCGAAATTCCAGACTGCGCTGCGCACGCTTGTTACAACCGAAGATCCGAAGCAGGCCGCATGACAAAAGCAAGCGTGTCGCTCTTTTTAAATGCGAATGCATTTATTAGTCGGGGGTTGTCTTGCGTCCATCGAGCGGCGTGCGCCTGCATTCCTCCAGCGCGAGCGCACGTGAGCGCGCGCCTCGTAGTTCTGCCTTCGTCGTCGTCGTCGTCGTAAATGCGAATGCATTTCTTAGTCGGGGGTTGTCGTGCTCCGTCGGCGTGCGCCCGCAGGTGTTATCTCTCCGCGCTCAATTCCGAACGCATGCGCTTGAAGCGAGCTGTACTAGTTTGCTCGAAGAGGCAAGGACGGCGAGTACTGCGGTGTTAGTCTCGTGTCTAACGTGTATGGGAACTTGATATCGCACGCCGTTGCCACGTCTCCCGTTCGAGACACGTCTCCGTACAA
Source organism: Haemaphysalis longicornis (assembly GCF_048455015.1). Taxonomy (NCBI): domain Eukaryota; kingdom Metazoa; phylum Arthropoda; class Arachnida; order Ixodida; family Ixodidae; genus Haemaphysalis; species Haemaphysalis longicornis. The sequence continues at coordinate 235,547,502 of NW_027526203.1, read as the reverse complement.
GGACTTGTACACCCTTGCCTACACCGGAGACGGAGTCTTTGTGGTGACCGTGTACCTCGCGCCCAACCTCGCTCGAGACGCCGTTGCCGCGCAGCTGGACGCGGCTATGGAAAGTGTGCGCGTGCGCTCCAAACCCTCTGACCCCATAGTCTTGGTTGGCGACTTCAACGTTGACGTGCGCAAGAAGCGTGGCGAGTGGCTGGTCGAGTACATGCAGACCAGGCACTCTATGCATTGTCTCTCTGCCGGCTTCGACGCGTGCCCCACTACCATTCACGGGAGTTGCATTGATCTGGTCTTTACGCGAAACTGTGACGCGCGTATGCTTCTCAAAGACCCTTTGACCGTGCACTTTAGCGATCACAAGGCAGTGATTGTGGCCGTCAGGTACAACGATAACACAAACAGGTGCTGATGAATAAATGATTACGTTCACACTCTCGTCATTAATTACGCCATTACTCGCAACACACTCATCGGTGCACCCAATGCGTTCGCATTTCTGCACGATTCCCTTCGGGGAGGTGCGGGGGATTTTTTTTTTTTTTGCTGCTTCGGAGCCAAGGATAGAGCAGCGCTTGGCGACAGTCCGCCTTCATGCGACGAATTTACAATGAAGTTATCGATAATGGGACTAATCAGTACTGAATCTGTTGCACCCGTTTCGTTTCAAGTGGAAACGACGGGCCTTGAAGCTTTCACCTCACTTTGCCACATGCTTGAAACATTGCGCAGTGGTCTCTGCACCGCTGTCCGCACCTGTCTAACCGTTGGACAGGCGCTGATAACGTAGTCTGCTTTGCACTATCTCCGTGTGATCCCCATGCATTGATTTTCTTATTTTTGGGTTGCTTCAAAGGACCGTGTCCCGAGTTAGGAAAATTTTTCCACCCCAAGCTGCAAGAATATTTGTTATGGTGGCGGTGTGCGGGACGAGGCATGCTTTACCGAGCAACCCAGGCATGCTGCGCGCTTCTTGGGGAGTGCGAGAGACGGTGAGGTGTTCTGGTGTGTTGAACGTATGACTGTCGTCTACCTAAGCTCCCAATGACGGTGAGCAATTACGCAGAAATTCTGGGTGGAAGCAATCGCGACATATGTATATAAAATTAGGTGCAGCCACGTCGACAAAGATTCGACCGATAATTTTCAAGTGCTTTTTTTTTATGTAGACGAGGTGGAAATTATAAGCAAAACAAGATTATGGAACACGCTTTGAATACTGCAAAAACAGCGCAGAGGCAAGCGATAAACCATACTGCTATAGTTCGTCAATACATAAGTCTTCATCTCTGCGCTGTTTTTGAAGTAGTCAAATTGTATAACCAACATCAAGCCTTAGTGCATAAGCACAGAACGCGCTTGGTCATTAAAGAGCACTCGAAGACGACAAAAGAGTTGGATGCCCACAATTACCTGAAAAAAGGTTGCATTTCATGTACACGTATTCACCTAAAAACACTGGAAGTAGACAAGGCTGCGGCTGGATGCACAGTCGGGTTAGCCTCATTGATAAAGTATGCCGGCTACCTTAACACATCGTGTTACAAGCATGTGCAAGGTATGAGGTGAAAGCTTTGACGGCCGTCGTCTCCACCTGAAATAAAATGGGCACGCCTGATTCGGTAGTGATTAAACCCATCATCGATAGCTTCTTTGCGAATTCGTTGCATGAAGTCAGCTCGTCTTCAAGCATTGCTCTAGCTACCGCTTCAAAACAGAAAAAAAAAAAAGCGAAACGCTTGCTTTTGTTGTGCTTGCTTGCTTTTGTTGTGCGGCCTGCTTTCGGATCTGCGGTTGCGGAAGTGTGAACAGCACAGTCCGCAATTTCGAAACAAAAACGATGCTGACTACTCCTTGTGACAAGGCATTCGCAAACCCACGAATCACGCAGAAAAAAACACTAGCCACGCGAACTTTCTTACCAACACCACGATGCAAACCACGTTTAGCATCGGGAAACATGCTGCCTGCACGGCAGAATGCAACCGTGGATATGGGGTCGGGGCCGTCGTGTAGGTAGCATTGCTGCACGGTCAAAAGCCCAGTGCATACACCCTATTGCTGAACTCCCGAAGACACCAAGGGGCGCAAGGGTCGGATATCAAACAAACATTTTTAAAGGTTGGCATAAAACCGGTGGACAAAGATGCATTGCGTTTCCTGTGGTTTCAAGCAATACCAAAATCGGGTGTACCACTTTCACCAGTTTTGACTTGCTGTATGACCCGCATCCCTTTCAGAGTGATGGCTAACCCATTTCTATTTTCCCAAATGCTTCAACACCACTTAAACAAAGAGCAGTACCCTCAAACTATGAGACATACACGGATGACGTGCTCACAGGAGCTGGAAGCGAGAAAGCTGCCGTGAAGCTGTACAAAAATGCAACTGAAATGTTTGAAGCAGTAAAATGCTACGCCAGTGATTTAAACGTGACTCCCGGGCTACCATGCATCTCGTTTATTTGTTGGGTGTGCTGAAGGTTTTGCGACGTACGTGGGACCCGTGTGCCGACCACTTAACATTCTCTCCATATATGGATTGTATTCATGGCATAGAACCATTCACAAATTGGCCCATGCTACAAACAACGGCGTGGATATGTGACCCACTAGGGCGCAACGTGAAAACTTGGAAGTGTTGGTAAGCATGTTGAACCCTAGCGTAAACGACCGGACAAAGCAGCGCTTCGTGTGTCCTGTTGCTATCGTACTGCGTCTTGTCGTTTGCACTGAGGTTCAACATGAACAACTGGGAAAGGAGGGTGGGGGGGGGGGGGGGGCTTTCTTCTTTTATTGTCCATGCCAAGGTCCTGTTCCACGAAGTGTGGCGTAAAAACATCGACTTCAACACGCTACCTAACAACAGCACAGCGGCCTGGAAGGTGTAGCTAGACGGACTCCCTATCTCCCTGAGGTTCAAGTACCCGGTACTACAGGTCACAAACAAATGGAGGGAGGACGAACTGCTTTCACATTTCTGCTGATACCCGTCCAATGGCATATGAGGGAGTTGCCTACTTCACCCTGGAGGGTGAAAACGGTACAAGATCGACAACTCTAGTAAGCAAACAAAGGGTTGCACCAGGCAAGGACATTACACTGGCGAGACTGGAACTGATGGCATGCCTGCTCGCTGGTCGATTGTGTGGCTATATTTTGGAAGCCCTCAAGCAACAGCCATCAAACATTACCTACGGACAGATTCAACAACAGCACTCTATTGGATTCATGAAGATGCTGGCCGCTGGAAGCAGTTCGCACGCAACCGAGTCACTAAAATTCAACGCCTCGCGGACATGTGCGTATGTAGACATTACATGGGAAGAGAAAATCCAGCACGCGAGATCCCAGCCATGCAGCTGGCCAAAAACGCACTGTAGCGGAGCAAAGCACTGTGGATTTGTCCCGCATGCATATTGGGAATGAGTGGTTCCGAAAGCGATATACGATGAAATCGAACTAGGGGAAAGGAAGAAAACAAGATCATTGCCAGCGGCAACATCGCCACCTACTGAGTCGGGCGTGATCGATCTGGAACACTACGGCAAAATCTTAAAGCTAATCAGAGTCACAGCTCGGGTTTTTCAGTTTATCGTTAGAACCAAACAACAAAGCAGCAAATTAGGACCCCTCATATCCGACGAGTTTAAAGGGGCACTGACACAAAAATTTTGCATCTTGTTTTTTTTGTTGCGATAAGTAGCTAGTGACCTACTTATAACCTGTAGAAACCTCATTTGCTTCAGCGTGCGACGGTTGTTTAATTAGAGGCATTTTCAATGCGGCCAGTCGCAGTTTCGGTTTCAGCGAGTGCCGCGAAACGATGGATTTTGTGGATTTTGTGTGAACAAAGCTGACCACGTGACCGTCGGAGGGATATCACAGTTACAGAGCAGAGCCGCAGTAGCACTGCCGAATCCGCATCGACGGCAGTTTCTGCGAATGCCCCCCCCCGTACTGATCTCGTGAGGCGCCTAATTAAAAAGCGACCGTGGATGTGACGCAGGCGCTGCGAGTGCAAATGCTACCGCGGCTAACGAACGACGCGCGACGCTCGAGACGGTGGGTGGCAAGACGCGCGCTGGGAGCAGCCGGCCGGTCTGCCTACAGGTCCGCCTACAGATGTGTTCGGCTTAGCACTGCGGCGGATATTCGAGTGCCGCTCTCGTAAGCGGTGCAGATGACAATTTTTAATGCAACCCGCCATGGCATCATTAACTCCTTTCTCATGTAAGCCACCATGGTCGGGACTTGGGGACAATTGCGTGCAGCGGTAACAAGCTATCACTCGAGCTACCTGCGCCCGCGTGGGCCACTTCGCGGCCGTGGCCGCCGCCTGCACAGCGACCGTGCATGCGGCTTGCTCAGTGGGCTGCACAGCGACCGTGCATGCGGCTTGCTCAGTGGGCTTTTCGTGCCTCCGGCGCGTTTCCGCATTCAATGGTAATAAACAGTAATAGAAACAGAGTGCCTGGAATCGCTGTAGAACTTTGGTCGCGGCCAGCTGCCCGATGAGCTGACGAAATCACGGCGCCTCCGCCGCCAACGATCGGGTCGTTCGTTCTCGAGAGCAGAAGCTCCGCCCTCCGGCCCTCCGATTGGAGCGGCGAGCCGGCAGTGCGGAAGCGGCAAACACAAACTCGTGACGTGTTTGGATGTTGTTTATTTACACTTGCGCGTGGTCCTCTGCTGGCCGCTCGGTTGCGTTTCGCACACTTCAAAATTGATTTTAAATATGTTCTAGGCTGTATTCACCGCTGACATTTTGCAGATGATGTATATGTGTTCCCACCAATGTATCTCCGAAGTTATCTCGCCTTCAAAATTTTGTGTCAGTGCCCCTTTAATCAAGCTGAACGATACTGGATATGTTGGGAGCAAAAAGGGATTCTCAAAAGAAGTCACGTGTGCCGCCCATGGAACACGAATTACCCCCGACTCAGCTTTAAGAATGTTCACTGATGATTGACAGTGCCGGTATATTAAGAGTTCAGGGACGACCACAACATAGCCAACTTTGGTGTGACTTAAAGCAAACAACTATAACAAAAGCGTAAATGGGCATTTGAAAAGGTTTATGATAGAAACCATTTTGTGAACCTGGTGTGTAAACACTACTCACAGGAATATGTCATGACTGCATGATTACATTACAATAACCATGTGCTTCATTAGTAAAGGTACTTTTTCAGATAGTGGTGCATGGAAGCTTTACCTAGCGCCTATACGCGGCATGCGTAAACAAGCAACAGCTGCAAGTGAAATGACCACGAAAACTAGTCCCAAACGAAAACAGCATCTCGCATGAAGCACACGTCACGTAACCAGGTAGTGCTGAACGCGAAAAAAATTCCCCCGCACCTCCCCGAAGGGAATCGTGCAGAAATGCGAACGCATTGGGTGCACCGATGAGTGTGTTGCGAGTAATGGCGTAATTAATGACGAGAGTGTGAACGTAATCATTTATTCATCAGCACCTGTTTGTGTTATCGTTGTACCTGACGGCCACAATCACTGCCTTGTGATCGCTAAAGTGCACGGTCAAAGGGTCTTTGAGAAGCATACGCGCGTCACAGTTTCGCGTAAAGACCAGATCAATGCAACTCCCGTGAATGGTAGTGGGGCACGTGTCGAAGCCGGCAGAGAGACAATGCATAGAGTGCCTGGTCTGCCTGTACTCGACCAGCCACTCGCCACTCTTCTTGCGCACGTCAACGTTGAAGTCGCCAACCAAGACTATGGGGTCAGAGGGTTTGGAGCGCACGAGCACACTTTCCATAGCCGCGTCCAGCTGCGCGGCAACGGCGTCTCGAGCGAGGTTGGGCGCGAGGTACACGGTCACCACAAAGACTCCGTCTCCGGTGTAGGCAAGGGTGTACAAGTCCTTGTACGGAGACGTGTCTCGAACGGGAGACGTGGCAACGGCGTGCGATATCAAGTTCCCATACACGTTAGACAGGAGACTAACACCGCAGTACTCGCCGTCCTTACCGCTTCGAGCAAACTAGTACAGCTCGCTTCAAGCGCATGCGTTCGGCATTGAGCGCGGAGAGATAACACCTGCGGGCGCACGCCGACGGAGCACGACAACCCCCGACTAAGAAATGCATTCGCATTTACGACGACGACGACGACGAAGGCAGAACTATGAGGCGCGCGCTCACGTGCGCTCGCGCTGGAGGAATGCAGGCGCACGCCGCTCGATGGACGCAAGACAACCCCCGACTAATAAATGCATTCGCATTAAAAAAAAACCACAGCCTGGACGCACACTGCAGTTGCTGCACAAAGCACACTTGCCACCACATCACGCGGCCACTAGAATAGGCGAACTAGCGGAGCACTCACGACGCTGGTTTGGGAACGCTGCAGTCCACCAGCGGCATTAAAGCACTGGGAACACCCTCACAATTCAAAACGCAGAAACACCGCCCCACATCGCTACCAACTGCGCAGATACACAACGGGAAAGTTATGTAAAAGGTGCACCCCTCGGATGCGATGTGTTTCTTGCAGTATCGGAGCTAGCGGCGCCGCAGCTTCAAAGACACACATTCAACTCCGGGAGAACTGCGACGTACCACATACGGCTGATCGCGAGAGCCGAACTTCGACACATCAAACAGATAACAGCACGGCGTACACACTTGATATGAAAAACTTGCGCTGTACACAAGCGCTGACCGCCACTGCGCGTTGCTTTCACTCACAGTGACCGTATTTTGAACGTTATCGATGATCCAAGCGCGGAGACAGACCTTGACAGCTCGGAGCGCGCAAGAGCTGGGCCACGATGAATTTGGACTTATCGGTCGTCTCGCGCTAGCGATGAGCGCGACGAGCGTATCTCTACACACTTGATAGAGAACGAAAACACGTCGCACCACTCTTCAGACGCTGGTACTGGTGCCTTTTCTGCCTCGGCTCCACACAAAGCGCGAACATTTGAAATAGACCAACGATAAACGCGTATCGCAGTACCGACTCAGGACCGCGGTGGCCTGTCGTAACTTCTGCAAGTGCTTGTCGTTTTGATATCACAATCAAGTTGTGCGACGCACACCGTCCCCGCAGCTCACCGCCGCATGGGGATCGAGGAAGGCCGATGGGCGGAGCCAACTCGAGTCGGATGGCCGAGCCGGACGGCTCAGCCGGATGAATTCGCTCGCCGAGCGAATTCGGCCTCGGCGTCCAACTTGGCCCGACAGGGCCTCTCCGACAGGGCACGACAGGCCCAGTCGGACCATGGCGGGCTCAGTCGGACTAAGAAGAAACCGCCCTTTAGCCACTCAGCCACCGCGGCGGGTCTATATTCATTGGGGGCCAGACTACAGGTATTCGCAATCCAGCACTGCAAACTAGGAATGTGTTTTGTGGAAGCCTCATCGAGACAGCATGACAGACACGCCTTCACTAATTGTGAACGATTGTAAGGGTTTAACGCGCCGACGCTACACAGGCGATGAAGCGCGCCGTAGTGGAGGGCTCCGGATTAATTTTGACAACCTGGGGATCTTTAACGTGCGCCGAAATGTCGTACACACGGGCGTTTTTGCTTTTCGCCTCCATCAGAAAAGCGGCCACCGCGGCCGGGAATCGAGCCCGCGACCTCGTGCTCAGCAGCACAACTCCATAACCTTCACTGATTGATTGTTAATGACATCCCCTTTGTATTGGGGTGATGACACGTGCCATCTCACCAAAGATGCTACTGTGTTTCTGTAGTGCTACTCTTTTAAAGGGAAAGCTTGCTTGGTTTAGTGGGACCGATGGCGCCCTGACAAAAAACTAATGCATTTCCCCGTAGACCGGTTGGTAGACGGAAAAACTCTGATAAGATCTCTGGACACACAGCGCGTGCGTGAAACCGGGCTTGCATTGCGTCAAAACGGTTGCTTGAAAATCCCGAAAAAGGAGCGGTCCCAGAAAAGACAATACACGCATCGATCATGAAGAAGGAGTACAATAGTGTACCTTTATCTCATAAACCACGTATCGGTGTACTTTTAGATCCTTCGTAGATGCGTTTACTTAGTGCGCGCAAAATCGTCGCATGGGTTCGTTCTTCTTTTGCGGTTTCGGTCTATGAAGGTTTGACGCTCGATTGGACGCACTTTTAGCGAAGGTTTTGACGCACTTTTGACGTAGTTTTGACATGCGCAGGCTTTCGCGCTTCTCTCAACTTTCTTTCGGAAAGGATGGTGAAGTTTTCCGCTTTAGCACTGACATTGCGACAGGTCCAAATCAAATTTTCTCCGTTACAGGTGCCCTACGCTGTGTTCCCCTCTCAGTTTTTCTGCCACGAGCTTTGCCAATTTTTGCCCCCTTTACAACCTCCCAGTTTACCTTCTTTCGCTGCCTTAAAGCTTAGGGTTTGAGGAAGGCGAATAATTTCTGTGTTTACGTGTTACCGCGACGTACGCAAACTTCTTAATGTTGGCTTAAGCAAATTTCGCTACATTGTACGTCTCCTGTGTTTCGGTCATGTTAGCGTATTTGCGTGGTCTACCAGGCTTAGCCGGCACAGGAACTGGCGGTACGCCCGACGCAGAAGCACTTTCAATCACGAGACACGGCGACAGGCAGCAGGTTCTATAGCACCACGAGAGGTGCGCGCTCGCTTCGTTTTGTGTTTCTCCGTTTGGTTCTCTTTAGTTCTTGTTTGAAGTACCTCGAAAGGCGCGTTCCATGTCATTTCGAAGTTAGTAGGGGTTAAGTCACTTGCCTGTTACCGCGCGTCACTAGGTTTGATTCTGGTCTCTACTCTGGTTTCTTTTTATTTAGAGACTGGCGGCTTTTCCCCACCCCAGCATCGGTAGAAACCACCGGAAATTTCCGCTGTTAAGGTACATAATGTTCTGGCATTATTAACTGCGCCGGCATGGCGTGCATGTGCATGTGCACACGCGCATGTGCATGTTCATCTGTACACGCACATCCATGCATGCGCGCATGCGCACAAATAGTTTGGTTCCACCTCCGCACGCTCAGGGCCTCCGATCGACTACCGTTCCGTTCTGGGACCGCATCTCCGGTCTGGTGCGACGTTTTACTTCTGCAGTGATTGGGCCAAAAACAAAAGTACGTTTGTCAGTAGCCAAGGTTTAAAATACATGGGCTATCACTTTCATTAAAATGTTAGTTACGACTCCAGATTTCCCGTTGCTGTACGTGTACTCTAAGCAATTTAATGATGTCTCTGCATATTCCGACCGAAATAACCCCAAGTTACAACCGTATACCACATCGACACTGCCGCTCGTTACAGCTATTTTGTGCAAATTCTAAACATATTTACGAAGCTCGTCGTACAGTAGCCTACCCGTACGCAAGAAACCTACTACGTACGCCTACACGTACGAAGTAACCTGCAAGCAACCGCGAAGTGACGTACACGCACGCAAAATACAGTAGACTGGTGATAATTGAAACTCGGATAATTCAAACTTCGGTTAATTCGAACAGATATCAAAATTTTGGACGGCCCGCTACGTTTTCAATGTATTTCAAAGCCGCTTAATCCATACTGCTCCATGGCGTAAATTCGGTTAATTCGTACTTTTTGCTTGCCTTTGCGGGAAAATACCTGCTGCATTTGCCGCTTCTAGCTACACATTTGCATTCTTATATCATTCTACAGCCCTAAATAAAGCCGATTACCTGCATACACGCCTCAAAGCGAAACCTTTGGCATCGAAAATTTTGTTTAGAACTCTCTCGAAAAGACGAAGCAGTCATTCATTTGCGATACTTTTTTTTTTTCGAAGTGTGAATAGCACTTCAGTATTGTGTGTAAATGCTGTATTATTAAATATATGTGAATGTTTCATTGCAACAAAAGGTGGTTTTTTGCCCCGAGTCATCCTTATGAGAATTTTCAATAATTTAAACTTCTAATAATTCGAATAAAATACTGGGGTTCCTCCGAAATTGAATTATCGTGACTCTACTGTAGCCCTATTCGGCGTTCCCTGTGTTCTGAGCATTCGCTTACTGCAGAAAAAAAAAACTAATTAGAGACAGGTTTGCGCCGAGACATGGGCGTTATAAAAATCCCTAAATAGGCACGTTTTACTGTCCAGCCCACTGCCTTATCTCAAGCTTGTCTTTGCATTTACACTTTCTTCCTCTCCCCCACCCATTAACGTCTTCGCTACATACTACTGCGTTGAAGTATCTTTTCAAAATTTTATTTCTCTGCGACCGCTCATTCGGTTCTCTCTCGGGTTGTTTCTTAGTTTCGTTCGAATGTAACTAAGCGGGTGCGGGTTAAGCCGCACCCAAACACAAGAGGCCATGAGCCACTTTTTTCTTGGTCCTTGTAGTGTCGTTGATGACGCACGTCGGGTCGCAAGCACGGACACAAAATGCAGAAACACCAATAATATCGCCAAAAAGGGCTGACTGGCGACTTGTATAGTGAATGTAGTGTAGCTCCCAAGGTTATTTCCATGAGCTCCTGGTGCCGTCAATTTTTCCTCAAAGGGGGGGTGGGAGTGGGTATTTCGGCACCGATGGTAAGCCATTGATAAAGACAAAATCGCACAGGCCATCAAAGGTGCGAGGCAAAGCTTCCACTGCTTGCCAGAGAAAGCCAACGCGTTCAACCTCGCAGGCCTTATCGCGCAATCTTCGTTCTGGGTGGTTCGCACTTGCGAAGGGTCTTTGACAGGACCTTTGTACTGAAGGCGGGCCTCCCGCGTTCGTATACAGGCACCCTCAATTGCACCAAGGCAGCCGTGACCGCCGCGCTTTCCTATGAAGGCTGCCTGTTGTGTCCATTATAGCTTTGACAAACACGAGGAAATTTTGCGACCAAATATCAGCGAGCGCCTGCCATGACGTGCCAGTGATCTACGGGCCGACAAATGTCGCTTCATAAAACAATTTATAAAGAAAGAAATAGCTGTAAAGGAGGCATCGGTCTCTCGAATTGTTCTTTATTTATTTACAAGCTTATCGACCGGCCACATTATCCGCCGCTAACGTCTGGTGATCTTAGTCATTAATATAAACCATCACTTCGGCTTCGGTTACCATGAAGTTATCCTGCAAATATGACCTCTTTGTGTGGGCATCGGTGGCTTGACCTCTGAATCGGATCATCGCGGCTGTTGATAACTTGTTGGAGAGAGAGAAAAAACTTGAGTAGGGTGCCGGCGCTCACCTAAATTTATTTCAGCACAACGTGTCTCAACCATGCCAATCCCTTTGCATGCGTCTCTCGGCAACATGTTTCTGTCCGCAGTTTCATAGACATGTCGGGTATGGATGTCCATCCATACCCAAATCAGGACTATCCGCGCGTATTTACCAAGCGTTGTCCGGTTTGAGTGTCCAGATCCGACATGTCCCCTCCGAGCGTCATAGTTCTTGACCATGCGTCATTTAACAGACGCGCTTGAGTGTAGAACAAACGCTTCCATTTTCCTGCGTTCGTAACCTATATGTTTAAGACATACCCTTTCTTGGGCTACTCAAACCCGAAAATTGTGGTCTGTAAGTCTGTCTATGCCTCGATTCAGCCGCCCGGACAAAAGTTAAACGAATTCCTGAACGAGACATTTATATAGGTAAAGCATTTACGAACTACAAAATCTGGTAGTAATGTTAATGCTTGAGAACATCAAAAAGAAAACTTCAGGCATATCTGAGGCAAGACATCAATAATTGAATGATATTTGCATTGTTATTTTAACTAAATATGCATGGCGGCTCGATTTTTGCGATAGAAAATGAGAAATACGCCTTAAAAATGCTTTGACCTGAAAACACAGAAAGAGCTCGCGGCGCCCCCTCGTGGAAGTGTTCCGAGTTCAAATGTAACAAAAGGATCCGGTAGATGGCACAAGCAATGGAACCAGGCAAAATTAAATTGACCTGAGCACACCCCCATGGTGCCTATCGTGAGAGGAGCGAAACGGAAGGGGCAGAACGTAAGAGGTGGGCGGGGAAGAGAAGAGAAACGCTTCCGTGGAAGGGGCGCCAAAAGACTATCGTCTTCGACGACGTTTCCAGCGAAGTTTCCGGCCATTTTTTGTAGTGCAAGCAACACTACGCTACCTCGGGCAGTCTTCGCGGGTTGACCAGTTTTGCCCTTGAGCGCTAGAGGTCACACCACACCCCCTTCCGCAAGCGCCCGGCACGGAGCAGCGGCCGATAACTGGGAGAGATAGGCAGCAGGGGAGAGATAGGCGAGGAGGGAAAGGAGACGTGCGCGGGACGTGGCGGAGGAAGGCGAGGAGGCCACCGCCGCAGAGATAAGCGCGCACCACTAAAAAAGGCCGCGTGCGGAGCGGAACCGTGTGCGATAGAGGAGGACGAACATCCAGCTCTGGTCCCTCGTACAGCGGCGAGGCTTAAAGAACGCCATGAGGCGAAAAAGAGGAAAAACGCCACTGTTGCGTACAGATTCGCTACGTTCAAGTCTTACTCATTAGTGTGGGCTTCCTTCATTTTTTTTGCTTGTTGGTTCGTACGCAACCGACATGCCCCTGCCCGTACGTCGTTGACGGCCTTGGCATACACACTTGCCTGGAACCGATATGCCCAGGTCAATGCTGTCGTAAAAGTAAATGGCATGTCCGCGCGCATTTATTTCATCACCTTAAAGGAGCCATGAAGACAAAGTACAAGTTCGTTTTATTCAAAAGATTTCATGTTTTATAGTGCCCCCAGCGCTTCTCCGGATACAAACGATGCTTTATTCCCCGAGAAATCAGTGAATTTGGGTTAAAATTTTGATTTTCCCGCTAAAGTGTGTGTTTTCGTGGTCAGCAATGACATCACAAGAACCGACCGATTCCGGAGCCTTGTTTACCGTTAGTGAACCTAGATGGCGCCACCATACCGATGCAAGCCGTTTTCTGCCTTTGGTTTGTTTTTGACCGCATTTAGAGCTGCCTTGTTTTTGTTCTGGGAAAAAATAATCGTTTCGTGAAACATAGTGCTCGCTCGACAAATATGGTCAGGTAAGACACCGTGCTTGCATCAATCGGCCAGTGTCGTCTGAGAAAACCCCAAAGCCCCGCAGTGCTGTGTAGCTAAACCAAGCATAGTGCGCGCAGCACCAACAGCAGTACGCATCAGTACTATGCTTACGTGTGCTTTCGTAACCTCCACTGTTTGTCCCATCATTCTTCCTGATATAAAAAGAATGTGGGCTAATTTTAGGAGCAAGTTGCTCGTTCGGTATAAGCTGATCAGCTCTGCCTAATTTTCGTTTGCTTTTGCCGGCCTCCGTCAATCGAAGAGCTGGCTGGTATGACATCAGAAATGTTCTGTGGCGGGAAATGAGCTAGTGGGTCGCACGGCCATTCCCTTTTTTCCTAATTATATAGCTTATTTGAGTGAAGTTTGTGTTAAAAGTGGTGTCAGTATGATTCTAACGAGGCAACCTTTCGAATGAACCAAACTTGTGTTTTCTATTCATGGCTCCGTTAAAGACCCCATTGGAAGCATATTACATAAAGGGTGGGCATATATACACAGAAAAATTCAGAGCTATATGTTATTACAACGCAAGGTGACACACATTTTGTTACAGTGAAAGGTATTTAGCTACAGTGTTGAAAAATGTGGAAGGGCAGATGATAGCGGTGATTTTATAGCGGCAGGTTATAGCGGTGAAAGGCCGTTGCAGTCGTTTGCTGTACGCACGAAGATGGGATGAGGGTGAAAAAGAGACGGTGTGCGTACGCGGGCGCGCAACTTGTTGCGGGTGACCGGTGCGACTGGAGATGCGTGCAGTGGGAAGAATGTATCCTGGTTTCCTGAGTGGGCTGTAAAAAACTTGGGAAAAAGACAAAAAACTAGCAATGCGGCGGCGGAATGCAAGTAATGACAACTCGGATTCTGATTTCATTGCCGATATGCTGACGACGTAGGAGTATATGGAAAGAATAAATCTTGTAGCTCGACTTTGAAGCGATTCGGGTTGATTCATGAGATATACTTGATGCGGGTTCCAAATGGGGAATGCGTGTTTTAATTTAGACCCGACCAGAGACTGATAGTCTAGTAATTTTACATTTTGAGGGGCGTGGTGCAAATGGCATTTTAAGAACCCGAGTCTTTTGTTAGCAGATAAATAGATGTTCGCAATGTGCGTTGCCAAAGTTAAATAATGGCAAAAGTTACCCCGAGATATTGGCCACGAGGAGATACCGTGGCGCCACCTACGAGTAACGTCACTTGTAGGACGCCAGGTTATGTTGTCGTCTGCTAGAACACATTTCCTGTGATTATGCGGCCGCACATTTTTGTTGTGGCCACCGTGTGCCACCTCCTCGTAGTTTTGATGCAAATTACAGAAGAAAGTGGTCTACAGACCGAATATTCCGGCCAAGGGATAAGCGACTCGCTCGTTTCCGGCGACACCGCCGCGGCTATGTGCTACCATCGCCACTGACAGCTCGTACGCAGCCAACTAACGCCAAGGACGACGCAATTGGGGCAGAGCAAAGTACGCTGTTAATTTATTATGAAATACTTGCGACGGGACATGTACGCGACTGTGTGTGCAAAGACAGACCTTGCAACAGCGCGGAAGCGTGCCGCTCAGTTGTGATCTCACCACGCGTACTGCGCGCATTGCCTGGTAAATGAATGACTACGTGAGAACGGTGAGCGGATTGCTTCGCCGCGCATGCTTAAAAGTGCTGGTACGATCTGCAGTTTGGCTTAAGCAGTGCCTATTTCCCCTCTAATGTTTTTTTTTTTACATTTAGGCCCTGATTTGATTAACGATCACTAGTACTCAGTACTGCTGATATATTTTTCGCGACGCCTTGTCCGCAATGTATGAATGGTATTAATGCCAGTTTTCAACGCCTTTGAGCGGGTTGTCTTGTTCATTTTAATTGAGGCCTCGCCGTGGAAATTTATAATTGCAAGACGGGCTCATAACACAACACGGGCTGTTTACAATGAGTCTGCGCCTTTCTTTAGCATCAAGTTCGAGAACTCGCGACTGCTCACAGAAGGCCCGGCTCTGTTCGAGGCGAAACACGTCGTGGGGTAATGGGGAGCTTTAGAATAGGGGAAGCAAGCGTTGGGGGCCCCCAAGAAATTAGGTGAACCCACGGTGTAATAATATTTGAACCCAAAGCAACACGCTTGCGCGCGGCGAGTTTTAGAAGAGGGTCATCTCCTGCAGCTAGCTCGCTGCCGGTTTCGGATGCGCGGAGTCAGATGAAATTTAGGCTTAGCGTCGCGGCAGATATTTCATTGCCGCTATAATTACACTCATGAATGACAGTACCTAACACATCTTTTCACCACGCTGTCACCCCCTTTCTCGTATGTGGAAGTTTGTATCCGCGATGACTGCCACTTAAGCGATCGATGATTAAGATTCTTTTCACGGCCTCGGCCTATTTTTGCGCGCAGTTATCGCCGCCCTTCGGCTGCTCGCCCCACCGTACGTGAACGGGCCGGCGGTGCCGCAACCGACGTCTGCGCCGGTCGGCGTAGATCGCGGCAGGTATTTGAGCATCGCTTACACTAACATCCACTTTCGATAATGTGGAACTTCTATTGCGAGGTCAGTGTGAATTTAAAAAGCGGCAACAAGGTGTTGCTGCCGCGACCTGCATCGGTTCGAGCCGCCGGCGGGCAGGCACGGCGGACGTGTATGCGAAGCGTTTCTGCGAGCAGTTAACGCTTCATGATTTCCTGCTTCATCCATTCCTTGCGAACCACAAGCGAAATCTAGAAATTCAGCTCGGCGATCGTCCTAGCCTACAATTGTTCGGGGAAACGAGCCGCAGCTTACGCTTACACCGAGTTCGGTCGCATACGTTCGCAAACACCACCACGCTCAAGTCGTTTTCGGGCAGCCTACCACGGTTGACACGG
Source organism: Haemaphysalis longicornis (assembly GCF_048455015.1). NCBI lineage: Eukaryota > Metazoa > Arthropoda > Arachnida > Ixodida > Ixodidae > Haemaphysalis > Haemaphysalis longicornis. The sequence continues at coordinate 235,531,639 of NW_027526203.1, read as the reverse complement.
TTATAAAGTCCCTATGATGTCAAATTACGCTTTACGCACTGATAATTAACTTCAAACGCCGAAAATTAACACGAAAATAGGTTTAGAAGGCGCGTCATCAACGAAATATTACGCGCTGCAACCCAACTACGCAGCGAGGTAGGAACGGGGATCCCACAAGTGACGTCAAAACGATCGCCGCGCCGGCCTCTCCAGTGGTGGCCCTCGCCGCCAATTTGTAGGAAGGAACTAGTTCTAGGTTGGTGCGAGTAATTTGGTACGAGAAAGCGAGTGGATTACTACTGCGGTGGAAAGAGCCGGTCTAATGTTTGTTAGTGTTCAGTTCCATTAGCCAAAGTTTGCACCATTCTTGCCCCCTTCCCAGGTCATTTTGTACAGTCGTGTTATCATAAGCGCTGGTAATTTTCCGATAAATTACGCAGTAGCCTGCATTCATACGGATTTTAGAAGATACATGCATTGGTAGTTCATTAATCCAGATCAGAAACAGAAGTGGACCAAGGACAGACCCCTGAGGGTCACCTGAGGTTATGGGGGTAGAGTTATATATTTCATCATTGACAAAGACCGATTGGGAGCGTTTACTTAAGAATTCTTCAATCCACGCTAAGATATTGGCATTTAGATGTACGCAGCAAGTTTTAGTAGTAGCCGCTGATGGGGAACTTTGTCAAAAGCTTTTGCGAAATCTATGAAGATGGCGTGAGTTTTGAAGTTAGAGCCAATGTTTACATGCAGGTGGTGAGCAAACATAGCTAGCTGCGTTTCGCGCGAAAAACCTTTCCTGAAATCAAGCTGCGCAGAGTTAGAAAAATGATTGCAATCAAGTAAAGTCCATGATGTGTGTCTATGTTCAAGGATTTTGCACGGTACGCTGGTTAATGAAATTGACCGATAATTTAATGAAGAGTATTCGTTACCAATTTATGGTCTGGAAGGACCGTTCCGTGTTTCCAGTCTGGGGGCAGCATGCCTGTAGATAACGACTGTGAGAATAGTAGACACACATATGCTGCACAAATATGTAGTAGTTTGTGTAGTTTTGACCTAATGTCATTCACATCAGCTGCCAATGAAAGTTTGATATAGTCTATTAGGGATGAAATGTCGAATGGAAAAAATGTAATTGGTGACATGGTACTTGGAAAGTTCGCGAGGGGAACAGAAAAAGACAGTTCAGTTTCTTGAGTAAAAACTGATGCAAAAGCGGCCTTAAATACGAGGGCACATTCAGCGTTCGTCAGGGCATCACCTGAGTCATTAGTTAGGTTAATAGTGCGCGCTTGCTGGGGGTTTAGGACTTGCCAGAATTTTTTCGGGTTGTTCTTGAGCATGTTTGGCATATCCGGCTGAAAGAATGCGTGTTTGGCTTGGCGCATTACTTGCAGATAAGCCTTTACGCCACTTTCGTACTTATTCCATGTACCAGGGGTGTTACTGGACTTAGCTGCGCGGAACAGACGCTTTTTCTTGTTTTCGAATTGTTTCAATACTTTATTGAACCAGGGTTGGGCTGAATGGGAATGGATGTTAATTTGGGGAATGTGTTTGCCAACCAGTTCGTTTAGCTTGCCTCTGAGAATCAGCCAATTTTCGCCTAAAAGGGCTTTTTGCAAAGTGGGATAAAACTGCGTCAGTTCATGATTAATTGCTTTATAGTTTCCCTTATCATATGACCGAATAGTTTTTTTAACTACCGGAGTCAAAACACGTTTAATCAGGAAGTCGACGTAAATAATTTTATGGTCACTGATTTCGGGGAGGTACGCAATGATGACACGCTCTCAGGGTTACTCGTTAGGATAACGTCTAGAATATTTTGGCAGTTCCCGGTGACGCGGGTTGGTTCTGTGAGCACTTCCCATGGCACCAAGTTCAAGCATACTTTGAGGAACTCGTTCGATTCCCTTGATGTAGCCTCAGGGGCAGGCTGGCTTGGCCAATCGACATTAGGAAAATCCATACCCGAAATGTCAATGAAACTGTCTGCTGACAGGAACTGTCTGCTGACAGGAAAGGGATTGGCGTGGTTCAGGATGAGTGGCCGGTTGCTGCCTTGTATATGACTTTCAAGGCGGTGCGTACGGTCAATGTGAATGTTAGGATCTTTCGTAGTTATTTTACGGAGGACGTTACTCAGCTCGAAAGAGTAGTCTCGGGTTCTCTATCAGGGGGTCTGTAGCAAACACCCAACAAAACCTAATGAGGTGCGGAATGGCATTTAAGCCATAGGATTTCAACATCGGATACAATGTTTACAGATGTACAGGTGACGTCAGAAGTAATTGGAGCACGGGAGCTGTGGCCGAACCGTATCGGAGCGCCGTGTAGCTGCACCGGCGGTAAACGAATGTCGACAACACACATGCGCGCCTGCCAACACCGATAACCCATTTATACCTCGCAAACCACTTCTTTTAACCTAGCTTGGAACATTAATTGTTCGCAGCATACTTGTCTCGGCGATGGCGCTGATAGCAGAGTCGCATCTCCCAACGTCTCTTGCGCACTTCCAGCGCACGCGAGCTGCCGGAAAAATGGCGTGCTATCACAGGAATCTGCAGTGACAGTCCGCCTTTCAAGTATTTTTAGGAGTATGTGCTATCAGCGCCATCGCTGAGACCAGTATGCTGCGAACAATGTTCCACACTAGGTTAAAAGGGGTGGTTTGCGAGGTATAAATGGGCTATATCGCCGTCGGCATGCGCGCATGCGTGCTCTCGTCATTTGATTTACCGCCGCTGCAGCTACACGGCGCTCCGATACAGTTTGGCCATAACTCCCGTGCTCCAATTACTTCTGACGGCACCTGTACAGGGTATATTATGGTTCACGACGACAAGTATACGCCTCCCTCCCTCGTGCCCTTGCGATCGTTTCGAAACAATTGAAAATTTGGTAGGTCAGCTAGTACTTCGTTGTCCGTTGCGTCAGCTGTAAGCCATGTTTCCGTTAATATTAGGAGGTTGCTGCCAGATGACAAAATTAACCAGACTAGAATTAATGCCGCGTTTTGGGATGAAGTTGCGTATTTTAGTAAAAATAGCGGAGAGCATCGAGTTTGGTCGAGGGGCGGTTAGAGGCCGGGAAGGCACATGTTGGACATGGAGCAATTGCTGCGATATCTCCTTAACGGAATCTGTGAAATGGTCAAAAATGTATCGTTTCGTACCACTGTGCAATGTTTTGAAGCGCGGAGAATAAGGCGTGGATATTGATTTGGAGAAAGCGATAGGGTGTTTGCCAGCAATTCGGGTAGGCTGAGAAAAATCTTCACCGACGCTGAAATAGCTTTGCTTAAATACGAGGTCATCAGAGAGGAGAGATTCTTTGGTTTTAAACTGGTTAAATTTATGGATGAGTGGCCGGTTGCTGCCTTGTACATGACGTCCAAGGCGATGCGCATGGTCCATGCGGCTGGTATCAAGGGCAAATTTTACGTGTTCCTTACAATGGCGGATTACGATTTCTTCGGATTCCGCAAATGTTTCTTCTTTCGGGTTAGGATCAGGGATACTACAAAATATTAGGTTAGTACGACGCTTTCTAATAGTCGATAAATGCCATGTAAAAAGGTTTAGTGTATTGTGCGGATTTTTCTATCACTTGATTGACAACATGGATGTGATTTATGGTTGAGTGCCCTTTCCTAAACCCAGCCTGTTCTCAGGTTTGTTGGAAATCCACAATGTCACCTATGTAGCTGACTACAACTTTGGCAACAAGCTGGTACACAAGCGAGAACAGGCTGATGGGTCTGCAATTCTTGAGGTCCTTGGGATGTCCTTAATGAATGAGAATAATTTTGGCGTTTTTCTAGGTTATTGGCCCCTTTTGAGTCTTCAAGCATTCCTAAAAAGTACAGCGATCTTTTCCAGTACAATATCTCCTCCCACTTTCGAAAGATACACGCTTATGCCGTCATCACCTTCAGCTTTTCCACTTTTCATACATGTGAGAACCTTTTCTTACTCCTCTTTAATTACTAAAGGGAGATCACAAGTTGTGCTTGTACTTTTAGTAGTTTCCCCCCATCTAACGTCGCTGGCGTACAGCCTGGTTTATAATTGTTCTGCTACTTTTATTATCTCGTCCAAGTTGTGCGTAATGACACCCTGCTCGTCTCTGCGCGTCGTGTATACATCCTGTCGTTGCCGATGGCTAGCTCTCTGAGTTGCTTTCAAGCTTCCCCCTACTAGAAGCGTTTCCTCGATCACCGTCATGTTATATGCACGAATGTTGTTTGTTTTACCTCTGTTAATCGGTTTAGACAGCTTAGCTAATTCAATGGGATCGCCGTACTTCACACTTTCATGTTCTGACGTGTGGAAATTAGTTCATTTGTTTTCTTAGTTAGTTTTTCAGCCTGTTGCTGCTTTACAATGCTTACGCGCAGACCTGCGCTAGGGCCCCCTCCACCAACTGGTGACAGCGATTAGAGAAAAATTTCATCAAGCCATCACAAATGGCTACGAATGGCTACGACATAATATTCCAGTGGCTTTCAGGTCACTGCGAATCATCGGCAACGTATTGGCGGATGAAGCTGTACGTACAGGCCACGAGAGCGAACGCACCATCCTGCTTCCGCCTTCAAGAACCGATGCCGCGGGGATGCTTCGCTCCTTTGCTCGTAGAATCACCGTGAAGCAATGGATTTGATTGATTGTGGGGTTTAACGCGCCGACGCAACGCAGGCGATGAGGCGCGCCGTAGTGGAGGGCTCCGGATTAATTTTGACCACCTGGGGATCTTTATCGTGCGCCGAAGTCTCGTACACACGGGCGTTTTTGATTTTCGCCTCCATCAGAAAAGCGGCCGCCGCGGCCGGGAATCGAACCCGCGACCTTGTGCTCAGCAGCGCAACGCCTTAGCCACTGAGCCACCGCGGCGGGTCGTGAAGCAATGGAACACACCGGACTTTTCGAATCACCGTCTCTATATTGAAGATCCCCTTCTCTAGCGCCGTCTTCTGTATGGGTTGTCTCGACCCCAGTCGACTTTACTTTGTCGGCTGTGTTTGTGAGTTGCTTTCACGAAAGCCTACTCCTTCCTCATGGGGATGTCATGCAGCGCCCAATGTGACGCCTGTGGGGCGCAAGCGACTATAGATATAGAGCATGTGCTGTGTCGCTGCCCCGAATACTCTTCGGAGAGAGAGAGAGAGAGAGAGAGAGAGAGAGAGAGAGAGAGAGAGAGAGAGAGAGAGAGAGAGAGAGAGAGAGAGAGAGAGAGAGAGAGAGAGAGAGAGAGAGAGAGAGAGAGAGAGAGAGAGAGAGAGAGAGAGAGAAAACTTTATTGTACATGGCAGTTAAGAGGGCGGGGTGGCCGCTGGCATGAGCCTGGCGGCGACAGCGGTTGCTCGGTTCACCAGGGAGATTTGGATCCCCGGATCCGAGCTACCCAGCGCCCCCTCCCACTGCTCGTCACACGCTATGGAGGGGAAGGGATCATTAGGACATGCCCACATGGAGTGCGACACGGTGGCTAGAGCACCGAAGGGCAGTTGGGGGAGCGAAATAGTGAGGGGTGAATATGGTGCAGCACTGCACGACATGGAAAAGTGTCGGTCTGCAAGAGCCGCCACGTGCGTTCCTGGGAGTTATTAAGGCTGACATGAGCGGGCGGAAACGCGCGGCGGGAGAGACGGTAGTGTAGAATCAAGTCGTGATAGCTGAGGAGGCTATTTCGAGCCGATCTGGCACCGTGCGAGGGGACAAGGCTGGGGCCCGCTCGGAAAGTGAGTTCTCGAGCAGTAGCGTGGGCCGCCTCGTTACTCCCCACACCGGTGTGGGCTGAGGTCCACATCAGTTCTATCGGGGTGGTGGGTGGATTTTTGGAGAGAATTTGGAGGGCCTGCGGTGTTATTAGACCTTGGGCGAAATTTTGCACGGCCGTCTTCGAATCAGAGATTACGATTGCGGGGGCTGGCCGTTGAGTTAAGGCTAGTGCATTTGCCGTCTCTTCCGCCGCCGCGGGACAGGTGGTACGGACGGAGAGGGAGGTGACAGGAGGGGCATTTGGTCGGTCGACTACTGCCACTGCGTATGCGGCGTGGTGTCGATAGTCCTCCGCGTCGACATAAAATATGCCTGGATTTATTGGAAAGCGCCGGCACAGCTCTCGTGCTCTATGCTCCCTGCGACCCTTGTGGTGCAATGGGGTGCATATTGCGCGGTATGGGGCGGACTATAAGACACGCATGCGTATCGCGGGGAATGGGGAGTCTCTTATCAGTAATTAAAGGGGCGTGCAGCTTCAGACGATCTAGTATGTGCCTTCCGGTGGTGGTGGCCGAAAGCCTCCGCAGTTGATTAATATGATGGGCTTCCACGCGTTCCTCCGCGGTATTATAGACCCCCAGACGTTCGAGTCGAGCAGTGGATGCGTGCATGGGCACTTGTAACGCCGCCTTATAAGCTTTTCTAATCAGGCAATCAATTTTCTGGAGTTCGGTTTTTGTTACATAAAGATAAGGGAGTGAGTAGGTGATGCGGGTTATCACGAAAGCTTGTACCAGCTGGAGCCTTTCTGTCTCCTTAAGTCCTTTGTGACGGGTGGTTATTCGTTGAATTAGGCCGATAGTTTGGTTTACATGCGATGTAATTTGCGATATAAATTGAGTGTTTGATCTGTTACGCTGTATGAAAAGACCAAGAATTTTAACATTTCCTACTGTTGGGACGGTGTTGGTCCCAATCTGAATTGTTATGTCCGGTGGGGCTTCCGATCTACGCTTCGCGGGTAGAAGAAGGAGCTCCGATTTCTGAGGTGAACAGTTGAGTCCTGCCGCACCCGCCTCCTCGACAACCACCTGTGCACCAGTTTGTAGGGCTTCTTCTGTGAGGGCATCGCTACCACTCGGTACCCAAAGTGTAATGCCATCCGCGTACAGGCTAAAAGTGAAGGTGCGGGATTCTTTCCAACATCTTGGGGATGTTGAGGAGGGCGAGATTAAACAAAAGCGGAGACAGTACGGCGCCCTGCGGAGTGCCAACTGAGGGGAGTTCAACAACGTCTGATGTGACGTCTCCGACCTGAATAATTGCAGTGCGAGACGTGAGGAAGTCCCTGACGTAGTTGTAAGTACGTTCTCCAAAGGAGGCTGTTGCCAGCCCTTGCAAGATTGCCTTGTGTGATACCCGGTCAAATACCTTCGTGAGTTCTACGGCAAGTACAACGGCCGTGTCCATTTTTGACGGAGGGGTAATTACTTCCCGGGATAGTTCAAAAAGAATATCCTGAGTGGACAATTCTGATCTAAAGCCAATCATGGAGTGAGGAAGAAAATTAGTAGAGTTGAGATAATTCGTAAGGCGAACATGGATGATGTGCTCTAGTACTTTTCGAATGCATGAAGTGAGGGAGATGGGCCGAAGATGTTCAATATTGAGCGGCTTCCCCGGTTTAGGTATCAGGGCAATTTTTGCGTGCTTCCAGGACCGGGGTAGAACGCCGAGTTTCGAAAAATGGTTATAGTATTTTGTAAGGGTTGAAATAGACTGGTCGTCTAGATTACGGAGCATCTTATTTGTGATGCCGTCTGGTCCTGGGGCCGACCCTGGGCGAATGTGGAGGAGGGCGGCTCGTACCTCCGCTTCCGTTATTTCAGCATCTAGTTCAGCATTAGCTTCCCCTGAATAGGACGGAAGAGCCTGTCTATCGCCTATCGGGATGTAAAGAGAGCGTACCTTATTGAGGAGTTGCTGATTTGTGCCGGGGAAATTATGAACTGTGGCGGATAGTCGATTCAACTGAGTTGTTTTGGACCGTTCGGAATCTAGAAGATGTCTGAAAAGTGACCATGTGCGTTTCATACTTAAGTTTCCCTTCATCTGATCGCAGATCTGGCCCCATTGATCTCGCGCTAATTCGGCAGCGTGGTTTTGTATGGACTCGGTTAACTCAGCTAGCTTCAGGCGGAGTTTGCGGTTGTGCTTGTTGTTGCGCCAGCGGCGTTGTATGCTTTTGAATGCTTCCCACATGTGCTGTAGCCGGGAATGTACTACATCCGAAGGAATTTCTGGGTCTAAGCGAGTGCTTACAAGTCGGGCATCAGAGATGATTCTGTCTACCCAGACTTGGAAGTTGTCAGTGCTAACTTCTTGCGAGGGGTTATTAGCACGGACGTTGCGGAATTCATCCCAATTAGTAAAATAGGTTTGTCTGGTTTGCGGCGGAATGTTAACGCCAAGGAAGATATCCGTTTGAATAATTAAGTGATCGCTGCCCAGCGATGAATCAGTGCAGGTCCAACGGCAGCGCTTGATTTTGCGAGTGGGAGTGAGGTCTGGGGAGGAGTCTTTTTGGACGCTATTGCCAATTCTGGTGGGGATCGAGGAATCTGACTCAATAGCAAGCCTGTGTGCTTGTATTTGTTCCCATAGCAGGCGACCCTTCTTTGTACAATGAGAGTATCCCCAAGCAGTACGAGGGGCATTAAAGTCCCCTGCTATGACCAGCATGTGATTCTGTGCTGCCTGCTTAGCGAGAGAAAATAAGTGACCAAATTTGTGCCCAGTATCTTTGGGGCTGCTATATACGTTAAGTATGTATATCCTAAGTGCATCTCGTTTAGGGAGAAATAAGACGACAAGATCATGTGCGATATCAACGCTATCGAATTGAGATCTTTGAGCTGGCACATTCTGTTGAACCGAGACCGCCGTTTTCGGATTGGTTATACATTGGAACGCCTTCTAACCCGGGAGCCTAACTGCAGTGCCCGTTTCCTGTAAGACAATAACTACAGGGGGTAACTCCGTAGACTGAATGAGCATCTGCAGATTGGGGCGTTTCCTGCGGTACCCTCTGCAATTCCACTGCCAGACTCGGAGCACCTCCTTATTGTTGCTCATACGTGGTGTCATAAGGGGGCTGGTTCACCGCAGGAGGGGCCGTGGAAGCGTTAATACGGGCAAAAATTTCCCTCATGAAATTATGCAGTTCTGTTCGTAGTTCTTCAATGTTGGCCTGAACAACGGAGAGATTGCCTTGCAGAGCTTGGTAAAAGTTGGAGTATTCTGCCTTTTGCTCAGGAGCGCCTGCTTACATTAGTCTTCTATAGCGGTAAGGTGCTTGCCCACCAGTTCCTCTCTGTCCGACAAGGCGGGAGTGGACTGGGAGTCGTCTGAAACTGCCTTACGCTTGGGTGGTGGGGGATTGGGAGAGGGAGAGGGAGCTTCTTCCGCGTGAGGAGTAATTCTCTGTTTCAGAGATTGGTTTTCCTGCCTGAGTGCTGCGTTCTCCTGGCGAAGGAGAGTCATTTCCGCCCTAATGGCGTTAAGCTCTTTAAGGACGTCATGGGAGGGAGGGAGGGAGGGGCGGGAGCGGGTGTGACGAGTCAGGGTGGGAGGCGCTCGGGTAGCTCAACTGTTTTCCGAAGTTCAGTTCTGGTTTTGACGAGGTGACCCGGCGGCGGAGCGAGAAGGAGTTGCCACCAGTTGTTGTTTTGGGTCCCGCGTCGTTGGCCTGGCTGGTGGGATTATCCTTTGGTTTGTCTTGTGATCGCGGGAATTCGGCGTCCTTTTCAGGGGTCCTGTTGATGTTGTGGCCTTCAGCCACGATCTGGGAAAATGTGGGTTGCCGTCTGCGCGGTTGGAATCATTTAGGGCAATCCGCAGTCCCAGTGACATGAGGGCCCTCACAGACGATGCACCTGGGAGAACAGGGGTGGGCTTCAGCGGGGTTCACTGTGCCGCAGCTGGAGCACCGGGGACGAGCTTGAGCGTTCGAATTCGGGCACACATCTGGTCTGTGTCCGGCCTGCCAACATGCTGTGCAGGCCTCTGTCTTCCTCCGAAACGGCTTGCAGCGATAGGTAGTCACCCTGTAGCGGATCCAATAGGGGACTTGCATGCCGTCGAAGAGAATTTGAACCATATTGGAAGAGTTCAACCTTTGGCGTCCAGTATTTTAAGATCCAGGTTGTAGTTGCAAATGCTGTTCATGATCTGCTCTGGAGTATCGTCCTCGGGAATGTTGAAGATTACACCGACAACGGTGTTGGCTGGGGCCGAGACGTGAGCTGCAATTTCATACTGCTGTCCACGGAGCGTGAGGGAGTTGATGTTGGCGTACATTTTCGCTCGGTCCTCTGATGGGGGGCTGATGATGACGTAGTTGGCGAGCTGGTTAATTCTTATCTGGTCATCTCGGTTAGGGGCTAATCCAGCTTGAGCCTGGATGACGTCAGCTAGCGTTGCTTGTGCGACAGACGTTAACGCTAGTCCGCATCGTGGGCGTAAGATAATTTTGACGTCGGAGGCTGGCAGTGGGGGAAGCATGTGGCTGGCGCTTCGGAGGGCGCCGGCGGCCTTGTTGTGCTGCGCGCACTGAGCGTGGAGTATACATCATGCTTGTGGAGGCTTGTTCCGCGGCGTGCAAGACTTGTTGGCGGTGCCGGATGGTGGCCCAGCCAGACTTCTGAAACTCAGCGGGGTCCATCTCTTCACCTTCGACGACGTTTTCCATGCTGGGGAATTGAGCGGCGTCGCTGCGCCGCAGCCGGTAGAGTGGAACGCCGCCGCTGCGGCTCAGGCGAGCTAGATGGAATCGCGAGGCCGAAGTAGGCCTAGAGCGGTCGGCGGCGTGGTCGCACTTAAAGATGGTTGTAACTGTCCGGTGGGCACTCAGATGTCCAAGATATTGGATCCCGGGAATCCGTGTGACACAGCAATCCTTGTGGTACCAATCTTGGGAGCGGGGGTGTCAATATACCAAAGAAACGAGGGGCTAAAGACGGAGCCGGTGTGAAGGGCATCCGCCGAGGACAGCTCGTGCGCACGAGCTCCTCTTCGGAGAGGAGCGTGCTTTCCATCGCGCTCAGCCGAATGGGCAATCGACCACTTACAATACAGACTATCATCGGTCATCGGTCTCCACCATCTACTTCACAGAAGGCGACGAAATCCCTTCTACGTTTCCTGAGCGAAACGAATTTGCTTGAAAGACTGTAGTGACCAAAACGGGACTAGAGAGTGCGCCTTCCCACTCCTATTACTTCCTCTTCTCCCGCCCTCGGTGTTATCCCCTGAACCCCATTTCCCCCGTGCAGGGTAGCAAACCGGGCTCTACACCTGGTTAACCTCCCGGCCTTTCCGGCCTTTCTTTCTCCTCCTCACTACATGTTGCTTTTGCCACAGCTGCTGCTGATTCACTGATTGCCGATGTTAGGTTGTCATTTAGCCTGCCTACACTCACCTAGTTCTGCTCGATTGGAAGCTCAAATCCGCTTTGAAGAGCTAATTTAAACTCCTGTGATCTGGTTCTGACTGACTCAACGCGGGGTTTTTTTAGTTTTTACGTTTTTCCTTTTTTCTATTTTGAGATGCAGCCTTAGCTTGCATCTAACCATCTTATGATCACTGCTCCGAATCATTCATAGCAACTCTACGTCTTGCACAATACCTGGTTTGTCACTTAAAATGAAGTGAATTTCGTTTTTTATTGTTGTTGTACTATCGGGACTTTTCCATGTCCATTTCCTCAACTCGTTATTTCTCTCTGCAAATCCCACCAGTGTATCTCCTAGACTGTTGCGACTGTCTGTTCCGAAGTTTCCCACTGAACTTTCTCCTATTTGCTTCTTACGGACCTTTGCGTCTAAGTATCCCATAACAACCTTGAACTGTGTTGTTGCTTTCTTCGTTGCTGATTCGACATCCTCGTAGAATCTGTGTACGGCTTCATTATAGCAGGTTGTTGGCGCATAGGCCTATACTATCTTTAACTTCTATCGCTTACCCGCCGCGGTGGCTCAGTGGCTAAGGCGTTGCGCTGCTGAGCACGAGGTCGCGGGCTCGATTCCCAGCAACGGCGGCCGCTTTTCTGATGGAGGCGAAAAGCAAAAACGCCCGTGTGTACGAGATTTCGGCGCACGTTAAAGATCCCCAGGTGGTCAAAATTAATCTGGAGCCCTCCACTACGGCGCGCCTCATCGCCTGCGTTGCGTCGGCGCGTTAAACCCTACAATCAATCAATCAACTTCTATCGCTTGTTTAGCTTGACTACAACAGCCGCGACTCTCTCGCCAATGCTGAAAAACTCCTCCACGTTTCTTCCTCGTTCTCTGTGGATTAAAAGTCCCTCCTCGTGTTATTTCTTCTCTTGCGGTCCACTGTATTACAAAATAGGCCCTCTAGGGGACTCAATGAAGCTTTCTCCTGTCCTTCTGACTTCGCTTAACGGTATAATGTACCATTTAAAGTCAGACAGCTCCTCTAGTAGTGCAGCTGAGCTTCCCTCACTAGACAAGGCACGTGCGTTGAACGTTGTCAGGGTCAATTTTCTAAGGTGGCCTGTCCGGTCCCAGAGATTCTTAGAACCCCCTGCTGCGTCGCTGTTCTGGCCGGCACCCTGGACAGGTCCTCTACAGCTGCTGGGGATTGGGGGCCGGGATTTGAGTTGGTCAGTCTAGGGAGGTGGTGGCCATCTAGTACACCAGGGTGGCCAGAACCTTCTCTGTTGAGGGAGTGCTGTTTGTGCCCCTAAAAGCCTTCCTTGCATGGTTCAACCTTCCTAGTGTAGCTTCTTAGCACTCAATACCTGCATGGGTACGGCACAGAGCCCGACGAAAAAGTGAGAAAACGAGAGGACTTCCCAGCGGACTACGTTGCCGGCATTCCTGCAGTGATATCCAGCGTTTCTCGTTTTTTTTTTTGTACGCGCGGTTCTGAAGGAATAAGCTTAGGCGCTAGCTTATTGACGAGACATCCACTGACATCTGGCCGTTGCAAAAGTGAGGCAATGCTGCGCTCAAGTGTATAGCTACGAAAAATGGCTACTTTGGCGTTGTTGTTGTTTGTGGTTCGCGGGAGAGGAAAAGGAAAGGAAAGGCACTGGGGATATTTTGAGCTCGGCAGGGAGCGAGCTCACCTGCATACAACCCATTGCAGGGGAAGGGAAGTAGAGGGGGAGTGACAGGATAAAGTGGAGAGCGACAGAGGGAGAGAGAGAGAGATAAAGGTACAAGGAGTCCTATGGTCATTCAGTTAGTCCGAAAAGAGTCGTTCCTAGAAAGATGTCAGTCCGGGCACATCAGTCCGGACACTGCGTTCCGGGCTACAGCCGCTGCGTTAGGCCGGTCGTCTCCAGGTAATGGAGCAGATGTGCGGAGACTTCCCGTTGGGTTGCCGCAGGCCTCTTCGGGAACAAAAGGTCCTCCATGCCGGCGCTGGGAAGGCCTCGACGCTGGAGCGCTCGGTGGAGCTCTGCTCTCGGGCCCGCGTGGCGGCGGCAGAAGCAATAGGTGCTCCAGCGTCTCTGGTTTCGGGCAGTCCACACATGGGGAGGGGGAGTCCTTACGCCCGTGTCAGTGCAGGCGATCCGCCACATTGCAGCAGTCGAGACGCATGCGGAGAAGCAGGCAGCGGGCATCCCTGCTGGTGCGTGCAGACAGCGGCTGTGGCGCCAGGCCACTAACAACGCGAGGGTCGGGGTGCATCGCCTGCACCATGCGGGCCAGGGCGGTGCGGGCCTCGTCGAAGGCGGTGACGTCTTGGGAAACTGGGGTGCCCTCCTGGTGGGCCTCCCTGGCTCGGGCATCAGCGTCCTCGTTGCCCCGGATGCCACTGTGGCCCGGCAGCCAGTGGAGCCGCAGGTCGCAGCCTCGGGAGGCCACAGTGTGCAGCTTGGCTGCGAGGGAGCGCTCCGGGTAGCCGCTGCTGTTGGGCTGGTCGGCCGCGTGCAGCCACAGCAGGGCAGTTCTGGAGTCAGTGAGGATGACCGCCCCGGGGTGGTTTGGGGCCCCCTCTCGAGGAGGAGGTCTGCGGCCAGGTGCTGCAGCACTGCAAGCTCCGCCCGTGCGGAAGAAGTGGGGATTGGCAGGCGGCAGCTCCGGCTGGCTCCCAGCTCAGGCACCACGCACGCAGCCGCCCCCTCGTACGTGCTGTGCTTGACGGAGCCGTTCGTGAAGAGATGGAGGTAGCTGCTCAGCTCGTCCTGCAGAAGGGTGGCCGCCTCGTGGCGGATGGCCTGGGGCGGTGTGGTCCCCTTGTTGCGGACCCCGCGGAGGGTCGTGGTGATCTGCAGGGCCTCCCCGGCATCTGGTGGTGGCGACTCCAGGCAGGGTCGGTTCCTCTGCAGGAGTGCAGCCCCATCGCATGCGGTCATCAGGCGCTGGATGTGCCGCAGCCCCGTCTGCAAGACCCGCATCTCGATGGGCCAGGTGCCCACCTCGGTGTAAGTGCCCGCCACCGGGGACGTGGAGAGGAGGCCCAGGCAGAGGCGGATGGCGCGGCGCTGGTCGATCTTTAACTCCTGCCAGCATCGAGGTCCCAGGTAGGCGAGTGGAAGTGCGTACAGCACAGCTTCGGAGGCCATGCTGTGGAACACGCGCTGCGCCACTTGGTGTGAGCAGCCATTGCCTCACGCCAGAAGCTGCCGCACCTCTTGGAGCACCCGTGCGCTGCGTGCCCGGAGGGCTTTGAAGGCCGGCAGCCATATGAGCCGGCAGTCGATGAGCAGCCCCAGGTACTTTACCGTCAGCCGCTAGGGAAGAGGCCGTCCGTTGAGTGTGATGGGCGACGTTGCCCGTCGAGCCCTGCATCCCCCCGGGTGTAGCACAAGGGCCTGCGTTTTGGCCTCCGACAGCTGCAGGCCACGGCTCTCGAGGAAGACTGCAACTGCTCCCAGAGCCTCCTTGGAACCGCTACAGGGGTCCAAGAACTATATTTCCGTATTTTCTACATAAAATCTGATTTCATATCTAGGTAGGCCTTGTTCGAGCGGTCGCAGCAAGTGGTTGTACTTTTTTCTGCGCCCAGGGGTTGTCGAGTTCTTCCAATTTTAGCGATGTTACCTGTGTCACCCCGGGGCGCCTCTGTACTCGTAGCTCGGCATGGGCAAGGTGGTTGCGACGTAGTACTGAACTTATTTAGAGTTGTTTCACCTTCGTAGCTCAATGTCCGATGTTGCGGAAGGTCTGCTTTAGCTTTTCGAACAATCTTTTGACCCTACCTAACAAATGGTGTCCTCTTTTTTTCTGAATGTAATCCCGCGGCTGGGCTCACGCGGCAACTGCGGTTTGTTTACAAAGCGTATCCCCGAGTGCTGGTATTGCATCGCCCTTTGGCTCTTTCTAAGTGCCTGCCCGATGAAGCCGAGGGTTGTTTCACCTGTTTCAATTGTTTAGGGGGGACTCACCAGTTAACATTCCTATGAGACTTACTACTTCATGACCCACGGACTTCAAAACCAGCGTGCACCAATTCGAAATGCTTTAAAATACATATCAATGTTCACAACGGCCTGGTTTGCTTATTTCCGATATATGTCAGACAGCTCGCGCCATCTAGTGAAAACTGAATAAACAAAAATACCTCCCTTGTTTATTTTTTATCTCAGCAAAGGAGGAATATATTTCTAAAACAAGCAAACTCGGCCGTTAGGAACATTTTCAAGAATTTGTAAAACCCTTCTTATCAGTACCCGACGCTTTTTAAGCCCGTGAGCCATGAATTATAAAGTCCCAAAGGACTGTGATCACGTGAGTCCTGCTTAAAGGCAACGGCGGATTCGGCGATTAGGGCTAATGTGAGGGGCTGTTTAGTAACATTGATTTCGGACCAAGCGTGGTTGTTATTTCGGCACTTCCTTGCATATAGCTGTCTGTCCGAGGCAGCGGATGTGTTTTTGAAACTATTTCAACTGTTTACAGGTCCCGCCGGGTATAGAATTACTCGCTTACTCTACAACTTGGCGCCGACGGCTTGCCGAATTCGGCAAGCCGTAGTCACACAGTCACAGTCAACAAACCACAGTCATAGTTAACACTATTAATAGTGTTAACTGTGACTGTGGTTTGTTTACATTTGGGCTTTCGGCTGTATACCTCTACCAAAAATTCGCCTAGCGAGCTGATTTAACTTAATTGCCAAACTATCGGAACAGCCCCGCGATAACACGAGTACGGCCTTTAAGGGGCCCGCCTGTCGCGAAAGTAAGCTATAGATATGTTTTACTTGCCTTGACACCTATCTTGACGCGGCGGCCACCCCCATGCCGAAAAAATGAAACGTTTATATCTGCTGCTGTATTGACGCTAAGAGGTTAAATTTAGTATAAAGTGGCTCTAGAACGTTATGAAGAAGTGCAAAAGGATTAGAACTTGTATGGCAGATTTCCTGACGACACGTGACCGGTTAATCATGGATCGACGCGTGGTGCAAAGCAGCAACGTTGGCCAAACGTGCTCCGCCGAGGCGCCAAGTCTTTTATCGCTGGACAGAGAGCCGATGCTTCGGCAATCAGGTACATGGGTTGCATAGAGTTTCTTAGTCAGTATACTAGAGAGGAAACTGCGCCTGGGAATCCATGTCGGCTTGGGGGGGGGTATGGTTTTATGGGAAGAACACAGCTGCTGTCTCGGCATGTTTACCGGATTCTTAAGGGTGTTCGTGGGCTTTCTTTCGTCAATATACATAGCTATGTCTGTGACGTAGCCGCTGCTGCTGAAATGGCCGCAACTCGCTGCGCTTCTGTCGCTTCGCTTGTAAACTCGAAATTCGCTCTGTTAGTTCACGCTAAGACAACTGCGCTTCAGTGTATGCAAGTGGGAGGACTAGTGCCGGCTAGCGGCCGTCAGAACATATTTACACAAGTACAAACCCACAATTTAAACATAGTTTGTGGTAAGAAGAGTCCGCTTCCCGGTTCTTTTCTGCACTATCAGTACATATGTAAACAGCGCCCGGACATCTTGACTGAGCGGGTAATCTGCCGCCGCGAAGCAGATATTCCGATACGAAAACACGAACAAAAACACCGTGAAGGCGATGTTTTCATACGTACATGCATACAACCTTTCTGAGCTTCTCAAGCAATTTATTATTTGAAATGTTTGCAAAATGAGTTTCTATCCAAGTTTTATATTATTAACTACCAGCTTCGTCTGCAGAATATTAGGCATAATTGTTCAGCCAGAATTTCACTAAAACGAACGCGCTTTATTTTTTACTTCTTTCACTTAAAACAGCGTGTTTCATTTGATAATTATATAATTACACACCATTATTTGGGTTTTTGTGGCACTGTATTTAAATTTGCGGCCACCAAAACGTTTCAATCCCAGCCAATAGTGAACTAAGGCGAGCTCTAATGGCGGCCCATGTCGACACAGACGGCCTTGATGTGAGCCGCAGACCCTGGCGCCAGCTTCCCCTCTAGTGTACTTAGTAAGAACCTCTATGATCGGTTGCTTTGGCGACCAGGCACAAGCCGCTCTCGAATTCAGTTACGGTAGGGTGATCCCGGTTAATATCGGGGCCCCACCTTACGACACCTGGGCGAAACAGTCGTCCTACTCACTCTCATTGTGCACCTGGCGATTCCTTACTGGAGCCTATGACACGACCTGCGCGTAATAATCTCTCTTCTGCCCTCAACGAACTCGCTTGCCGCGCTGACTGTCTTAAGATCTGCTGTTTTCCACTAGCGATAACACAATGGAACAATGTGAGCCGATCAATCCCTAGGGACACGTCACTGCATGAGCACATTTCTAGAACTTGTCGAGAAACAAATACAATTGAAGTTTATTTAGCACTACTCAGCATATAGCGCTATACGTATTGTAAACTGTGGTCATCATCTGACTCGTTGGGTTCACGGTACACTGGTATTTTGATATATCAGTTTTGTACAGTCCGATTTTTTTTATACTTCTCTGAGTTTGTTCAAACAATAAAACAATTGTTAAACTTTCCCAACTAGGAAAGCTGTGTGACTGTTTTAATAATTATTGTACACCATTCATTTCATGTCACAGAGAGAGATAGAGCTCTTTATTAGAAGAAAGCAGAGAGGTCTGCTGACATGTATTCGCCTACATGCTACGCTGTGAGGATTGGGCGAAGGGAATAAAAGCCCTAGAGGAAGCAGGGGGAAACTGGGGAAAAAAAAGAAGAGGTCAAAAATAAGGTAAGATAGTGTTCCGTGGGTTACGCAAAAGTCCTGGTGGTCTCACGGGAGGAGGATGTATAGTTCTGCATTGTCTCTACAACGCCGATGTCGTGTAAATAATCAAACACTGCATCTAATACTTTTCGCTGGGATGATGGAGATGACCATGGTCCAAGAAGAGTTTTCAATGATACAAGTCCGTTGCCTCAACGCAGCATTTACAAAATCCTACCGACATCGTCTCGGTCAAACCACAAACCCTTATTGG
This sequence comes from Haemaphysalis longicornis, assembly GCF_048455015.1. Classification (NCBI taxonomy): domain Eukaryota; kingdom Metazoa; phylum Arthropoda; class Arachnida; order Ixodida; family Ixodidae; genus Haemaphysalis; species Haemaphysalis longicornis. The sequence continues at coordinate 235,513,470 of NW_027526203.1, read as the reverse complement.
GGTAACTGTGGTTTGCCAGAAACTTTTGCACACATATTATTAAAGTGCCCGGCGTACAGCCAGGAAAGGAACCACCTGTTCGAGATCGAGTGCCTTCATGTCAAGGTCTAATATGCACAAGCTGGTGGCTGAAACTTTTCCGTTAGAATACCTTTTTTATTATCCGCTGCATTGCTGTAAATGTTACGATTGACTCATGTTCTGTGATGCTTTTTTATGCTTAATTGTACTTTTGTTGCCCATGTGCCATGACCTCTCATGAAATTGGCAACATCTCTAAATAAAAAAATAATAAATGATAAAAAAGTAAGGCTTAACTGGCAACGCCCTTAGTATAGTACGTTCCTGCCAACACTGCTTGAAAGGTGTAGAGATCAGTGTCCCGAAGAGCGAGTGCTTCAGTCGCATAGACTGACAACGTAGCTCAATTTTAGATGCAAAGCATCTTTTGCTCGGGGCTATGTCCGTTGTCCTTCCGGCGTCCGTCCGCACCTCTCCTCCTCTCCTCAGCAGCTGCTCGCGCGGTACGACTGATGCCGCGATCATCGGCACTAATGCAAGTGTGTCCGAGGAAAGCGTCGGCAATCTGTTGACCAGCGCGTTCATGCGCTGTTGCGAGGGGTATGCGTGCGTGGCAGTTTCCTGTTGCGTTGAGTTAATGCTCCGGGCAAAGGTTTTTGGCTTTTCTACCAGCAATGTGAACGCGCCCCCAATATCATGAGTGGTCAGCTGATGCGTCGGTGGTTTGAACAGAAACAAGTAATACAGTCAGTTTCCGAGCCGTTACAAATGGGACTATTTAAACAGTTCACAGTGAATGGGGATCTGTGACCCCACGAAACGAGCGCCCGGGAAGATAGGGCCGAAGCTTATAATGGGTGCCAAAAGACCGAACAGTACTCCTTTTGGGTCGCGGAATAGTTCGGTTGCGCCTTGGTAGGTGAAATACTCGCGTAAGCTGTGCACGCGTGCCGGGGCGAGTAGTTTGTTTGGTACGGACACTATCGGCTTTCGCCATTTCACCTTTACGAGGTGGCAACATGACTAGCAGGTATATTTCAGCATACATTTTCCCAAAATTATAACTTTTCCGGGAGGAACTTCTGGTCACGTAACAAAAGCCATGACTTTTCAAGGGTGAACACGGCCTGAAGAGCCCTCTTTAAGTACGTGGTCGCCATTCAAAAAAATTACAACATCTTCCCACGTGGGAACCCTGAGGAGATGCAAAGCCGTGCAAACTCGAGTTGCTTTGCATCTCCTCAGGGTTTCCACGTGGGAAGATGGTGTAATTTTTTTTGCTTTTCGCCTCCATCAGAAAAGCAGCCGCCGCGGCCGGGAATCGAACCCGCGACCTCGTGTTTAGCAGCGCAACGCCTCAGCCACTGAGCCACCGCGGCAGGTCACTGCCAGAATCGTTGGCGTCCATTGTCAGCTCATCGGACGGCGCAGACCGAAGCAGCAACTGAAGGGAGCAGCGGCGCGGACCTGGTTTATCTGAAGTGGCGAGGAGGAGGGGAGAGGAGGAGCAGCGCGCACAGGTGGTGTGGAGAGGAGAGAGTGACGTTATTACAGCTGGCGTGGAGAGGGGGAGAGGAGGAGGAGCGGACACAGGTGGTGTGGAGAGGAGGAGGGGAGAGAGTGGCGTTATCACAGCTGGCGTGGAGAGGAGGAGAGGTGCGGACGGACGCCGGAAGGACAACGGACATAGCCCCGAGCAAAAGATGCTTTGCATCTAAAATTGAGCTATTGACACGAAATCGAATGCGTCAGATAACGCGGAGTATCGATATTTAGTTTCAAATAGACCCCGGCAAAACAAGCTTATTCGAAGTTCGGAATGAGGCGCCTAACAGCTGAGTTTCATCGGAGTCTGCTGGTGGATGTGAATTTAGGTCGAATCGATCGGTGCCACGGCAGTTTCCGAAAGGTGCTGATAATCTACTTACGCCAGACTGGCCACTGCACACAACAGTGGTCGAACCCCCGTTTTTGCGCTGGCGAACCATTCGTCAAATTGAATGTCGACACAAGTGGTGAACTACTTCAGCCAAATGGTGGGACGTCTTTTTCTCGCAACAGCTGCTTACCTTTAGTGAGAGCGTCCATTTCCTCGGCCTCCGTTTTGTTGCGTTGAACAAGCTTCAATGGACGAACAACCGTGACCGGAGCTTCTGTATCTGAACTTGTCTGCACCATTATTCCGTTCCTCCCTCTCTATAGGGCTTGAACTTGCCATTTGAGGAGTATTGTTTACGTGTCTTGCGTTGCACACTCAACTTCATGTGTCTGACGACGGCCGTTTAATAGATTTGGTTCTGAGATTCTCAAAAATAGGGCTGCTCTGATTAGCGCTGTGGGAGCTAGCTTGGCATTTTGCGCTTAGAAATCCGCTAGGTGTGGTGCTACATCACCAAGGAGAAACTGAACGTGTATAGTTGTGTATTTTATTGACGTACTGTCGCTTTGTTCACTTACCATAAAGAGTTAAAGTTCCCTCCTTATGGTAATGTTAAACGACTTGAAGGTCTCTCTGCTCGCTTGCTGCACGCGTAAAATACAAAGATGCACAAAGATGCACACAGGTGTGACAGCCTGAGGTTAGCCCGTCACAGACTGCGAGCAAATGGTGCCTGTTCAGGTTTCGCTACGTGTGAAGACCGCGAGAACACATGCAATACTGAAACTAAAACCTTGAAAACGCAGGGCTTGTGCCAGCGTGTGCAATCGATGGTGCACGAGGTCGGCTCACCATTCTAAACTATTTTCAACTACATCTCGCCAGGTGGGACTGCTCTCGCTGTAGAACTGGGAAAACCACTTGCGGAAAGACACAATCAAGCGGTCTTCTTTAACCAACGCTGGATGCTTCAGGTAAGTCTTGCGGTTCCAAACTGCTATGTCCCGTTCCACCTGAAAGCAAGCAATAAGTTGTCGTCATCATAGGCTACCAACAAAGGCATAACCACATGAAGCGATTTCTGCTAGCGAAGCGACACGCGGCAGCGACGAGAGTGGTGCCTCGAAAAGGCCCTTTCTCGCTGACGTTTATCGCAACGCTTGAACGCTCGCAATGGTTGAAGCGATAGCTAATGTGAGCAATTCTTGTGAGACCCAACTACACAGGTAGGCAGTTTGTCCGTGGCGAGAGCGCAGTTTCGTCTCCTCGGAACAAACGTAGCGGAGCACGCATCGTGGATATGAGCCTTCTGGGTCCAGCTTCTCGTTGGGAGTTTTGCCACTCGACCACGCCTCCGTGCACATGACTAGGAGCTGTAACCGATTAACTTTCAACGATTTCCTTTCCGACGAGTAAAATTCGTACTCTGCCACGTTTTCTGCCTGGCTGGACAAATCAATTCATTGTAATGAAACCGCTGAGCGTGTGTCTGTGCGTGTCCCCTGCGCGCACGCGGGCGCGACACTGGGTACGAAGGTCCTGGAATTTTGCAATGGGAAGCAAGCGACAACCGTTTAAAGACGCGCTGGCTAAAACGTTTTTATTTATTCTTATAACGCGACGTTATCCACAACTATACACACTGGCAAATATTTGCAACGTTAGGCGGGAGCCTAGTGCACGCTGAACAAAACGCGTGTCGGCATAATTCCTGTCGCCAGCTTAGTCGCTAGCGGCTGTCCTTGCTAAGGGGTTGCATGGGCGAGCAGAAAGTAGGACGGCGGCAACTTCTCAAAACGTCGCTTTGTCGCCTCGATGGCCAAAATCACTTCGTGTGGCTAGCTCTTAAAAATAGTGGTTAAAGGAGTAGTAAACAAAAAAAAAAATCTCCTAAGATGTGAGGCCACACGTGTACGCGCCGAAATATATGCTCTGATCCAACTACAAGAATTTTCGATCCCAACGTGAATATTCGAGGAATCTGTCTTCCCCCAAGGGATAGATGCCCTGTAGTAAAGAAGCCAGCCTAGTAGCTGCCGTATAACAACAAGCTGGGAGACGCCGTTTAGAAGAAGTTGCTCTGGGTTGTTCCGCCCGTGTATGTCTTCTCAGTTCCTCTGTCGTCTTGCGTGGAATGCTACGCGTGTAATTATTTACCGCCCCAACATTTTTCACTACCCGTGGCCGCTGCTCGGTATACAGAGTTGTGAGCCTCACCATGTGGCGAAAGCCGAGCGCGTTGAGCCGTCGGATGAGCCACGGCATCCGAGGCTCCGGGTAGAAGCGGTGCACAAGGCGCACACGGAAGGGCGCCAGCGGCGTCAGCGACTGGACGATGAGGCAGTCCCCGTGCCGGGTGTACAGGCGCATCAGCACGAGCGCGGGCCCCACCTGGAGCACTTCCACTCGGTGCTTGAGGAACTCCGGGCACACGCCCAGCACCGACACGCAGGACGCCACGTCCACAGAGGCCGTGTGGCCACGCGGCGTCCAGTTGGCCTGCGAGAAGGGGTTGAAGTCACGCCTGAAGTCACGCTTGAACACGTCAGACTACGCGGTTATGTGGCGAGAGGGAAGTGGGACACTGTTTCGAAGTGCAGGAGCGGCGTCCCTCAGGACGTTCACGTATCGTACGTTCTTTGGCGTCAGTTTGTATATTACATCGCTAGAAGAAAATGGTGGCCGAATTCACACGCAGTAATAATCCAATGACAACGTTGTAGCATAGCATTTTCTTGCAAGTGAGGCCCACAACACAGGCACTGAAATGAGCATGCCGGAACTGAAACCACAGCTCTCGTCGACAGGCATTTCCTCAAGATGGGGGATGTGAATTGAGGCTGATAAGGGGTGCTAGATGAGCTCACGTATGTTGGATTTTCGTATGAAACCCCTTAGCGCCACCCATACGGATGTGCGGTATCATGGTAGCCCCTCAGAAATGGTCGATCCGAACACTTATAGAGTCTGGAGGAAATTACGCGATTTGTTCGTGATGAAAGTGTCTTAGAAGGTTGACTTATCAAAATGGTCGCATTCAGGGTTGCACTGCTTGCATCCATCGGTGCGATTGAGGCCCAATGTATCTGGATTTGTGAATCGTGGAGGACCGGTGCTCTCTCCAACTGAGGAAATGCTTACGCCAGTGCGGGTGCAGAGAAAGCAGATGCTGTCCCGTTGGTTACATTCGGCAGGAAGGGGGGTATTGTAGGTTTTTGTTACATAAAGTGACGTTTACCAGCTCCAAGACGCGGCGACGTCCCTCCACCACAACTTTACTTCGCCCTTTATACCACCCTCCGAAATGATAGAGTGTTTTAGCATAGCGGGTAGCGTAGGCTATATACGCTGGCATTAGTGGGAACCGTGACTCGACTGCGCATGCGTGAGCTCGTTCCGAACGCTAATTTGGCAGTTTGCTAGCGAGCTAGCGTAGTTACGGGGTGTGTCATGGCCGCCAGCTAAGCCCATCTGCGCCGCTTGCGGCCTCGTTGTCAGCATAGAAAGGCGACACTAAGCGCTTAATCTTTGAATCTTTGAATCTTTGAATCTTTGAATCTTTATTCGACATCAGACTTGTTACAGATGTCCAGAGTACAGGCAAAAAGCCTCAAAGGATTGGGCTTGACGAGGGTCTGTGCCCCTTCGTTTGAAAAGAAATGAAGCACGCGAATTGCGTGGTTGAAAAATATGTAACAATGACACTTCACCCGCAAAAAAAAAAAAAAGAAAATCGTCCCCGAGGAGATCCGAAATACCGACCTCCAAAACACGAAGCATGAATTTAACCTCCCTCTCAGCTTCCCCGCATGATTTCACGAAAAATGCGGCATTCGAAGCTAGGTCGTCAGTGCATACATATTGATGAGGCTAGTTTTTGCCGTGTTTGATGCCGCTGATACCGCTTATTCCTTATGCACGCATCTGGCAGACGACGCCCCTCTTGCTGATAATAGAAATTATGCCGTCCGATCGTTTTCATTTACCGTAATAAGAGGTATCTTGCCCGCCCTTTCTCTCCGAAACGAACCATGGCACCCACGAAACGGAGGAGATCGCCACACGAATGCCATTTATTTTGTGTAATGGCTTTCGAGCAGAAATACCATGGTTGAATTTATGTTTAGGCAGCCGATTACCGTTAGAGAAAAGAAAATGGGATTGATTGGCGGGGGGGGGGGGGGGGGGTTATGAAAGAGTACTCACGGGCGTCGTACGATAATCAAAGTTCTATCTATATTTGACCAGTTTTTTTTTCTTTCTTGTGGCGTATTGTTGCCAGACCATACTCTGCACAAGTATACAGTTTTTTTTTTATATCGAGAACTATACAAAAAAGGGGAAACTTTGTTTCTACGGTTGTCACTACGGTGTGCTTTCATAGGAGATGGGACAGGCGTGTCCGGTCGACATCTTTAATTTGACGAAATTTTTACATATAGCTCCTTGCGCATACGGGAAAATATATCTGAAGTTATTTTGCAGAAAACGATTTTGCCTGTCTAAAAATAGCCCCGAAGCAAGCTCGGGTCCCAGTTGCGCTGAACTAATTTCGTGCGAAATTCCAAACTTGTAGCCCTGTACATCCCAAAATATTGTAGCTATCGTCGCAGGTTTTTTTTCTGGGGTGACTTTGAATACTTTCAAATGAACTGGCATACTCATTTTTGATTTTTGCATAATATCTGTTTGAATGAGAAATTACAAACTTCACACATTTTCAAAAACTGCCAAAATGTTGGGCACTGTTTCTGATCACCCAGACAAGCGAGATGGGTTCAAATACGTTTGTACGATTCCTCCATTCATTCTCATTTGTCACGCCAATTTTAGTTTTTGTAGAAAAAATGGTTCAATCTGAAAAATGCGATGCATTGCAGGTAAGTCGTGCATATTCCTCTAATTGGAAGACCGATACAAAAAAGGGCATCTTCGGCTTCTTTTAAACTTTCGCAAATCAAAGCCCAAGTTATTTTCTATCAGAAGCTTTAAAAATAAATTGCACTATCTTGTAGTTTTGTTGGGAAAAAGCAAGCACGAAATATGACCCTGTAGCTGTGTTGGGCGACATACTAGAGCGACATACCAGACAGAAACATCTATCCCACCTCTGGTGAAAACACCCTAAGGCAGCTGGGTCGCGACCGTGTTCGGCAGGCTATCAGAATCACGCGGACTTTACTCTTTGCAACCACGTTTTCCTCAAACGACATCTGATTTACAATAAGTTTAGTTAGCCAAAGTGGGCGCGCGCCAGGCGTACGTCTTTCAGGCTCTTTTGCCCTCAAAGGCTGATAAGGCGGCCATCCGCCTTCCTGTATGCGCTACGCGCAGAACGATTCCCGCTAGGCTAAAACATGATTTTTGTCCCGTGCAGCCTGATAGGCAATGGCCGTGATAAAAAAAACACGAGAAATAATCGAGGCTCTGTAAATTCATTGGATTCAAGACAACCTTACCAGCATGCCTTGTGTCGCGCTATCGTGAAGTAATTGGAATATCTGTCTGACCGTCAATGAGAGAAGATCAGGAACTTCTAGTGTACTTGTTAGGTCTGTTTTGATGGTATGTGTATTCCCCCGTTTAAAAAAAAATGGGGTATTCCCCCGCTGTTAGTCAGCGCGATGTCTGCGTCCATTCTCTATATCCTGTTGCTGTGCGCTGTGCATGAAGAACGGCGAAAGAGATAATGCGCCCGCGCTTGCTTGCCCAGTCGGGCCACGGCACCCGCTAAGGCTAGCGTAGCGTACGCTGCCCGCTATGCTCAATGATTGATTGATTGATTGTGGGGTTTAACGCGCCGACGCAACGCAGGCGATGAGGCGCGCCGTAGTGGAGGGCTACGGATTAATTTTAACCACCTGGGGATTCTTAACGTGCACCGAAATCTCGTACACACGGGCGTTTTTGCTTTTCGCCCCCATCAGAAAAGCGGCCGCCGCAGCCGGGAACGAACCCGCGACCTCGTGCTCAGCAGCGCAACGCCCTAGCCACTGAGCCGCCGCGGTGGGTCGCTATGCTCAAACACTATTTTGTATACCATTGACATGGTCCGCTGCTGTACAAGTTCCTTATCATTAACCTTCCTGATGCCACAGTACACATGTCCTTAAGGGGGAGGGTTCCCTGCTCCTTTAATGGTGGAAAGTTCACTTCGTAATGGGTTTTGTTGCGGGCACCACGATGCCCCCGCTGGCTGAGGCGCAGGTGGAGCCGGAAGGCGGCACCAAACGCGCCGATGACCCTCACGCTCCAACGCGCATCTAATCTTAGCCCGGCATACACGAGACGACGAGGCGAGGCGATGAAGCAGCAAAACAAAGGAGCTGCGATCCGACGGCCCGACTCATCAACGGCGAAGATGTGGCATTAGATAAATGGAAGAATGGATCATTTGCATCGATGCCGAAACAAGTGACTGCACATACGCGCAGCCGGACGCCATCTTCTCGTACCCAGTGGAAAGTGTACATCGCGGTACACCATTAGCTCGGGTACATACCCTGATTGGTTCATTCTTGCCCAGCTGCTCCTGCGACGCAATACTAGCGTGGACATTGACCGGCAATGTACAATAATTCATCTCCCAGCCAAGGCAATAAGTCTCCGAAGCGGGGACCCATAAGGCGTACTGCTCTAAGGCTCTCTGATTACTACCCCACCCTCCCTATCCTTCCAAGCCTGACGATAAAAACAGGGGGTTTCAACACTCCGAAGCTACAACAATACTATAAGGCGTGCCGCAGTAGAGAGCTTAGGATTACTTTTGACAACCTGGGGATCTTTAACGTGCGCATGAATCTCGATACACGGACGTATTTGATTTTGCGCCTCCATTTGGCAAGCGGCTGCCCCGGCCGGAAATCGAACCCACGTCCTCGGGCTCAGTAGCACAACGGCAACATTTCGCTCAGCGATTTGAAAAAAAGGAAATGGGGATCACATTTGGCAGAACGGGTAATAACAAGGTTCGCAATTTTGAGTGCTTTCGTAGCTGCACGGCTTTTATGTAGGCGGGCCTCATTATCTAAACATTCGGCGCAGGCACCCTGCTAACAGGAACAAAACTGCCCGTGAAAACAAACATAATAAGAAAATTCTGGATTTGAACTGTGATAATATGAGCTGAGACCAAATTCTTACAAGCCATCCCGCATGTTTCCGCGCTTTCCTACCACGGTAGCTGGTTTTTGTTTTCTCCTGGCACTAGCGCCGGCTGGTTCGATCAGCACAGCCATTATGTTCTGTGCCAACGCCCATCTAGCGCTCAACACTGCATTTTGTGTACCTATTTTCTAGCTCTCAATTTCACCACTACGCCTCGCGATGCCTGTGTTTACCTTTCACCGGACGACTATAGGCGTGTCTCAACTGATCACAGTGAAGCAATAATAGTTGCACGGACTTCACAACCCCTTTTCGCGCATGGTCTGAGTTTTTGAAGAAACGGACGACTCCATGGAAACATATCGAATGCGCGCCGTCTTCTTGCAGGCTGCCATGGGCGAATCCGCCGGCCGCGCCCACTCGATTCCCAAGTCTAACGTCATTTCCGGCCGGCCGCAATGGCCGCCCTTTTTTTCCAGCTTCGGTTTCGAATAGAGCATTTTTGATCTTCGTTTAGAATGCAGCGACGCATGTTTTTGCCTCCAAGTTCTGCATGTAGCACCTCTTAGAGTAATACTACCGGAGAGCAGTCCATTTAAGGGGCCTTAAATTTCGTTGCAGTTGTCTTTTAAGGAACTCACATAAATGCCAGTTTTTGAGTCCTAGGAAAAACCAGCATCACGAAAAGTTAGATAAATGAACCTTCAAAGCCGCGGGAGGGTATTAGCCAAAGTATGCCACACATTGAAACAATTCGGGCCCAAACTTCCAAGAAGGCATTGCCGTATACTGCGTAGCATTCATAGTTGAATCGCTTTCGCCGCGCCTTTTGTTCAGCTGACCATGGCGGAGTAGGCCTTATACGTGCGGTGTAATTAAGGGGGCGGTACACCACACTCTATCTGGCTGCGGGGGCCAGTCTTGGACAGAACTACTCGGCATGAAGCCCCCATTTCATCGCCTTCCTTGTTTATACACCTTCCTAATTACTCGAATCCACAGTTTCGTGAATCTCGTAAGTGCGCAGTAACAATCAATAAATTTCGCTCCATAATTCCACCTTTAAATTTCTGTTGACAAAGATCTGGTTTGGCGTACGCGCCTTAAAGCCCTTTCTGCAACAACCCAGAAACTACTGACCACTTTTAAGTGTCGCAGCTTTTCCTCAATGCGACGCACGCATCTCGAATCCACCTTTCGCCGGCTCCACCTTCCGCTTTCAGTATCTGCTATTATTATTTCCCTTGGTGCTTTTGAACTAAGATTTTGACATATATGGTGACAGGCGGGTCAAGCTGTATCTGCCTATCTATTTTCTTCTGTACTTCACCGTAATAGTCACGTACGTATTTGTTATTTTATTTTATTTATTTGTTTGATAGTTTATTTGTTTGTGTGTTTGTTTCTTTCTATAATTCATTTTATTTTCTCTCTCTCTCTCTATGAAGATTATTTTAATAAAATAACCTCCCCTAAGTGCATTTTTAATTCAAAGAACGTACTTTATGCTAACCTTGTGTTTTGACTTTAACGGGCCCAAAGCTTTCTTCATGGTGAACAATGCCACCTATGAGCCCGCCGCGATCCGGAAAGTTGCTTGCCTGCATATACTTTGTTTTCATCCCTAATGTTGTGGTGCAAGTGTGCTTTGCAGCGATCTCGTCGCCAAGTGCTGAAGTCGGTTTCAGTAATGCGACGCGAAAAAAAACAGACGGCAGAGAAGTGACGCCCAGAAATTGACTGCAAAAAAAGCCTACAAGTAGTCCACCAAGATATGTTTCGCATATAAAAACTGTACAGCATGGTCGTAGGTGTAAGGGCTTTTGAAAGCACCGCATAATAATTGCTCTTCGCGCTTACAAACCTATTAAATCAGTCCCGTGAAAAAAAAAACGCACACAGGCTGTCTAAGCATTCTACTTCGAGACTTAATTAATACGAGAACACACTTCGCCTTTGCCCAGAAAAAAGCTTCCAAAATGCAGTGGTGTAAGCGATAGATAAGCGTGGATTATCACACAGCACTGCTGACGGCATCTGTAATAAGTGCCCCGAAGCAATGAAATACCGCTAGCTGAACAGGTCGAACAGTGCAAGTGTCGCGTCTCGTTACTCCCACTGGGCGCCTCATTCACTGGCGTTCGCTGCGTAGATAGTTTCACCGACGTTCGCTGCGTAGATAGATGACGTCATATTTGCGTCAGCCGTGCCAAACAGCGTCGCTGTGGCTCTCACAACCCACGTGCGTCCACGCTTGTGCACCCGCATGGCTCTGCCGCAAGGAACAACAGCTCGCCTCTTGGCGAAGCTCAAATTAGAGCCTTGGTCGTGGAAACCAACCTTGCAGCAGTGACACGTCTTCCCTCCTAATAGCACCAAAACAACTTTGAATTTGATTGCAGCAGCATTTACGAGGAGCTTGGTGCCTGGTCCACCGGAACGAAGTCTGCGGCTGCTCCTCGTGGCTGTCAAGCAGCGCTGCTACTCGGAAGCGGCCGGGCTAGACAACGTGTTTAATGCCGGGAGAACAGCGGCTGATTACCGTCGCGGGCTCTAAGGTCCCGGAAAGACGCTGAAAGAACAACTCCGCACAGCAATTTACAGTCTTGCTCCCCGCGTGCCTTGTCCACCCCTGCCTAATTCGCTCAAACGAGAGAAGGGAGACGCCCACAGAATTAGGATGACCGTCCACGGTCTGTGAGTGGCTAACGAGTCTGGCTGTTGAGCCCGAAGTCGCGTGCTCGGTGCCGGCCGCAGCGGCTGGTGCTTTCGTGGAGACAAAAGCCACGTGTCGAGATTTAGGCCGAGAGTTTGGCTAGGACGTTATAAGGGGCCTAGGTGGCGTAAATTATTTCGTAGTCCCCCACTACGCCCACTTCACAACCAAGATGTAGTTTCGGGGACGGGCAGGGAAGAGGTTTCGAGCAGGAAAGGAAGGATAGCGTGCGGAATCGAAATCCGTATTCAGCGCACATGCAACAGCCATTATGGCTGAATGCCTATCGCGGCTGTCGCAATGAGGGGGAAAAGGGGAAGTGCCACAATTTTCGGCAAATAATAAATGCAGAGCTTTGACCCCAGTTCAGCGCCATATCCGGCGGAATGTCTCGCGTGGCTGCCGGACGGATGGTAGAAGGTGGTGATAGGGAGAAAAGCAACTGCAGCCAGAGAGACGCGCTTAGCCAGTGAATTCAATTCGACTATTTCCCCCGTGCGCAGTATCTATGCGGCTTATTGCCCCTCGCGGCAGGCAGACTGAGGGGAAAATAATGGCGTGACCTACGATTTGGCAGACATTTGGGGCCACATTTCCGTGTGTTTTCTCAGCATGCGGATGGCCTTATGCATCTGAACCTTACGCAGAGATGGCTCCTGCTCCATCTGCGCGTCGGACACTGGAAACTAAATGTCTTGCGAAGAGAAGCCAAGGTTCGCCCAGACGGCCTCCTTGGAAGCGGTGGACACATTACGGGAGTTGGTGAAGGGACGCAACGCAGTGCGAATCGCGTTCTACGCATGTTTCGGGAAGAGCACGTGATCGGCGGCTTGCCGGATTGAAAGAGGCCGATTCATTGGCTAACTCAGGGACAACGCCGTAGCCGCATCCTCTGTGTCGCCGGACACTCGTGAGTCAATGGATAACTCGGCACGTAATGTATCCTCACTCAGCACTGTGTTCCACATGCTGAAAAATTGTTACCCTTCTCAACCACGAAGATAATGTCGTTTCTTTTGCTGGGGCGGCGCGTTTGTATACTACCTGAACAATTTCGGTAATACACAGCTTTGCTGTGGTTAGAGCGACGGTAAGGCGACGCCTTACCGTTAAGGCGACGCCTTCGGTATTTCTAAAACCGAATTTCAGTAGAAAACCGAAAACCATATCAGCATTTTAAAGACAAGACTTCCAACGTAAAAATAAAAACTAAACTCTTCTGTATTTTCAGAAACCAGGTACAGTATACCCCTTGAGACATCCGTGGCGGTCAGCTAAATTATTTCACTTCTTCCTGGAGCAAGGGAACCTAAGGCCAAAGAGCGCCAAAACAATTCGTTTGTGGTCTTCGTATCATATCAGCTGACGAAGCGTTTAATTGTGTCACTGTGATGGGCTTTAAGAGTCAGTGTATGCGTGTATGAATTCCTTTATATATAAAAAAAGCAAGACGGTCGTGATGGTAAATGACAATAGCAAGGGTTGGGGATGGAGTAGTGACCCATGCTACTTGGTCTAGCAGGGCAATGACGGTCCCGATTGATACGAGCGTGCCGTCAGTACTACTATCATGTCTTTGTAGGTATGACGGGGCAGAATAGGCTTGAGGGGCACAAGATTAATTTCGAAAGTCCTGTTTTTTTTTTCAAGGTAGATTAAAAGACGTTGTGTCGAAAACATCTGTTCATCTGCAACAAGCAGTAAAGGACGAAAAGAAATTCGATGCGTATGAAGTTCACGGAAGGGCAGGCGTTTTGAATTGTCCAAACCCGTACGTCCAAAATTTCCATTGTCCAAAATTTTGCACACCGGCAGCCAATCGGTGCACGTGTCACATGTGAGCGATAAGCCCCGTTTATAGCGCGGGAGTGGGTGACCTTTGTGGGACCTGCATAAGGTAGTTTCGCTATATCTATTTGTTCGTCTGCACAACGCTGCCTGCATAACGTTCCCTGTCGTGTCAGCGGAAAATGGTGAAAGAGCCACTATCCTGTTACCGTCTCCTGTCCTTTACCGTTCTCTAGCCTGCACGTGTGCTTTGGTCTCAGGCAGCGTCACTTCGAGAAAACTGTATCAAACAATTTACGGAATTTGTCCACATTTTGCTATGTGGCGATCCCACGCTTCCCTGCATTTCTCCGTGTTTGCTTGTCAAGCTCGAGCAGTGACGTAAGGCAAAGAGTACCTCAATGCACGCGCGTCGCCAAGGCGGCACCGCTGGCATCGACGCACCGTGGGACACACGCTTGCCCGCTACTACCACGGATAAGCAGCCGAACTAGGCGTCCCTACTGGTTCCATAGGAAAGCGGGTCACGCGGCCGGCAATATTATACAGGCGGCGTCGGTCTCTAAAAGTAACAACCTACTTGTGGTTTTATCACGTGCGGTTAGTTGTGCATGTCTTATTTGGTTGTTCCTGCCAGCATTTGCGAAGTTCCTTCCGTATGTGTAGCCTCTAGTTCTGGTAGAGAACCTGCTCGAAGGTTAACGAAGTGCGTAATCCAGCTAGAGCCGGTTAATCGTCGGCGATTTCATTTTCCGAATGCCGCTGTTTCTGAAAGCCCAGCACACTATTGCCATTAACTTTGAGGCATAAGCAAACAACATGAAACTGATAATGCCCTTTAGGACTGTATTTTTATTTCGTTTACAATAAACGCCCTTCGACAGTCGTTAATTAAAGCATAATCTTTTGTAGTATTTTGGTGTTTATAATTCGTTGCACAGCGATCGGAATTCTGCTGTGAAAATACTGGTATCCGTGTTCATTTTCTTTGTAGGGATAAAACTGGAGCCATGTACAGCTCAGGATACAGCAGATAAAAACTTACAGGTGTCTGTGTAAAAAGAAGCGCATGGTGCTTATCCTGTATGTGTGAAAAATGCTCTAAGAACATTTCCCCTTGCGCATGCTTTTGTCATTTTTCAAAAGCACATGTCCCAGGCGACAAGTCCCAAGAAGCCACACGGTCCCCTGCTACGTATATCTTGCTCGTGTCTTTGCCCGGGAACCTGAAGTTCTTCCTTTCAATGCTGACTCGAAAAGAGAATTACATTGGAATTGATGATCAATTTAATAACAAATTCCTGGCTGAAGTACCTCTGGTGATGCGATTTAATCGGGGATGATCCTCCGTTTATATTTCCTTCAAAGCATGCATCAGGGCCCCATAGGTGCGCTGGTGCTCTAAGTCCAGTCATCACACTGGACATACAAGCTTCGGACGGGGCTCGTCCGGAAAGCTCCAGACGTAAGGCGGAGCACTAAATGCAGCAGTGGATCCAACATTTTTAATTTAGTTTTAATGGCGGACCCATGCACTACATCCACGTAATCCAAGCTCGACCCCACGCCCAAGGCAATAGAACAGCTCCAAAGCCACTTCGCCCGGCTAAAATGTGTAAGTACGCACGCAGACAAGAGAAAGACGAGCGAACATAAGTATGCATTGTGCCTGGAAAACTGCGATTGATCCAGACCACTTCCGAAAGCTTAGCTGCGTAGTGTGAGCGTGGCGTTACAGGGAAGTTTAAATACGGAGAATTCAGACATGGCTGTCAGTAGCGTCGTGGCGCACTGTATCCTTAATTCCTGGCGTGACGGAGCATGCACTAGTGTATGGCGTCAATGGCCTCCTTGCCTGCCACGAATGGTTGACCAGTCGGCCCCACCACGAGTCTCCCAGTGTGCGCTTGAACTGTTCAGTGGTGAGGAAACACGAGGCCTTGTGAACGTGATTGAAGTGGCCCAGGTCGGCCCCGTTCTCGGCGATGTCCTGCATGTGGGCCTCGACCACGTGCTCGAACCGGTGCTCCTGTCTCCATGAGCCACGCTCCACTTCGGGCACGTCCGGCAGCTGCCACGATGGTGACGCGCCGTCCGCATGGTACCACACGAACACCAGACCGAGGACCTCGCGAGACTCCCACTTCTTGGCGCGGACAAATTCGGGAACTGGAATGAAACAGCGCAGTAGCAAATGTGGGGCCCCGTTTTAGTACGTTGTGCCCACAGCAGCTTTCCTGAGCGGACGAACAGTGATGCGAAACCGCTAAGCTGCGAAAACTGCTGGCATGATGTCTGCATGTCAGCACTGTCCAACGAAAGGGAAACGTTAGGCATCATTGAGGCGAAAAATACGAACGTAAACGAGAGAACCAGCGTTCTTTTATGATTACATGTCGAATGCGATTTTACAATAGCAAAAGAAAAGAAAGCGTGCGTTAAAACCGGCGTCGAAGACAGGCGAAATAAAATCAAGCACAAAAACAAACGATGTCAACTCAAGCTGTTTCACCTCAACAAAAACAACAGATAAATTATGGCACACACTTCAGACTGCCTTAGGGTGGGATTGCGAAAGCTTTACATTTTATTTCAAGCTCTGTGATCCTCCACGTGAAATGGGAGTTCTGTCGTTGTTATGTTCTCTTCCGTTGCAACAATATCTTCGTCGCAGGAGGAATACATGTCTGGCGCGTAATCTTCGCGTCATAGCGGTTGCAGTGGTGTCTGCTGGTGGTCGTTCTAGCTGCAAAGAGCACCTGCCTTCGGTGCTCGCTGCAGTGCCTGCACCTGCAGTGCGGGATTTTTGTGTCCCGTTGTATCTTCTTCTAAGGTGTACTTCCATGGGCGACCACGTTTCACAGCCGAGGTAGACGCTTCAAAGTCCACCACTTTGAGGACAGCAGAAACATACAAAAATGTTTATTTATTTATTTGTGTATTTATTAGAATACCCTCAGGGCATGTAGGGTATTGCAGAGGGGGTGGGTACATTTCATAATACACAAAGGAATAAAGACAAGGAAAAAAAACAAAGAAAAGAAACAAGTGTCAGAAGCACAAATTACGAAAGCAACATAAATCAACTAAAAAAAAGAATGTATATGTAGTAAGAAATCAAGCAAATAAACCACAAGGCTATACAAAAATTGCTGAGAAATTCCAGTATTGAACAATAAAGGGTCTGTTATCGTTACAACGGAAGAGGGGAGGTGGTTCCAATCGGCACATGTTTTCGGTAAGACGGCTGCTGAAAAGAATTTCGTGCGGCAAAACGGAATGGCAACCTTATACTGGTGATCATTGCGTGATGAGTGGTATGATGGTTTTGAAATGAGGTCTCGCCTCATTGATGGGTTGTGAAAAAATATCTTACGAAAAAAATGAAGTCGCGCCAGTTTCCTCCGGACAGTTAAATTGGGTAGGTCAAGGTTATATTTCATTTGTGATATGCTAGCAGTACGGGAATAATTAAAACAAATAAAACGAGCTGAGCGGTTCTGAACAGATTCTAACGCGTTGATTAGATTGTGCTGCACGGGATCCCATATAGCGGATGCGTACTCAAGATTTGGGGGAATTAGTGATCGGTATAGTGGAATTTTGAGGGAAAGTGGAGCGCGAGAAAAGTTGCGGCGCAAGTATCCCAGCCTTCGGTTAGCGTTATTGCAGATGTAGGTAAGATGCGTGCGCCAAGATAGGTTGATTTATTGTAGCGGTTAGCGCGCCGACGCAACGCAGGCGATGAGGCGCGCCGTAGTGGAGGGCTCTGGATTAATTTTAGATGCAACGCATCTCTTTAACTCGCCTTGTCCCTCCGGTGTCTCCCGGCGTCCGTAGTCCGCATCCCTCCCCCATTCTCCTCGCCGCGCCAGCTGCGCGCTAACGCCGCTCTCACCGCAGTGCCCTCCCCCATTCTCCTCGCCACGCCAGCTGCGCGCTAACGCCGCTCTCACCGCAGCGCCATCTGCGTGTTAGCGCTCGCTCCCGTCGCCGTGCCAGCTGTGCGTCAGCGCGCGTTAGCGCTCGGTTAAACATCGAACACATGCGCATGCGCTGCTCTCTCTCATTCGCCTAACCGTTAACGCGCGGTACATATAAACGCGGTAACTGCGCCGCTCCGCTCAGTCGTTCCGCCGCTCCGATGACATCCGATGACTACCGATGATTTGAATGGAGACTAACAGGCCTGCTATCGCGATGGTCGGCGCAACCGTACGTAATATAAAGGAAACAACAACAAATTGACACGCTAAATGGAAACAACATAACGGAAACGCAACGGAAACCCCACGATGTGTCGCATCTACCCATGGTTCCCCTCGCGGGAAGATGGGGTAATTTTTTACCACCTGGGGATCTTTGACGTGCGCCGAAATCTCGTACATACGGGCGTTTTTGCTTTTCGCCTCCATCAGAAAAGCGGCCGGCGCGGCCGGGGATCGAACCCGCGACCTCGTGCTCAGCACACAACGCCTTAGCCACTGAGCCACCGCGGCGGGTGCCAAGATAGGTTGTTGGTAATATAAACGCCGAGGTACTTATATGAAGAGACATGCTGGAGAGGGACTACGTTAATTCTGTAGGTACAAGCTGGAGATATAGATCACAGGGTTATTGTCATGCACTTAGATTTGTTAGAGTTGAGAGTCATAAGCCATTTATTGCACCAGGCCGAGACAGTCTCAAGGTCTGCCTGTAGGAGTTGGTTATCTGATTCGTTGGGTATTTCGCGGTAAAGGACACAATCGTCTGCAAATAGCCTTATACAGGAGTTAATACTGTCGGGGAGATCATTAATATATATACGGAAAAGTAAAGGGCCTAGAACGGAACCTTGCGGTACGCCATTTAGAAAGAGGTGAGTTATAGTCATTAGTTGTTAGAAACTGAGTGCGATTATTCAAAAAGCATTCAATCCATTTAAGAATGTTCGGGTCAATGTTTAAGGCACAAATTTTCAGCAGGAGTAATTGGTGAGGTATAGTGTCGAAAGCTTTTTGAAAGTAAAAAAAATGCAATGTACAAATGAGCCGCGATCTAAACCTGATGCTATCTCATTAGTAAAATATGGAAGTTGGGTTTCGCATGATTAACTTTTTCGGAATCTGTGCTGGTAGGGAGCAAAAAAAGAGTTGGATTCTAGAAATGAGACAAGGTTGGAGTAAATTATATGTTCTAACATTTTACAAGGAACACTGGTTGGGGAAACTAGTCTGTAACTGAGAGGAGACTGTGTGTTACCAGACTTGTGCAAAAGGACCACCTTCCCCACTTCCCAGTCAAGCGGCAAAGTGGAGCTCTGAATAGATTGCGAAAAGATTAGGGACAAATAAATTGATGATTACAATGCAGTATTTTTTAGAAACTTTGAGTTGATTTCATCTACGCCACAAAAAGAGGATAACTTAAGGTTGTGAATTAAATGTTGCACTCCAATGGCATCAATGGTCACAGGATACGTAGATAAAATATAACAACTAGGCATTTGTGGCAACGCAGAAGCAGAACAATTAAAAAAAGAAGTAACATTTTTGCAATGCAACAGTCTTCACAGAGAACTGCCCATCTGAACTGCCCATCGCTGCCCGTCTGAGTTCGTAAGCGAAATGTTTTTCTTTTCACTAGGTTTAACAGTTTTCCAAATCTTAGAAGGGTTGGTTGTATGAATTGAGGGAAGGGCATTATTAAGAAAAACGCGCTTGGCTTCCTTTATAGCTGCTCTGTATTCGGAAAGAACGGATTTGTACACGTGCCAACTGGCGAACGAGTTAGTCTGCTTTGCCTGACGGAACAACCGTTTCTTTTTATTGTGCAATTTTTTAAAATCAGTTGAGAACCAAGGGGAGCGTTGGCGGCCCTTGATAACGTATGTGGGAATGTATCGTGTGATTAAAGATTCAACTTTCATTCTGAACAAGTTCCGTACGCAGAGACATACAGAAACACACAATGCTGCATTGTCCTTTCAATTATGTTGAAAGCTATGCATTTAATATTTTTTTCTTTTTTTTCGGCAAGTTGCAGATGTTTGTGCCGCTTGATTGTTATTCCTTGTCTAGAATCTTTTAGTGTTTCGTATTGATTTTGTATAATTTACACCACGAAGCAAATCGTTCGGACAAATTTATGTTGCCTGCCATTGAATTGAAAAATGGTTTAATAAAATTTACGTTTTTGTTGTTCGCAATTTTTGTATATTGTATGTGTACATATTCTGTTCTGTTATGTCACGAGACTGCATAACGTGTTGATGTTGTCATTGTCGTTGCTGCCAAGTAACGGTTTGCTGAGCCTCGTCAAGCTGCTACTGCAGCTTTTAGCTCAGCAACCTAGCCAGAAATACGAGTAAAATAAAAATGAATTGAATTGAATACCAGCTTCATTATACTTTTCCAACTGACTTGTTTTCTTCTGAGTGCTACGGTGAGGCTTTCCAAATGACCTTTTTAGCAACGCAATCGCACGTTTAGTATGCACGTGCGTGCTCCCCTACTTCTGTAATTACAATGCTGAAATTAATCATTTACGCTTCTACTGGTAAGTTTGTGTCCCGTTATCATCCCTGTTATCATTTTTCCTCTGCGTCCTTTCCTTCTCCAGGTTACAATGACTCAAAGGCTTTTCCAATTGGCCTGGTTAGCCCTATACGCTCTTATCGTAAAAACGTATTGCTACTATCCTAATCACCCTCCTCGAAGTACTCCTTTAGGCCTCCATGTGTGCGGTTTTGCCCTCTTATTAACATAGTCATGGCACTTTTGCATCTGTAGCGTTTTCGTTTTCTTTTCGATGTTCTTCTCTGTCTGGGTGCTGTTTTCTTTTGTACCCTTCTTCGCCATGGTAAGCCCTACATATTCGCTATTAGCGTAAACATACTTCGGTGCGTCTGTAATTAGCATGCTCAAATTAGTGTTGTGGGCCTCAATACATGTGGCTAGCCCACGTTTCTTACTCAGAGGCCACACCGCGTTCGGGGGTCCAACTATGTTCGCTAAAGTCAAGACTCGGCAATGGTGCAGAGGATGCGCGTTGGACTCGCATTTTCCTGGACGTGGGTTAGATTCCACTTCATTTTCTTCCCTTTGCTTACATTCTGTTTGCGCTGCCAGCCATTTTTCGGACCATCTTTAGCTCACACCAATGCCGGACGCCGCGTTTTCGCTTAATGGGACATGTAATGCTTTCGCACTAAGTACGACGCGCACTGTCCCAACAGCCGACGCGCGAACTTCGCGAACGCGGGGAAGTCGAATTGAATAAACTGAACTACAGCAAGGATTGCCTATGTATGCGGCCTGCAAGGGGGGCAGTTTGGGCGAATTGGCTTCGCAGGATTATAGTTAAACGCTCAAATTTAGACGAAGACAAGCGGGAAGAAAACGACGACCCAAAGTTCTAACATCAAGGGAAGATTCAAACAACCAGACAGATTATAGAAGCGGCCGAAATCTCTTCGAGAAACGCCTCATACAAACTCAAGCATGGTCACTGTAATCGTGGAACGATCTAACAAATCGAGAAACCTTAAAAGACGTTGCCATGAGGTGGGCCAAGCTGTACGCATCAAGGGTCAGCCACGCGCCGATAGGTAATACAGTTATTCTGGGGAGAACGTTTGAGTGAGTTTGAACAGTGCACTGTGATCGGCCGGCACAAGAATCAAACAACCAGATAGATTATAGAAGCGGCCGAAATCTCTTCGAGAAACGCCTCATACAAACTCAAGCATGGTCACTGTAATCGTGGAACGATCTAACAAATCGAGAAACCTTAAAAGACGTTGCCATGAGTGTGCCAAGCTGTACGCATCAAGGGTCAGCCACGCGCCGATAGGTAATACAGTTATTCTGGGGAGAACGTTAAGGACGAAACACTGACGCACTGTTCTCCTCACATCAGTATATCAGCCGCTTCGAAAATGTCTCTATGTGTTTGATTTCTGTTCCAGCCGATCCCAGGCCGAAACCGAGGCATGGCCGCACCGTTGGCAGTGGATGCTTAAGTGACCGCTACCAACGTTAGAAGTAATGCCGTTGCGGTCACACAGCCTGTCATTTAGGTCCCGGCCAGCCCGCCTCACATATCGCTTGTTGCGGAGGGCAAAGGGCCACCGAATAAACTTGTTACATACACTGCACAAATATTCGCGGGTGCTGCCTGTAACTTTCCTCCAGAGTCGTGACAACTTGCCAGTGGCGGAAAAGACTTCTTTCACCGCTGAATTCTGACCATTGGTATAGCGGCCATTAAGGCATCCACTGCAAACGGTGCGGCGGCGTGCCTCAGTTTGAACAGTGCACTGTGATCGGCCGGCACAAGAATCAAACAACCAGATAGATTATAGAAGCGGCCGAAATCTCTTCACATCAGCAGAGCAGTGCGTCACTGTTTCGTTCTTAACCTTCTCACGGAAAGAACGGTATCATCTATCCGCACATAGCTGACACCGGCAGTGTACAAGTCAGCGTTCCACACGACAACATCTTTTTAAGGTTTCTGGAGTTCTTAGATTGTTTCACGATTACAGTGACTATAGTATCAGTATGCGGTGTCTCGAAATAAAAATAGCAGCACTCTCTGTCGTCGTCCCCTGATCGTTGCCCCCCTTCGTAAGTTTCCCCTTTCAACTAGGGCCTACGGCTTCAGTGAGAAAGAAAGGGGTGAGCAGAACACGAGGATGTCTACATAAGAGAAAGAGCAATGCGCTGGCCAGGGGGGCGAAAATTAAGCCGAGGCCGCTCTGCGTGCGAGGATTAGTTCAGGAGCGAGTTAATCACACGTCCGAACTTCTCGGCGAATGAGGAGAGCAGTGGGCCGGAGGATAGTCCTCTACTGCAGTAAAGAGGTAAATAACGATCGCGAAACGAAGTGACCTGGCAGAGAAGAGCCGTGGTCTAAACTTCTGGCTTTGCAACACTCCAAATAGGAGCCACCGGTGCAGCTCTGATTCCTTTTGCTCGCGCTATATTGAACTATAGAACTAGCGCTAATGGTACAGCGACCAGGGAGCGGGAGAGCTTCTCTGCCTTCACTCCCTTGGCATTTCCTTCCGCATTCCTGTGAGGTGGAGCGAATGCACCGGGTTTTCCGATCGCCTCCTGCGAAGTTTTGATGGGCTAAGCCCGAGAAGGGGCGTGACCTTCTGTAAAAGAAGGCATAGCCCAGAATGGTGGTGGAAGTAGGATCGCGCGCATTATAATGATAGTGAGATGTATAAATGTTTGAATTTGCGGGCTTTTTTTTCTCGTATGCCTGTTAAAAGTGAGGTTGTAACCGTTTGCTGTACAACCCCTTTAAAAAAACATGGCTATAGAAGCTCTTTGATACGCCACAAAAAAATACACAAAATTATACTTCCTTCAACGCCCAAGGTAACGTTGGAGTAGTAAGGCGGCAGTCTTCTATAGTGCGCTACGCGCTTTCAGTTGGCAGGAGAATGCTGCAGTTAAACAGCTGTAACCCACTATCTAGTACACGCAGTTTCAGACAGTGCACTACACTCGCCCTTGGAGATCACCTATAACGAAGACAAGCTTTATCTGATTCGGTAACACAGAAAATCAAGTGATATCAAGCCACCTCTTCCGCGGCGATTCCCGGCAGCGGCGGCCGCTTTTCTCATGTAGGCGAAAAGCGAAAACGCCCGTGAGTATTTCGGCGCACGTTAAAGGTCTCCGGGTGGTCAAAGCTAATCCGGAGCCCTTCAGTACGGCGCGCCTCATCGCCTGTGTAGCGTCAGCGTGTTAAACACCACAATCAATCAATCAATCAATCAATCAATCAATCAATCAATCAATCAATCAATCAATCAATCAATCAATCAATCAATCAATCAATCAATCAATCAATCAATCAATCAATCAATCAATCAACCTTTTACTAACTTTAGAATAGAGTTAAGCTGAGTTTACAACCGGCCGCTGCTTCGCATCGATTACTCACTTGTTCAGGATGGTACACCGACCATCTCGGCAGCCACGACAAAAGTTCGATATGCAACAACCTGCAACGATATGCCGCAAGAATATTGGGGACAGTAATTCACAGCCTTGGAAAGCCGCTCGCGCCGAGGCCCCATCTGGACGCCTCCGCGAACGTGTACGCTCGCCTTAATCGTCCTTCCACTCATTGCGACAAGTCCTGCAAATCGTGCCTCGGGATCTCGTTGCGGCGACCGCTTACATTACTTCGCCTCTCTCGGGCGTTACTCACGGGGACCTCCCCAGTTTTCTTTCCTTTTCGTTATTACGTCGTCGCGGCCGCAATTAAGTCGGCGACCGCGTACGGGCCTCATACGGAGCCGGCATGCGGGCAGCGGATGCACGCGGAGGGCTAAAATTGGCGTATAATTTGCTGCACGTGGGCCGGAATCCCACGTCACCAAAAATGAAATCTTTGTAAACACAGGGGTCACTGTCTTCCATGGATGCGCCTACACCATTTCAAAAGTAATTTTCCGCTTATGAAAGCAAAAGCTATCAAGGACTCCTAGCCCATGAAAGGGGACGTAAATACAAAACACAACCCAGATTAATTTGAAAGAACTTGCTTTTCCTAACTTCTTCAACTTTACTTCAGCTCCGAAACATGCTGTTTTAACCAAACAATGGATATAAATGTTGAAGAAATTTCTAATTTCCGGCTACATGACATCAGCAGGGACGTAATAGAGGGAACACCAATAACAATGCCTTCAGCGTTTTAAGCGTTACAAGAAAAAAAATCTAGTTTAATTTCCGCTACCTATGGTGAACGGCACTGCAAGGAGAAATTCGCTGAAGCACACCCAGCATCTAACACCGCGCATTGTCATTTGAAATTGGAGTAAACGGGCCGCGCTGTACCTGGGCTGTGAGGCACGAGCTAGTGGAGGGCTCTGGTATAACTTCGGCCGCCTCGTAATCTTTAACGTTTGCCGAAATCAGGACGCACGGTCGTTTTCGTTTTTCACCTCCACGGGAAAAGTGGTCGCCGCGGTTGACGTCGAACCTGCATGCTCATGCCAGCCCAACGACTTCGTAATATAGTTAAAAATGCCATTTTTGTTCCTCTGAAGGATGATGTAATGTTTCAATAATGTACGTGGCCGTGCTTAGAATTCACCTAACCGAAGTAGGCGACTTGGAATGTCGCGAGAAAGCCTACCCTCCTTGTTTGTACGTGTGTACACAAGCTTTAATTGGCCCAACTTTACTTATATATACATCCATACTCGCTCTTATTTTGACAAATTCTTTTGAAGCCATACTTTATAATCTTAATAATTTCATATTTAATTCAGAAGACCGTTTCTATTAGATTTCTCAGCATTATTTTTATTTGTGTGCAGTTCCTTTTTTCCTTCATTGCCCTTATTGTTATGCAGACTTATACTCCAGAACCGTATGCATGAAGGGTTACAATGGATTGACCTACAAAGATTCGTTTTTGACATGCCTTGATTTTAAGTTGCGCACACCTTCTTTATTGTATTCTTAAGAGGAGGAATGACGCACACTGCACTTTTTTCCCGCCGAAATTACTCCGTGCGTGGCCACTGGGTTTCCCGAATCCACCAATTGTTCTTTCCAGAAAGGTTTGCCCTGTAACTCAGTCCATCTTTTAAGCGTAAGCACAGGAAGCTCAAGCCACACGGATCTATTTGTCGGGATGGGCGAAGCCTCGAGAGCGGTGCGCCCCTTCTCCGCTGTGGGGCAGCGTGACGCAACCTCCGGAGAGCCGAAGCGCGGGCCTTGTAGCGAAAGCATGCAGTGTGCGAAAGGGCGACGTTGCGTGGCGAGGTAACCGTCAGTGCTCGTGTCGGTGCGTCAATTAAGTGAAGGGGCATCAGAAGCAACCAAGTCTTAAAAGAACACTGAGGTTTCTTAGAGGAACATGAAGAACCTTGGTAAGCAAATCAAGTTCAGCAACGTGCACGATTGGCCTAGTCGGTAATCCATGGTTCTGAATTGTTGAGAGCGAAGAATTGACAGGGACTGGCAAAAGCGACGCAGCACAAAGGAGCTTGTGTTGTGTATTGGGAGCGCCTTTGTGTCGTGTCCCTTTTGCCAGTCCCTGTCTATTCCTCATGAAAATAGACGTTGAGTTTTATTTGACCCCCTATTGTGTTTATATAGGGTCAATACAAAGTCAATTAAAACTCATCCTTTATAGACTGTGCTCGTTAAAAAGTCAACAAACTTTGTATTGCAAAACCTCAACCAACATTTTATTGCCTTCAAGACATTGAGTTTTAATACACTTCATATTGCGTTTCTATAGAGTGAACCAAATCTCCCATCTTAAAAACTGCGGCCAATATAAAATCAATGCACTTTTTATTGCAAAAATGCAACATGAATTTTATTGCCTTCAATATATTGAGTTTTAACCAACTTTGTATTGCCTTTCTATAAAGTCGTTTGAACTCCGAATGTGTGGACTGCGGTCATCAGACAGGCAATAAACTTTTTATAACGAACACGCAGCAAGAATCTTATTGCCTTCATTATGTTGAGTTTCAATAGACTCTGTATTGCGTTTCTATAGCCCACCCACGGAGGTCTGGTAGCTTATCGGTGCATATATGTGGGGTGCTATAGCGCCGCCTGCCCCGCCTCATCAACCGAGATCGCGCGATGGACGTCCCATCACTTCGTCTTGGGAGCACTTGGAAGCGGTGGCGCCTCATATGGCGGACATCACCGCCGGAGAGTTCGAGCCCCTGCAAAGCTCCTCTGTTAAAACTTGCCAGAAAACCTAACTCACAGGCAACAGGATATTACGACTATACTCAATAAGAATTTTATAAAAAGGTAATAGAGATAAATGTAATAAAAACTCTTCAGACATTCTCTTCAGACCTAGCTCATATGCAACAGGTTGTGATGACTGGTCACAATAAGAATTTTATAGAAATTTGATTGAGATAAATTTAATAGGAACCCATCAGAAACTGTATTCAAAGCTGACTCAAATGCAACAGGGTGATACGACCATACTCAATAATAATTTGAAGAAAGCTAATCCAGGCAAATTTAATAAAAACTCATCAAACATTCTATTCAAACGTTATTTACAGGCAACACGATGTTACGAGTATACTCTATAGGAATTTTATAAAACATTAATTGCCATAAATTTAATAAAAATCCGCCAGAAACTGTATTCAAACCTGATTTCCACGCAACAGTCTGTTGCCACTGTACTCAGTAGGAATTGCATAGAAAACCTATTGAATATATTTTATAAAAAACCCATAAGAAACTCATAAGAAACTACATTCAGAACCGACAAGGCCTACTGACTTGGCTCTATAGACTTTTAATTGAAACGCGGTGGCCGATTTGTAATGGAAACTCTATAGAAATATTCTATAGAATGTTGACAAAATGTTTATAGGGTTCTTTTGAGCAATATTGTCACGTAGCCAAGGACGAAGCAGTTGTTTGGAAAAGAAACAAGTTTATTGGAGCGAACTTGTGCTCCCCTAACAACTGAAAAGAATACAGAGGCGGCGAAGCAGTGGTCAACAAAGTGACGTACGTGCGTCGGCGAGCGTCGCAGAATCGAATGCCCCGGCGTCCGCACTGCAGGCTTTTTATCTTTTGGCGCGCGTGGTTCTCGAAACGTCGATTCGCATCGAGAACATAGTAGATCCAAGAAGATTATTCTGGGCTGTTCACGTTAGATCGGAATGCTCTCCCTATCACAACAGATAACACATGCGGCACAGAAAGAAAGAATGGAACACGCGCTTCCTTTGGCGCAGAGATAACACAGACGGGCGCAGCCGGCGGTAAACACAAATAAACAAACCCAATGTATGGTTCGCGGCATTACCCCCCCTCTAAGAGTGCATCGACCCGATGCTAACATAAGCGACAGTCCGAACAAATGAAAATAAAAGTTCGTCATCGTCCGTAGAAAGGTTTTAAGCGAACCACGTGGACGACTTCAGGCCGCGTGCGTTGTCGTGATGTGCCGGAGTCACCATCGGGGATCACTTCGTAGGTAAGTTGGCCAACACGTCGTAGAATCTGGTAGGGTCCGAAATACCGTCGCAGGAGCTTCTCACTGAGTCCGCGTCGTCGGATGGGAGTCCAAACCCACACACGATCCCCTTTTTGGTACTCGGCGTCTCGGCGTCGGAGGTTGTAGCGGCCCGCATCCACCAGCTGCTGGTCCGTTATACGAACTCGAGCGAGCTGGCGGGCCTCCTCCGCACGTTGAAGATATCCGTGGACGTCGGCGTTGAGGTCGTCGTCTTCTACGTGCGGAAGCATGGCGTCGAGCATCGTAGTCGGCCTTCTACCGTAGACAAGCTCGAACGGCGTCAGCTGCGTCGTCTCCTGGATAGCCGTGTTGTACGCAAACGTGACATACGGGAGCACTTCGTCCCAAGTCTTATGTTCAACGTCCACGTACATTGACAGCATATCTGCGATTGTCTTGTTCAGACGTTCTGTTAGTCCGTTCGTTTGGGGGTGGTACGCCGTCGTTCTTCGGTGATCCGTGTTGCTGTAGCGTAATACTCCTTGCATCAGCTCCGCAGTAAATGCCGTTCCACGGTCTGTGATTAGGACTTCCGGGGCTCCATGTCGCAGCACAACTTGGCTTACAAAGAACTTCGCCACTTCTTGTGCAGTCCCCCTCGGAAGAGCGGCGGTCTCTGCGTAGCGCGTCATGTAGTCTGTCGCTACGACAATCCACTTGTTCTGTGATCGTGACGTAGGGAACGGGCCTAAAAGGTCCATTCCAATCTGTTGAAATGGTCTCGATGGGACGGCGATCGGTTGCAGAAGTCCGGCGGGTCTTGTCGGCGGCGTTTTTCGTCGCTGGCAGTCACGGCAGCTCCGGACGTAGTGGGTGACGTCAGAGGTAAGGCCGGGCCAGTAGTACCTCGCCTTGATTTTTCCAATAGTGCGGGCTGTGCCCAGATGTCCGGAAGACGGGTCGTCGTGGCACGCTTCCAAAATTTCGTCACGAAGGTCCGCGGGGATGACGAGAAGGTAATTCGCTCTTGTTCCGGGGCTGAAATTCTTCTTCACAAGGACGGAGTTCCTCAGGCTGAATGCTGGTAAGCTGCGTTTGAAGGACCTAGGAACGGCAACGTTGCATCCCTCGAGGTACTCGATTATGACGCGTAAGTCGGGGTCGGCACGCTGGTGGGCGGCTAGGTCGCTCTCCGTCACGATCCCGAAGAACGCGCTGTCTTCATCAGAGTGTTGTGGTGGTGGTTCGACGGGGGCGCGGGACAGGCAGTCGGCGTCGGAGTGTTTCCTGCCGGATTTATAAACGACTGTAACGTCGAACTCCTGCAGGCGCAAGCTCCACCGCCCAAGACGGCCAGAGGGGTCCTTCAAATTGGCGAGCCAACACAGCGCATGGTGGTCTGTTACAACCTTGAATGGCCTTCCATACACGTATGGGCGAAATTTTGGAATCACCCATATAATAGCCAGGCACTCTTTCTCAGAGGCAGAATAGTTTTTCTCCTCCTTCGACAGACCACGGCTGGCATAGGCGATTACCCTTTCGCAGCCGCTTTGCTTTTGGACAAGGACGGCACCCAAGCCTATATCACTGGCGTCCGTGTGCATTTCCGTTTCGGCATTTTCGTCGAAATGAGCGAGCACGGGTGGGCTTTGCAGGAGTTTTTGCAGCTCGCCGAATGCTTTTTCTTGGTCGTTTTCCCAGCTGAAAGGGGTGCTATCTTTCGTCAAGCGCGTGAGTGGCTCTGCAATTCGTGCGAAGTTTGCGACGAAGCGCCGGTAGTATGCGCACAGCCCGAGAAATCTTCGCACGCCCTTGTTGTCTTTCGGCCTTGGGAAGTTCGCAATGGCTGATGTTTTTGCCGGGTCAGGTAGGACTCCCGCGGCGTTGACGACGTGGCCCAAGAACTTGAGTTCCCCGTATGCGAAACGGCACTTTTCAGGCTTCAGCGTCAACCCCGACGTACGAATGGCCTCGAGTACAGACTCCAACCTTGCAAGGTGTTCGTCGAAAGTCCGGGCGAATACCACTACGTCGTCGAGGTATACGAGGCAGGTGTGCCATTTAAGGCCCGCTAGCACAGTGTCCATGACTCTTTGAAACGTCGCTGGTGCTGTGCACAGCCCAAACGGCATCACCTTGAACTCGTATAGGCCGTCTGGGGTTATAAATGCAGTCTTCTCTCGGTCTCTCTCGTCCACTTCAATTTGCCAGTATCCGGTCTTCAGGTCCATCGATGAGAAGTACTTCGCGTGGCAGAGGTGGTCGAGGGCGTCGTCGATTCGGGGGAGGGGGTACACGTCCTTTTTCGTGATTTTGTTCAGTCGCCGGTAGTCAACGCAAAACCTTAATGTGCCGTCTTTTTTCTTTACGAGTACGACGGGCGCATCCCAGGGGCTTTTCGATGGCTGTATAATGTCGTCGCTGAGCATGTCGTCGACTTGAGTCCGGATGGCTTCCCGTTCGTGTGAAGAGACGCGGTACGGTGACTGTCGGGTAGGCCGGGCTCCGTCTTTGATTATTATTCGGTGCTTCGCTAGAGGGGTCTGACGTAGTTTTGCGCTCGACGAAAAACATTCGCTATAGCGATGCAGCAAAGTCAATAATTTTTTCCGTTGTTCTTGCGGTAGCGCCGGATTCACGTCGAATAGCTGCGGGAGCTTGAAGGTTTCTACGGGTGTGCGTTCAAAGTCGGCGACCGCGATCACATCACTTGCTTCTTGCGTTTCTTCGAGGAACTCAATTGCAGCTCCCTTGTTTAAATGCTGGTACTCTTCGGTGAAATTAGTGACCAAAACGTGAGATTGGCGTTGCTTAAAGTGCGCAATGCCTCTTGCGACGGAGACACCGCGGTCGAGAAGCAACCTTCGATCACTCTCTACGATAGCGTCGATGT
The DNA here is from genome assembly GCF_048455015.1 of Haemaphysalis longicornis. Lineage (NCBI taxonomy): Eukaryota > Metazoa > Arthropoda > Arachnida > Ixodida > Ixodidae > Haemaphysalis > Haemaphysalis longicornis. Next base: position 235,483,086 of record NW_027526203.1, on the reverse strand, counting down.
CAGAAGCAGCATCCTCACAGTAGACGGCGATCATCAAGCTTGCGCGGGGTGGCAGGGTGATGTGATCGTCGGCGATCCTGACAGCAGCACGGTGATCGGGGTTCGGCTGCGGCGTCGTGGAGTGATCGGGGGAAAATGTTATCGACTTGGTCTGCAGGTCAATTATTGCGCCGTTGTCCGTCAAAAAGTCCATTCCGAGAATCACGTCGCGGGAGCAGTTAGGCAAAATGACGAACGCCGCTGGGTACGTCGTGCCGTCTATGGTGACGCGCGATGTGCACGTCCCACTTGGCGTCACGAGGTGGCCTCCTGCTGTGCGTATGTGCGGACCGTCCCATCTGGTCATAACTTTCTTCAGCTTAGACGCAAATGGTCCGCTCATTACGGAGTAGTCGGCTCCCGTGTCAACGAGGGCGACTACATCAAAACCGTCGATGGACACCTTGACGTCGGATGCCGCCTTCCTCGAGTTCCGGGTGCGTCGGGGCGTCGCATCTCGGCTTGTGCGTGTTGACGGTCGGGCACTGTGCGTCGTCGTTGCCCACGTCTTCTCAGCGGACGTCTCGTTCAGGTCGGGTAAGCGTCGCGGCGTATAGCTGTCGTCGTGTTCGGGAGTCTCGTCAGGGTTAGGTCGGGTCGTCGGGATGAGGGCATGTCGTGAATCACTGTCTTCGGCGAGTCCTTGCGTCGTTGGAGGGTTTCCGGTTTTTCGCCATAGAGCAACTTCACCTCCAGAAGTTGCTGCTTTTAGTTTCCCCCGCGTGGGCTGGGGGACCTTCCACGGGCGAAGTCAGCGTTGCTACGGCGGTTCGGCGATTGGTATGGGTAGGGCGACGGCGAACGGTTGAAACGCGCTGGGCCACGGCTGGTTTCAGATAGATACTCGTCGATCTCACGTGGTCGTTGGCCAGGGAGAGGGCGAGGTGCGTCGACGGAGAAACCACGCAGTCCGAGTCTCTTGTATGGGCAGCGACGGTAAATGTGGTCGGCCTCTCCGCAGTGGTAGCACAGAGGACGGTTATCGGGAGTTCGCCATACGTCCGTCTTCCTCGGCGTCTGGTTTCGGGCTACCGGGGGTCGGGCGGGTGACAGTGGGCGGCGGTACGGCGGGGCCTCTTGACGGCGTGTTGGAGCAGGGCGGGGTCGACGAACAGCCGCGGAGTATGTCATAGCTTGTGGCTCTCGGGGTAGCTCGGATGCCGTAGAAGTTCCCAACGCTTGTTGCACTTCTTCTCTAATGACGTCGGTGAGAGAAGCGACTTGGGGTTGCGGCGGCGTTGGGAGAAGTTTCCGCAGCTCCTCTCTCACTATTGCGCGGATAGTCTCGCGTAGGCTGTCGGCCGGGATCCGCGTGCTGCCAAAGTCGTTCGCATTGGCCGCGCCAACAAAGTTGCGGTCATACTGCTTAGCACGCATTTCGAGGGCTTTCTCAATGGTGCTGGCTTCGGTCACGAATTCGGCGACGGTTTTGGGCGGATTTCGGACAAGTCCAGCAAACAGTTCCTCCTTCACTCCGCGCATTAAGAAGCGCAACTTCTTTTCTTCCGTCATTTCGGGGTCCGCGCGGCGAAATAGCTGCTTCATCTCCTCAACGAAGATCACGACACCTTCGTTGGGGTGTTGCGTGCGCGTTTCCAACAAAAGGGCGGCTCTTTCTTTCCGCACGACGGTAGTGAAGGTCTTAGTGAACTCGCTTTTGAACTGAGCCCAGTTTGTCAAGGAGCTCTCGTGGTTCTCGAACCAAGTGCGAGCCGAATCTTCCAAGTAAAAGAAAACGTGCCGGAACGTTTCTGCGTCGTCCCACCTGTTGAATTTCCGGACGCGCTCCAGTTTCTCCAACCATTCTTCTGGGTCTTCTGCGGGGGCTCCTCGGAATGATGGCGGTTCCCGTGGCTGCTGCAGAACGACAGGAGGATTGGCTTGGTTGAGCATGGTGCTGGTTGCGACGTTTTTCTTCTTCGTCTTCTCCGGTAGTAGACCGAACTCGGGTGGTAAATCTTGCACGCGGAGGCTGGCTCTTGTTGGACTGGCTTGGCGGCTTCCAGAGGTTGTAGTGGGCATGAAGGGTGCGTACCCCGCACCTCCACCAGATGTCACGTAGCCAAGGACGAAGCAGTTGTTTGGAAAAGAAACAAGTTTATTGGAGCGAACTTGTGCTCCCCTAACAACTGAAAAGAATACAGAGGCGGCGAAGCAGTGGTCAACAAAGTGACGTACGTGCGTCGGCGAGCGTCGCAGAATCGAATGCCCCGGCGTCCGCACTGCAGGCTTTTTATCTTTTGGCGCGCGTGGTTCTCGAAACGTCGATTCGCATCGAGAACATAGTAGATCCAAGAAGATTATTCTGGGCTGTTCACGTTAGATCGGAATGCTCTCCCTATCACAACAGATAACACATGCGGCACAGAAAGAAAGAATGGAACACGGGCTTCCCTTGGCGCAGAGATAACACAGACGGGCGCAGCCGGCGGTAAACACGAATAAACAAACCCAATGTATGGTTCGCGGCAATATCTATAACAACTTTATTAAATCTCGGTAAAGATTTTATGAGGGTTGCGCTGACCTGTTCAAATCAAGTTGTCCCGACAGAAACACCTAAACCGAATATGCAATATACATCGTTCTTAAAGGGACTCTGCAACACTTCCGATAAACGCTTATACTCTTCCATTCGCTCCTGGAAACACTGTAGAAGCTATAGTTATCGCCACCACGGAGCCGCACTCCGTGATTTGCTCGTCGCAGGAGACCGGCTTTCCATTTCTGTTTTGCTTAGGTGGCTTTTTTTTCTAAAGTAGCTACCGAATGTGTTTATTGCTGCAACTGAAAGGAAACGGGCCAATAGCTCTTTAGTTGCTGTAATAACATCATTTGAGCGTTTGAAGATCGCCTGGACCGGGAAATAGAAAAAAAAAATTTGAGCAAGTCTTCAAGTTATATGATGAGCATAGAGGAGTAATTTTGGGTTGAGGTACTCTGTGAGATTAATGGGAGAGGCCTTTGTCCTGCAGCGGGCGTAGATAGGCTGGGGATGATGATGATGATGACTTTGTGACCCTCTATTCTAAGTACTGGATGGGTTTGTTGACTACATTCTGGAAACATTGAGGATTTGATCAAATATGTTGCAGGGTTCTTTCAAATTTTTATATTCCAGACTTTCGTTCAAAGGCACCCGAAACACTTTCTTGAGCTTTTTTTCGACATCCGCAACGGTTTCAGAACATGGTCAATAAAAGTGTTCGCTCCTTAGGTTTGGTGCGAGATATCAGCGTTCAATGCACCTGCTCTCCGCATTCCGGATAACTGAAAAGCCCGCTCAAAAGATCTTTGTCTCTTTCGCGCGTTCTTCGAAGTCCGGGCATCCTTTGGACGTACAGTGCGTGTCAGGCTTGTCTAGGGCAAGCGAGCGGGCGGCTTCCGAGCATGCTGGCGAGATCTGCTGATAGTGGCTGGGTTGGAGATAGCTTGTCATTGCGCGTGCGTGGATCTCGGACAGGCTCGGGTCGGTCGTCTTATAGCATGGGCCTCCCAAACTTAGAGACGCCCCCCCGCCCCACAAGGGGCGCTTTTAGTCTGAAGTGCCAATCGTATACATAGGCGGTGACACGGGGTAAGCGCGTAATTTGACGCCATGCATTATCAGTGCAGCCGTTAATTAATCGCACAAAAGTTTTGACGGAAAGCGCTGCAGTGCGTTCTTGTTGCATGCTCTTCGTTTGCTAAACATGAGATTCAGAAGATTAGCGGAGGTCTTTTTCTAGCATTGCGTAACCGCCTGATGAGTTATTGCACCGCGTCGAACGACGCGTCTATCAGGCCTGTCAACGCTCCCGGCTGCCACTGTGAAAGACAATCGCCCCTCGAAGGTGGTGGCGTCTGCAAATTCGAGCGGCACATGCGAAACGAAGACCGGCCTGACCCTGTCCGAGATCGGCGCACGCGCTATGGCAAGCTATCTCTAACCCAGCCGCTATCAGCCGATGTCGCCCGCACGCTCCCAAGCCGCGCACTCGCTTGCCCTAGACAAGCCTGACCCGCACTGTACGCTTGTGTGACAGCCCACAAATTCCGTCACCGCTATCGGCCGGTTTTCTATGATTTTTTTGCTGACCGTTTTTGACGGTCCGCTCCGGTACCGGCGGCCCCGCTCAGCGCAACCGGAGCACAGGCGCAATGGCGCTCCCACTTGCCGTCGGAGCGAAGTGAACCGTGAAAAACGGTCAGCTAAACCTCGCTGTTTACAGTAACACGAGTATACGATAGCCGCATTAAAAACACGGCAGCAAAAGAAAAGCCGACACCGAAACGACATCTTCTACGGCGAGGGAATCATGGAGTGCATTTTCGTGTTTTCGCACAGCTTTCGCACTGCTTCGAGGCACGAGGGGAAGAAAGAGCGTTCATTAACATCGCAGCAGGGAATCCTTCAAATAGTACAGTCTAGGCCACAACCGGTCAAACTGGAAAGCTGTTGCCTTAGACATCACATCGTCACTGAATTCACCTCGGATTCCCTCCCTTTCTTTGTGCGCTTTTGCTCACAGAGGAGTCTGGGCTACTTACATATTTTTCCTGTTTTCGAGGCGTTGCATTATTACGCTCACGTGAAAATGTGTGTGACTCGATTCACGCATTTGATTAGCGGACGGTCATCCACCGCTAAAAATAACAGCTGCGCGGACAGAAGAACGACCTTCACGGCCTCAGACGACACGCGGCACCGTAGTTCGCCGTTACACAATTGCGGTGGGAAAATACGCACGTGAACGTGGCTTGATTGCAGCAGGCCACGCGTTGCCGCCGGTGTTATTTCGCGTCTGTTTTTACCGTAGCTTCTCCTATTTGTCCCTAGCGTTCGATTCTTGTCGTTGCTTGTTGCATTGATTAATTGTAGGGTTTAACGCGCCGACGCAACGCAGGCGATGAGGCGCCCCGTAGGGGAGGGCTCCGGATTAATTTGGACCACCTGGTGATCTTTAACGTGCACCGAAATCCCGTACACACGAGTGTTTTTGCTTTTCGCATCCATCAGAAAAGTGGCCGCCGCGGCCGGGAATCGAACCCGCAACCTCGTGCTCAGAGCGCACGTTGCTTGTTGCAGCTGTTGTCCCCCGTGGCTGTATATTTCTAAAGAGCTTTGGGTTCTGAGCGGAGTCGGGTTCAATTCCCTACCCAACAGCGATTTCCCGATTCACTAACGCTTGTGCAACGAAAAAATTCGGCGAATTCCTGAAAGCATGTGACGTTGGGTAAGCCATTCTAGGGTAACCATAAGCACACTCTTCAAGCAGACATTCATGCAGTAGTTACCATAGCGGGCTTGTTCTTAGCATTGTATATGTCAGCGATACACGGCTGAATGACTTTTTTTATAACCGAAAGATTAGGCTGTTTAAAGCTATTTCGGATTTTGTTGGACGGCTAACGACGCTTGTTTGTTTATAGAAATAACTAATTAAAGCTACCATTTATTTTTTTCGGCTTCCCTTTCATTTTTACGTGACACAAAAAGATCACGTTATGCATCGTTAAGAGGAACCACCCACAAAGTAATTTAAAGATTTTTAAGCGAGGAAGGTGCTGCCGTCTAGGGTAAGCACAAACTACTCGCGCGATTTCCAGCACTGCGGCTGGCGGTTGGACGCGTCCTTTAGCCGATTTCGTCCTTAACCTCGGAGTTTTGCCTCTGGTTGTCATATATAAACGAACACGGGCAGTGAAAATGGCCGATAGCTCTCGGGTTCACTCGGATCAGTTACTGACAGTACCTACGACTATTTAGAAGGTCGTACCCTATATCGAAACTGGAGCAAGCTTACCAGCAGTGTTAGTAAAATAACCTGCTTAATAATGTTTCAGAGTCGGCCTTTCTCGCGTTTAAAAAGGCGCGGGCTTTTTGTAAAAAAGTCCGCGTCTTTTTTAACACATGTGCTCAACAGGAGTTTCCGCGTGCATTTATTTTACATTTACATGTACTACCTGCTTTCATGTTTGTTCCAGGAAACTGCTCAGTCAAGCTCCACCAATCCTATACCATTCTTCATGACATGTGACGTCACAAATCGTAGTTTGATTGATTGTAGGGTTTAACGGGCCTACGCAAAGTAGGCGATGAGGCGCGCCGTAGTGGAGGGCTCCGGATTAATTTTGACCACCTGGGGATCCTTAACGTGCCCCGAAATCTCGTACACACGGCCATTTTTGCTTTTCGCCTCCACCAGAAATGTGGCAGCAACGGCCGGGAATGCAACCCGCATCCTCGTCCCAAATCGTAGTACGGCAAAGTGTGTGAGGCGGCGCTACCACTTTTCACGCTTAGCTTTTTCTTTGTTAATATCAACTGCTGTTGCCACGAGTGGAATATTTCCGTTCAGGGCCCCGTAATGTTTTGATGTAGGCTAGCGTATTTCGAGCGGGATTTTAAGAAACAAAAAAAAAAAATTAGGCGATAGAATTTCCACTGTTTTACATCACATGTCGTGGGCATGTCATAGAAATTTTCCCTTCCGGTTTTCTAATGGAAGTGTGATCAGATATATAAACAGAGGCACCGACATGAGTGCGAGCGCACAGTCTCCTCTTGTTTTATATCGACTGCGATCCACCGCGCCGACGCATTTACCGTCGCGTGTCGCGTTAAGTACAACCTACGGTGCAGTCACAGCAATGGCGAATATTTTTTAAACCTTTTACCTAGCTTGCGCTCACTATCTCTAATGAGAGTGACCAGGTGTACGTCATTTGCCACACATCATGCATGGGCTATGGAGTTCAAGCTGCTTCGAGCTTCGAAAATGAGATATGCCGCTCAACGGCCACTGGGTGACTTTTTTTTCTCTCGCAGTGTCTCAAACGAGCTACCCGACATAGTTGATCATGCAAAAAAAAAAAAAAAAAGAACGCTCTACCCTTCACGGCGTAGGGTACGTGCGTGCAGGTCCCGGTGTCGGCCTCGAACCTCCAGCCGTGGAAGGGGCATTCGATGCAGTCGCCCACCACGCGGCCCATCACGCCCAGGTGGGCGCCCAGGTGCGGGCAGTAGGCGTCCATCACGTGTGCAACGCCGTCCTCCGTGCGGAACGCAACCAACTCTACCCCTGCGATGAACAGGACAAAAAGCGGTCAGAACAGACAGAAGATTGTTTGAAATTAGTTCTGGTCTTTTGTACTGAAAGTATGTTTTGAAAAACTGTGCAGTCTTCCTTCGTCCTCTTTTCGACGTCGCCCTTTTGACATCGCCACCACCCCCGCCCCCCTACCCCTTTTTTTTTCCAAGGCCATTTTAAGCGCCTGTCCCTAAAGGGACCCTGTCACACTTATTTCAACTCTATTTGAAATTTTAAGTGCTTTCAGAATGTAGTCACCCAACACACCCAGTACTTAGATAAGGGGGACGCAAAGAACCCCAGTCAAAAATTATTGCTCTATGTCCATCATATAAGTTTGAAACTCGCTCAGAAGATTTCTCCCTCTTTCCCGGTCTTGACGTTCTTTGACGACTCCAATTACGTCACTAAGGCCACGTAGCGGCTGTTGGCCTGTTTTCATTCAGTCGCAGCAATGAACGCTTTTCGATAGCAACTTTAAAAATGAAGCCACAAAAACAAAGCAGGAACGGAAGGCGTATCGGCTGCGACGAGCAAATCACGTAGCAGTGCCGCTCCGTGCTGGCGATAACTATAGCCTTTGCAGTGCTTCCAGACGCGAAGGAAAGAGTGAAAGCGCTTATCGAAGGTTTTGCAAGGTTCCTTTACAAGCATTACAGCAAGAATAAACAGCGTGAACACAAACTATATAACACCATACCATTTCAGGCTCCGCTCGTAGAGGTAAACCATTGTTTACTTTTACGACCGCAGAAAACGAGGCGTAATTGCACACAGCTCGTGCGCTTGCGTCACCAATTATTCGCATTCGCCTCAGGCAAGCTGTAAATGTCCCGGCATCCGTGTTTTTACTAGGGTTGAAATGGAATATTTTGGCATGACCCGGACGACCCTCAGTCTGCTCAAAGTTTATTATAAAATTGCCTTAATATACGCACGTTTCCCAGTAGCAGCCCTTTAAATTGTTCGTTTCAGTTCTCGCGTTTTTTTTCTCTTGGAGCTAACGGCGAAAGGGCCAGCTGTAACAAGCGTGCACACAGGTGGGGCACTCTGCTACGCATCCCGTGTGTTCATCACCAGCAGCCCTTTGAATAATTTGTCCCGATCATGTGTTATTTTCTCTGGGCAAATAGCGAAATGCCGATCGTCTAAGAGGAATAGACGTCAACTACGTTAACTACGTCAGTACGTACTGCCGCGAAAGGAATCTCCCCCAATCTAATTAGGCACAACGCAGGCAGCAGCGCCAGAGTAATAACGGAGAGACTGCCAAGGAAACGCTGAAAGTAACTCGCAATTCCCCATGGGTTCGGTGTGATACCTGGTCCGGAAGGAAGCATCATCCTGGATATCAGCGAGCACTGGCGTACGCAGGGGTGGGGAAGGTGCCCGTGCCCCTCCCCCCTTCCTCGCTGAAAGTTTCGATCACAGGAGGGGAGGTAGGGGGGGGGGGGACAAGGTACAGGAGGATTGATTGATCAAATTCAAATTCAACTTGAACTTCAAATTTATTTTTTCTCTCAACATAATAGAATGTCGATTGTCTCCCTGGCATGACGGGGCCAGGGAGCCATATTGGCAGCTCAATGACGACTGTTGAAAGTACAGTGCGGTTATAACGAAGGATACAGCATGACAGTGCCTTTGAGAGGGTCGATAAACATCACAAAAAAATAAAAACAATAAAATACTCGTATAACGAGCTTGAACGCATTGGTTCGGCGTCACATAATTCACGCATATTTACACAAACAATATAGCAAATAGAATTAAAAAACAACCATTTCCGACAAACGCATTACCTAAGGAAGCACGGGGTTTAATGCATTACGTAAGGAGGGGTAACGCATTACGTAAGGAAGCATGAGGTTTAACGCGCCGTCGCTACACAGCCGATGAGGCACGCCGTAGTGGAGGGCTCCGGAATAATTCTGACCACCTGACCACCTGGAGATCCTTAACGTGCGCCGAAATCTCGAACACACGGGCGTTTTCGCTTTTCGCCTCCAGAGCTAAAGGAGCAGGCCACCAACTCTGCTTATCATGAAATAATGACTACCAGCAATGAGTTTCGTGTCGCAAAATATACGAACAAAAAATTTTCAGCCACGGCGATCAGGCGTTTTACTGAGGTAAAACGAACGAATGAATTTTTATTTGGAATAGATTACTTGACTGGGCTTTTTTTTTTGTTTAGTTTGTTGTTTTTATTACTCATCTCATGTTCTTCATTTCTCTTTACTGAGGGAAACGCAAGCAGTGTAAAATCTAGACTATACCCATGTCCAGAACATTCGCACAAGGGAGCTAATACCATAACATCAAAGGTATGTTGCAACAAGCAATGAGACAGAGGAGCTTGTTTTTATCAAACAGCTGTCTTGAAAGGTTTTTTGTGGACACTCGGATTAGAGACCAGCAGCAATCTCAATACCGTCTTCGCGGATAATTTATTCAGCCAAGCTGTCACGAAATCCAAAGATGTATGTAAGGTACTGTTTAACTAGTTGACAATATTCGTTAAAACTTTTCCCTGTTACCCTAAGAGCACGCATGTTCATACTTGGACATTTGAACCAATTAATAAACAAAGCAATGTTTCTGGCATGTAGTTCACGAGATGCAGCGAGACGTAATTGGCGTTCCACGAGTTATTTCGCAACAAACGGTAAGCGTGTGCACCACATACCCGCTTTAGAGTAGCTTTGGAGTAACTTGCACCTTCTGGCTGCTTGTTTAACTGATTCAATCCTCACAGCTCAGCAAGACGCTAGGCAAGGATACATTTTCCAACACTCACCAAGTGCATCTATAGGCTTCACTTGGCCGGGCCGGAGTTCTTGAGATTCGAGAAGAGGGATCCAGCCATTGGGAAAAACAGGCGGTGAGTCTTTAAAGTCTCTTGTTCGTCGTCGACGGGTATTCTACGAAAAAAAAGGTTGAAGTCACATGCCGCAGTCAACAGAGCATTTTGTTCGGGAAACTTGATTACGCGTCCTTGCCAGCTGGAGCTATGCCTTCCCTAGCTCACGGAAAGATGATTTGTCCAAGAGTCCCAGGTCCGCTGCAACGCTCGCGCTATTGGCTTTTTGTACACGATTAAACTCATTTTTTTCTATTAAATGTGAATTACAAGGACCCTGCTTTTTAGAATTACTGCCTATCCACAGTGGCATCGGCGACACCCCTTGGATTTTCACACTGTGCTGAGTGCACATCCACTACAACCCTCGGCGACGGATCGGTCCTGGTGAGTAGCAATGCTGTTTTCAGGGGCTTACCAAACAAGCAAGCGTGAGAGCACCTGTATGAGTACGCCCTGAATCGCCGAACAAGCTAACAGTTGCGATTCCTGGAAAATGATAATCAGTGTGTGGACGAGGCGCAACGAGCGAACAAACAGTGTTTCGCCCCATCGCTCGTCTTGTCCCCTCCATGCGCTGCTTGTACCATATGCCAATCATGTACCGGCCAGCCTGTAGGCTTACTGGCATCTGTGGATGTTATTTTATACCAGACCTGGCAGCATCGAATACCTGGGTACGCGCTGTTAACACTCGGAGCTCCCCGGGCGGACTCTCTCATAAATGATACCCTTCATGAACGCGAAAGTAAGTTAGCACAAGAAAATGCGAATAATATGGCTGTGTTTTCACAAAAAAAAAATGAAGAAGCTCACACTAACGCGTAGGACTGGAAGGTAGCGAAGCTGTACGCAGCCTCCGCGACAATCAGGAAGGTTTAAGTCCACGATTGCAGCTGATTTGCTTCTTCGCTGCCGAAACGACCTTTACTCCATCTGTGTTGCTACCAGTGTGAGCTTCCTTCCTTGTTTTGCTCTGGCTCTTACTTGTAGGCCACAACCTAGAATGATAATCTCAGATTCCGAATTGGCCATTCAAAATTTTGCACGAGGCAATATCTCCTCGGATGCGCCCCAAATTCTCCTGCAAAATCCACCCCCTATCTCTGTGGAACTCGTCTGGGCCCCTGCCCATGCAGGGCTAGAGGGGAATGATGCGGCACACATGGCGGCCCGAGAGCTTACATTCCGGGCCGGCATGAATCCCTTCCCCCACCATGGCGCCAGGGACACCAGAGACAAGCTGTTAACTTTTAACGACATCACAGAGCACTACCGTCTCTCCCGTCGCCTCTACCCACCAGCCCATACATCTCTTCCGCAACATAAAGTACGAACATGGAGACTCCTTCAAACGGGAGCCTTCCCAACGACATCCCTTCTTCATCACATTGACCAATCAGAATTCCCCTCTCCTGAATGTCCCCTTTGTGGTGCGTATGCATCACTCACCCATTGCATGTAATAATGCCTTCAACATCCTTTCCTTCAATCACCAGCAGCGAGCAGTGGGAGGAGGCGCTGGGCAGCTTCTACCTGGCCACCCAAGAGCTCTTGGTTAAACGAGCTGCTTTAGTCGCCACCAGCCTGGTGGCCACCCCATCTCCATAACCCATCTGTTACTAATGAAGTTCTCTCTCTCTCTCTCTCTCTCTCTCTCTCTCTCTCTCTCTATCTCCCTCTCTCTCTCTCTCTCTCTCTCTCTCTCTCTCTCTCTCTCTCTCTCTCTCTCTCACACACCCAGGGCTCATGACTTGTGCCCACTGCCCATCTCTTGGCACCTTATACTACCTGGTATGGGAGTGCCAGTAATCCATGTCTTTATCACCCATTCCCAACCCTACCTACGAACAGTGGGTGGACCGGCTGACCAGCTAGACCCTTGTGGCGCTACAAGAAGTTGCCGCTACAGCCCGGCCGACCAGCCAGGACGAGGACATCCCGGACTAAGTACGCCCCCCACAGGGCTGGTGCCCCTGCCATCCTGCAACAATAGCTCATTTCTGAACATTTTTAATGCTCCTCCTTCTCCTGCTCCTCGTCCTCCTCGAGCCAGGGCACTTTAGCTGTACAGTGCGCGTCTGGCTTGCCTATACGCCTCGAGATTCGCGATCGCTGCGCCGCCTGCCGCCGCTTCTCCGCGGCGTTTGCGGGATTAGCGCTGCGTGGCTGATGGGTGGTCATGCAGTGTTTTGGTTCTCTTTCGCTTCTCTTTGCCTTTACGCGCACTAAACAACTTGTTATGGTGACGCCTGTAAGCTAACTGCACGTTTAGGGCACTTAAAACAAACAGCTGCGTCTTGGTAGAGCGCTCTAACGCCAACAAGAGCTACCCGGGGAGGCGGTTCTGCGCGCTTCTTGCCGCTCTTGCGGGCGTCGGCGACGGCAGCAGCATATATCACCGCTGTCACCTTCGAACACGTCAGCACAAGTGAATTCTATTTATTGTCGCCTCGTTTAAACCTGATATTGGCACTGTAAGAGGTTGGTTCGTTTTGCAGCGCAGACAACAAATGCGGCTTTGCTTCGAATATGTACGTCGTAGAAAAATATGTTTCGGGGATGTTATAACCCAATAGCTGACAAAAACTTGTGCCTTTTATGGGAATATAAGCCACGCGAAAATGTTAAGTATACTCAAAGGCTGTGCATTGTCAGATATGTGCCCACTCATGTCTTATAGTAAGAACCAAGGTATATGTTATGAAACCACGGGAAAATGAATGGTCTGCAAGATAGGAATAAATAGAATAGTCGTACGGGAATGAAAAAAAAAAAAAAAAAAACGAGTGCAGCCTCTGAAATGCTAAAGATGTTTGTTTGAGCAAGGTAGTATTCACCATACCAACTAGATGCGAAATGCACTGATATTTCGCTAGACATGGGGGGGGGGGGGTGAGGAGGACGACGCTCATCTATCGTTGTTTACAAATGCGGAGCGAAATCAACGATTGATTGATTGTGGGGTTTAACGCGCCGACGCAACGCAGGCGATGAGGCGCGCCGTAGTGGAGGGCTCCGGATTAATTTTGACCACCTGGGGATCTTTATCGTGCGCCGAAATCTCGTACACACGGGCGTTTTTGCTTTTCGCCTCCATCAGAAAAGCGGCCGCCGCGGCCTGGAATCGAACCCGCGACCTCGTGCTCAGCAGCGCAACGCCTTAGCCACTGAGCCACCGCGGCGGGTGCGAAATCAACGAATGAACGTTTTAGTAACCACACACACAAGCGGCGTGTTCACTTTCCGTTTGATTTTCCCCTTCAACGAACTTCTGACCACTCGGCGGACGCATTTTTTGAACAATACAGTGTAGGCACTTCACAAGCGATACAAGGTGTCGTTGGAAGAGTTGATCGACTGATTGTAGGGTTTAACACGCCGACGCAACGGAGCCGATGAGGCGCGCCGTAGTGGAGGGCTCCGGATTAATTTTGACCACCTGGAGATCCTTAACGTGCGCCGAAATCTCGTACACACGGGCTCGTTGGAAGAGTGTCGTATCTGATAAGGGTCTCTGATTTCGGTTTATGCTAGATTCTGCCGTCTCCCTGTGTCATATGACTATGTTTCGAAGAAGAGTTTGGTCACGGACGCGGATTACTCTATAAGCCCATCTTCGCGCTTCTCGTGGAGGATAAATGTAACAGATGAATCTTTGCGAGCGCTCACCTCGGGACAAGACGACCCAGCATTAAATTTGTCGTCGTGTGCTGACTCCGGAGTGTAATTTTGCATTATCCATCGTACTTCTTTGGTACAATGTTTGTTAAATTCATGCCGCATCGGCTTGTTCAGGGTACTGATAAAATATCTGATATGTGATATTGGCAGGCGTGACTGGCGTGCTGTTAGGTATTAGTGCTCCGCTGGATTTTGTAAGTGCACAAAGTCGATTTACATCATAGTGTGTATGGCCGCAACATGACCATCGGAGGAAACACTGCTTACGGAGACACTGCCACTAAATTTCAGGGCAGCGGAATTGCAATCAGCTGCATGCAAATGCTGGCTTCGGGTGCGCCGGCCTGTGACACACACTTGACGCTCACATAGATCTCACTAAGATCGCGTCATAAACGTTTATACTCTCGTGAACACACCACGCTTGCAAACAGAGTGCCTGCTCCACGTTATTCAGTATTTCGAACGCGGACAAACGGTAAATCGCTGTCTTGAACAAGCCCCAAAAGCAACGGCGACAGGGGGGGAGCGGGCCGGGGACTCCCGCGCCTGCTTTCGAAACGGGCCGCTAGGGGGATTTCAGTGGCGCCCCTACAGGCCGCGCTCGAGGCGTATATATAAGGCAAGCGAAAGCATGCTTGCGACATCTGCTGGTGGCTGCTGGGTTGGAGATAGCTTGCAGTTGCGCGAGCGCGGATCTCGGACATGTTCGAACCTGTTGAAGTTTCCCATTGGCCCGCATAATTTGCAAGTATCATCACCCACGAGCGGTGCTTCTGCTACGCAGTGCCTCACGTAAGCGGTGACACGGGAGATTACGCGTCGTTGTCTATGTCTGACGCGCACTCTACCTTTGGAGGAGCTATCAGGGATTAAGTTGATGTCATAGGACTAAGCTAGGTTATGGCAACACGTGATAGCTTTATGGCGTTGAAAAGAGGGCATATTCTTTGTTACCGAGGGAATCGAGGAAGGAAAGGGATTGGGATGGGATTCTTAACGCAGAACAAGGTATCAGGGAATGTAAGGGAATGTAATTAGTACAGCATTAGTAAGAGCGCAGTAGCCGTTGCGTTCAATTGATGTGAGTAGGTACTGGTTAAAGGTAGTAAAAGCCTACGCGCCAACCTTTCTAGCTACAATGGCGAGGCTGTTAACAGTTGCTTCGAGTAAGACAAAGCACCAATTATTAATTAAAAGGCACAGTACCCGGTAGTAATGGGAGGACCAAACGCACAGTAGGCGATAAGCACGTTGACGAGAGTGCAGTGGGAAATTTCGGAACAGGTGAGATGATGGACTGGTTGGGTTTGCGGAGCAAAATAACCCGACGGTAAGGAATAAATTCTTACGCAAATGAAGGAGCAGGAACTGAACGTCGGTAAGCCCCAATAGGAAGGCCTGTTAGTAAGATTATAATACGATACTATCTGAAACGGTAGCAAGAATTACGTGCCACTATAGCGGCAGGATTGGGAGTACGTACTTTTTTGTTGAATACTCTGCGACTATACTCGCATCACGGAGCGCAAAGAGGTACAAAAGAAGGGGTAATAAGTGATTGAGCCGTTATGGTTGGAGTAAGAAGAAACCAGCCCGAAGAACAAGTGACAACTTTGTGGGCGCATTTATGCGGTTCAAATAGAGCAGAATACCACACAAGGTACGCTACATTTCTGGCTAGTTTCTATGTACTTCGAAGATAATGTTAAAACGAATAACAAAAAAAAACATTAGGGAGTAGTAGAAATACGCCAGCGAACACATCAAGGATAATAACGAAATAGTACTCTAGTGCACAATTTGTAACCTTCATGGTATCCCGAAGCCATTACAGTGCGCTGGCTGACCGTAACTTGAGTCCTTCCTAAGCCCAGTGTGTTCTTGCCATCCTTCTGCCCCGTCCTACGATTGCTTTGATTGATTGTATACGGTTTGACGCGCCGACGCAACGCACGCGATGAGGCGCGCCGTAGTGGAGGGCTCCGGATTAATCTTGACCACATGGGGATCTTTATCGTGCGCCGAAATCTCGTACACACAGGCGTTTTTGCTTTTCGCCTCGATCAGAAAAGTGACCGCCGTGGCCGGGAATCGAACCCGTGTCCTCGTGCTCAGCGCATCACGCCTTAGACACTGAGCCACCGCGGTGATTGTCCCGTCCTATAGCTCTATGCTCTGCGGAAATGTAAAAAAAAAAAAACTATCCCAAGGCTCAAAGTCACAGTTGAGTATTCCCGTAGCCACACGTCAAATTTGAAGGAAACAATTCTGAGAAAGGAGGCTGCCTGCGTCCCACCTCATGTTTTCCGGAATCCATCAGTACATCTAAGGTACGTATTGCGATAGATTGGTCTTTGCTTCTACGTGGCCTGCTTTAGAATTAGCGCATACGAGCCTGGCGATCCAAACAGTACAGGGGGAGAACTTCGTGTACGAAGAGGTCTAACACACGTGGACCAATTTCCTACAGTCTTCCTTATCCTGTCAGTATACGCCTCGAGCTTCGCGATCGCTGCGCCGCCTGCCCCCGCTTCTTCGCGGCGCTTACGGGAGGGGCGCTGTGTGGCTGGTAGGGGCTAATGCAATGTTTTGGATCTATTACGCTTATATTTGCCTTTCCGCGACAGAAACAACTAGTCATAAATGATGTCTGTAAGCAAATAATACGTTTAGGGCCATCAGAAAACAGCTGTGTCTTGGTAGAGGGCTCCAACGCCAACAATAGCTATCCGGTGACGCGGTTCTGCGCGCTTCTATGCCGCTCTTACAGGCGTCGGCGACGGCAGCAGCATACAACCACTGTCACCTCCGAATACTTCAGGAACAAGAGAATTCCATAGTCACCTCGTTTAGACATGATACTGGACAGAGAGGTTGGCTTCGTTTTGCAGCGCAGACAACGAATGCGGCTTTGCATCGAATATATATGCCGTTGAAAAATATGTTTCGGGGATGTGGTTACCCAATATCTGACAATAACTTGTGCCTTTTGTGGAAATATAAGCCATGGGAAAATGTTAAGCATATTCCAAGGATGTGGCTCATTAAATACGTGCCCACTCACGCCTTTCAGCAAGGACCAAGGAAAATTAAAAAAACCATAGAAAAATAAATGGCCTGCGAAGTCCGAAAGAAACAGAACAGCTCGTACGGTAATGAGAAAACCCAGTGCCCCTTCGGAAATGCTAAAGACATTTGCCGAAAGTTAAGCGATGTAGGATACACCGGACCAACTACATGAGAAATGCACTGACATTTCGCAAGACATGAGGGGGGGGGGGAAGCTTATTAACTAAAGGTGTGTACAAATGCGGAGCGAAATCAAGCAATTAACGTATTTGTAAGGACACACACAAGCTACACGCTCACTTTCCTTTTTTTTACAACTTCAACGAACAGCTGATCACTCGGCGGAACGCATACGAGTTTACTGTATACGTTCACAGGCGATAAAAGGTACGGTTGAAAGAGTGCGGCATCTGATAACGCCCTCTGATTTCAGTTTGTGCTACATTCTGCAGGCGTCCTGCGTCATATTTGAAGAAGCGTTTTGTCGTTTCCGGAGATCTCTATAAGCCCGTCTCCGTCCTGCTCCCGGAAGATATATGTAGCAGATGATCGATTGCGAGCGCTCACCCCGCGACAAGGTGACCCAGCATTAAATTTTTGTCGTGTGCTGATGCCCGCGTAGAATTTTGCGTTATCCGTCGAACTTATTTCCTAGAATGTTCGCGAAATTTATGCCTCACTGGCTTGTCAAGGGATCAACATCTGAGGTATGAAGCGTAACTGGCGTGGTCAGGTATGGGTGCTCCGCTAGATCATGTAAACCCACAAAACCGATTTACGTTGTAATGTATAGCCGTAGCATGACCACATGAAGAAACACTGGTTACGGAGATACTGTTATTAAATTTCCGGCCTGCGGAATTGCAATCAGTTCCATGTATATGCCGGATTCGCAACGCCGGCCTGTGAAACACGCTTGTACGGCACAACGATCGCGTCAGAAACATTTACGCTCTCGTGAATACATCACACCTGCGAACAGATTCTGATTCTGATAGTAGGGTTTTACGCGCCGACGCAACGCAGGCGATGAGGCGCGCCGTAGTGGAGGGCTTCGGATTAATTTTGACCACCTGGGTATCTTTAACGTGGGCCTAAATCTCGTACAGAAGGGGCGTTTTTGCTTTTCGCTTTCATCAGAAAAGCGGCCGCCGCGGCCGGGAATCGAACCCGCGACCTTGTGCTCAGCAGCGCAATGCCTTAGGCACTGAGCCGCCGCGGCGGGTACATCTGGGAACAGAGTGTCTTGTCCAGATAAATATGAATTTGAACGCGTACAGCACAACGCCTTAGCCACTGAGCCACCGCGGCGGATGAAAGGGAAATTGTCGGCTTCATTGTCAGAGACGCAATTTGTTTAATTCTAATCACGGGAGAGAGAGAGAGAGAGAGAGAGAGAGAGAGAGAGAGAGAGAGAGAGAGAGAGAGAGGGGGGGGGCTCTTTATTAGAAAAGAAGGCCGAGATGTTTGCCGGAATTGCGACACCGACATGCTACTCGGCGGGGGAAGGGGAGGGGGAAAGAAAAGGCCCCATAAATTACAAGGCAGAAGAAAGAGGAAGAAAGAGAAGAAATAAAAGAAGGCAGAAAAATAACAAGAAAATGACACTCGGTTTGTGAGTAGTGAGATTACAAAGTCTGTCTTCTAAACTATAAATCACTGCAGAGAGAGAGATGGAACGTTTATTATTAGGAGAAAAAGGAGGTGGCGCGATTGTCTTAGGGGTGGTGCCCTCTTTCCAGGGCCCCAGACTCTTCTGCTCCTCTCCGGGCTCGAAGAATTAAGTCCTTCTGAATCCCGAAGTCGGAGCTGGCCAGATCTGCCTCCCATAGCGCGACCGTATTTGTGGGGTTGTTTCCTGAAGGCCAGATGATAGGGCAGGCCCATGTTGCGTGAAATAAGTTGGAAGGGTTTCCGCATTTATTGCATGCGTCTGTGTGTGTTTGAGGGAACATTTTGGGTAGCCGGGATTTGTTAGGATAAGTGTTCGTCTGGATTTGCCTCAGCGTTTGAGCTTCTGCGCCAGAGAGGTCCTTGTCCGGGTTGGGGAGAAGGGCTCGTTCACCTCTTTGGACAGTAAGGCGTTCGCCAAAGCCACTTGGGAGGGGCTGCAGAAGGCTAGGACTGTTAGCCGCGCGGTTTGTAAGATCGCGCGCAGCCTGGTCGGCCCTCTCGTTTCCCTCCAGCTCCTCGTGTCCTGGAGTCCAGATAATGCGGTGGAATTGATTCGACATTTTCGGCTCGAATTTTTTAAGTCGCTTGTAAATTCTTCCATTCATAAGTTTCTGCGTAGCCTTTTTGGAATCTGTGACTATTTGGAGGCTTTGGTTCTTATGCTGCTCATACCTTATTGCCAGGAGGAGAGCACCAGTTTCGGCTTCGTCGGCAGTGGTATCTTTTAGCGTGAGGCAATCCTTGGTGGCTCCTTCGTGATCAATTATAACTATGGAGGCATTCTTCCCGCTGTAGAAAGCAGCGTCGGTGTAGATGACATTTTTTTTTTGTTTTCAAGTTGTTTCCGTAGGAAGGCTACTCGTGCTATTCTTCTCTCTTTGTGCAGGCAGGGGTCCATGTTTCGAGGTGGGGGGAGCACTTTCAGTCGTGTTCGTACTTCTCTGCTCATGTCCACGTTGTCAATAATCGAGTGTACGTCCGCGGGGGACCCCACTCTTTGCAGGATAGCCCTGCCAGCTTTTGTTTTTTCCAGGTGTTGTTTTTGCGAGATGAGGAGCGCCTCTCTGATTTCTTCGAAGGTGTTGGATACACCCAAGCTCATCAGCTTTTCATTTGATGTATAGTTTGGGAGACCGAGGGCTGCTTTGTAAGCCGTGCGGAGTATGACATTGGCTTGATCAGTCTCTTGTCTGTTAAGGCAGTGGAAAGGCAAGCTATATGCCAGGCGGCTGACTACCAAGGCCTGCATAATGCGCAGAGTTTCTACTTCCTTGAGGCCGGCTGTGTTTTTAGTTATTCTTCTCACTATTCTTGCAATTTGCACAGTTGACTTTATCTTTTCTATGGTGAAGTTTGCCTTGCCATCACTTTGTATAAACATCCCTAGGACTCGTATTTGATCTTTTTCGGGTATTGTGTAATCTCCAAGCTTAATGTTTATTGGCCCTGGGCTTTTATAGCGGGTGCCGTGGATTCGGATAACTTCGGATTTTTCTGGTGCGCATTGTAACCCATTTTGTGCAGCCAGGTTTTCCACCAAATTTGTAGCCTCTTGAAGTACCTCTTCTTTTGCAGCCAGTGATCCTTTAGTAGCCCAGATTGTTATATCGTCGGCGTAAAGGGTAAAGCCTATGAAACGTGGAACCGGCGTTGCGGAAGCAATGTCGCTCACGCCATTGTTACTGCTTTTGCAGGTCGTCGTCACTTCGGCACCACGGCAGCATTGCGATGAAGAAAAGGCAGCGACGTTCCTCTCGGACTGCGCATGCCTCAACAGTCAACGGATTATCACCCAAAGGGAAAGAAACGACGACAGCTGGCCGACGTGCAACCCTGCTGACTTTGGTGTATGTGCTGTGACCGACTACGAACCTTGGGCAACCTACGGATGGGTCATCGAGCTACAAAAACCGAGCGCTGCCAGTGCCTGAGCGGGGCGTGGAACCGGCGTTGCGGAAGCAATGTCGCTCACGCCATTGTTACTGCTTTTGCAGGTTGGTGGCTATGACTCTCCTAGCACCTTTTCTGTCTTTGTTTTGCCGGTACCACCCCCAGCCCTGTTTGACTCTGTGAAAAAGCATTCGATGCCCGAGCACTGGTTACGCGATCGTTGCCGTTTCCGTCTCCTTCGCCGGATTTCATTTTATGTAATGCTCTTGCTCTTGTCCGGAGATGTAGAATTGA
>NW_027526203.1:235460635-235462397 GCF_048455015.1 Haemaphysalis longicornis | reverse complement strand
GATGTAGAATTGAACCCAGGCCCTGAAGTAGAAGAAATGTTTCAGCAGCTTTTGCAGGGACAGAGTGCGATGATGGAAAAGCTGGCTGTCGTAAAGCAAACACAGGACCAGCACACACAAGCCATTGCCGATTTTAGTAATCGCATCTCGTCGCTTGAATCAAAAATTGCAGGTCTTGAGCAAGTAAAGGAGGCCGTTTCTGAGTGTAAAAAAGATAATGAAACTCAAACACGCATGCTCCGGACGCTGCGCGCAACGGTTGATGAACTGGAAAACAGAAGCAGACGCTGCAACCTGATCTTTTATGGTGTGAAAGATGCGCATGCTCAAGAGTCAAGTGTCGAGTCTGAGAAATTTGTTTCTGATATCTGCAAGTCCCATTTTGGCATTGATTCTGTAATACTTGAACAAGCTTACAGATTAGGAAAGTTCCAAGATGGGAAGAACCGTCCTTGATGGCAAAGTTTGCACAATTTAAAGAGAAGCAGCATGTTTTAATAAACGCAAAGAACCTAAAGGGGACGAAGATTAGTCTCTCTGAAGACTACTCAAAAAGCGTGAGACGAAAAAAACAAATTTCTGTGGGAATTTGTACAATCACGGAAAAAGGACGGCGACAAATATTTTTTAAAAGGCGACGTTCTGTGGCTTAATGACATCAAGTACGTATACGACGAGGATGTGAACCAAGTCGTACAGCAAAAGTGACAGTGTGGAACCAATCGCGTTAATTTATCGTTCCTGGTTATCAATTGCAGGAGCATTAAAAATAAAGTAGAAGACTTCCACGTGTTTGTGCAAATGGTAAAACCAACTGTTATTCTTGGAACAGAGTCGCGGTTAAATGATAGCATTACGGATGCTGAAGTATTTCCTGACGGGTTTACATGCTATCGGAAAGATAGAAACAGCAACGGAGGAGGAGTGTTTATCTTAGTACACAATAGCGTTTCGTCCTGGAGACTTAATATTGACGTGGGCGACTGTGAGGCTGTTTGGTGCCCAGATTAAACTAATAAATCAAAAGGGTACTAACAGCATGCAGTTTTTATCGTCCTCCAGACTCGTCTGTACAAGTGTTGGCGCGTCTTGCGAACATGATCGACGTTGCGATGACGGACACTACGATAATAGGCTGAGACTTTAATTTGCCGCACTTTTGACTGGGCTAACCTCAGTGGTTCGACCGGTAGTCTGAATCGGGAAATGAAAAATATAGTAGAAATCTTCGCTTTTCGTCAAATGGTGCTTGCGCCCACGCGTGGAGGCCATACTTTGGATCTCGTCTTGACTAACCAACCGGAGCTTGTCGAGACTACTCTAGTTATCCCGGGTTTGAGCGATCACAGTGCTCTTTTGTGCGAATTGAGCATCCAATATGTGAAAACTACAACTGGTGCTAGCAGACCGATTTACAATTACGAAAAAGCGAATCTAGCCGCCATCAGTGAAGCACTAGATGCGTACTTCGTAGTATTTGAAACCGAAGCAGAATGTAAAACAGTAAATGAGATGTGGCTATTGCTTAAGGAGAAACTGTTTGAACTGCGTCAGCAGTTTTGTGCCCTCATGGGTGCTAACGCCGAGACGAAATAGAAGCAAGCCTTGGTTCTCAAAAACATTACGAAACCTATCAAATAAAAGGCAAAAGGCGTATGGTACGTTTAAAAGGGCACCTACAAAGGAAAATCGCATAAAATTGGGAAAAATAACGCAGGAGGCCAAAGTGGCCAATTCGCTCTGCCAAAGAGTCCTTTTTCAG
>NW_027526203.1:235358135-235455635 GCF_048455015.1 Haemaphysalis longicornis | reverse complement strand
AGTTCCCGGAAGTGCTTTTTCCTTGCCTTGTGGAAGTACCCACACTCAACTAAGACATGGCTGACAGATAGGCGATGTCCGCACCTGTCGCATTGTGGCGGTGGTTTGCCCTGCAGAAGGTGCGAGTGAGTAGCGTATGTATGGGCTATTCGTAATCTGCACATGTATACTTCCGTTGTTCTGTTGTGTTTTTCTGTGTAGTATCTGCCTAATTGGGGTTTTACAGTGTGGAGTTTGTTATCTGTCTGAGTGTCCCAGTGGTGCTGCCAGCGTTGTCGGATTGCCTTTCGAATGAATGGTTTCCAGTCAAGATAGGGAAGCTGCTGAACGTCGACGCTGCAGCGAAGTGCTGCCGCAGCGGCGCTCTGGTCTGCGAGTTCATTACCAGGAATGCCACTGTGTCCAGGCACCCAACACACGACTATGACCTGTTTTAAAGCGTAGGCTGCCATTATCTCTTTAACTAACCTGTTCAGCACAATGTTCCTACTTGGTTTTCCATAATGCAGTGCTGTCACAACACTCAATGAGTCTGTGTATATAATGGATTGTTGTGTCTTTGTTTGTATTATGTGTTCTAGCGTAATTAATATAGCATGTGCCTCAGCCGTAAATATACTTGTGTTTCTGTTTAGTGTCCTTGTGCTGGCAAAGTTGGGACCGTGTGCAGCACATGCCACAGCAGTGGCAGTTTTGGAGGCATCTGTGTAAAAGGCAGTGTATGGGAATTTGTTTTGCAAGTGCAGGAAGTGTTTTCGGATGAGTTCTGCGGGTGAATGTTTTTTGTAAATTTCCTTGAACGACATGTCACAGGTGACAGGGCGCAGTTGCCAAGGCGGCATGATCTCAACGAAGTCAGCTTTGTAAGATTCTGATAAAATAACCCCAAGTTCCTCGGCATCCACCTTCACTCGGATAGAGAAAGGCAGAGGAAGCGACGGACGGCTCAAAAACAGCCTTTCGGACGCTTTGTTTTCAAGAATAGCATTTAGCGGATGACTATTTAAGGATGTTGCCCTTACGCAGTACAAAAGTGCCATGTGTGTACGCTGGTGCTCTAAGCACCACTGATCCGTTTCTGCATAGAGGCTTTCAATAGGACTCGTCCGGAAAGCCCCGGACGCCAGGCGGAGCCCCAAGTGCAGCACTGCGTCCAGCATTTTTAGAGCTGTTTTTGAGGCAGACCCATACACTACACTTCCGTAGTCTATACGGGACCTGACAAGACTGTTAAAAACACGTAAAAGGCATGTTGTATCTGCACAGTATGACTGGCGGGAAAGGACTTTTAAGATGTTCATAGTCTTCATGCATTTCATTTTAAGTTGTTTAATGTGTGGGATGAATGTAAGTTTATCATCTAAAACTACTCCAAGAAACTTGTGTTCTCTTTTTACGGGTATGTCGACTCCCTTAAGTTGTATGGTTGGTTGCAGATGAATCCCATGCTTCCAGGAAAAGAGAACACAAGTGCTTTTCTGCGGATTTAGGATAAAACCACTTTTGTCTGCCCACTTGGCTAGTCTGTTCACAGCAACTTGGATCTGCCGTTCACAGATAGAGGAGTTGCATGACCTGAAGCTAATGTGAACGTCGTCTACATAGATTGAATAAAAAATGGTGGGTGGCAGTGCTCTCCCTAACGTATTCATTTTTACAATGAAAAGTGTGCAGCTAAGCACTCCACCCTGGGGAACGCCATTTTCTTGTGTATACGTCCTGGATAACGCTGCACCAACTCGTACGCGAAATGTTCTATCTGATAAGTAGCTTTCCAGTGTGTTTAACATGTCTCCACAAATGCCGAAAGATTTAAGGTCATGCAGGATGCCATACCGCCAAGTGGTGTCATAGGCCTTTTCGATGTCAAAAAATACAGATATACAGTGTTGTTTATGGGCAAAAGCTTCTTTAACATAAGATTCAACAGCTATAAGATTGTCAGTTGTTGACCTGCCCAAGCGAAAGCCTGCCTGGCAGCTATCAAGGACACCATGATATTCCAAGAAATAGATAGGCCGTCTATTGATCATCTTTTCAAAGAGCTTGCTCAAGCAGCTTGTCAAAGCAACGGGGCGATAGCTTGTCACAGAAGAGGCATCTTTCCCCTCTTTCAATATAGCCAACACAATTGCCTCTTTCCAAGCATGAGGGAAGTATCCAGCAGACCATATCTTGTTGTACAAGAAGAGTAGAGTATTGAGGGTATCTATGTGCAGGTGCTGAATCATTGTGTATGTTATTTTATCAGCTCCTGGCGCCGAAGCATGGCATGTGTTGAGGGCTACCACGAGTTCCTGCAGCGAAAAAGGAGAGTTATACCCATCATTAGATTTCTTGTGGTCACGAATAGGCTTTCTTTCAATAGATTCTTTGTATCGCAGGAATGTCTCAGTGTAGTGGGAGGAGCTAGAAATATAAGTGCTGCCCCAGGGTGTTTGCTTGGTCTTCAAGTGTATGGCCAGTGGAGCTGACAAGAGGTGTGACATATGTTTTCTGCCCCTGCAGTTTCCGTATCCTGTTCCAAACTTTGCGCGCATCTGTCTAGGAATTTATTGATGATAGAAAAGACCTCCAACTATCTGTTTTTGCCTGACGTCGGATTCGCCGTCCCATGGCTTTTGCGCGCTTGAAGGAAATTAGGTTTTCTGTAGTAGGATACCTGCGGAGGACCCCCCCAGGCCTTATTCTGAGCATTTCTAGCCTTCTTGCAATCGTCATTCCACCAGGGCCTCTGAAGATTACGTGTGGTACCGGAGGTCTGGGGAATAGAAACGCTAGCAGCATCAAGTATATGTGCTGTGATGAAGGAGCACGCTTCATCAATACCTAAGTGTGTTATTGATGTGTAGGTAAGTTTCTTTGCCCAGTCGGCACCAGCTTCTTTAAACTTTTCATGTGAAGTGTAACTGTAGGGGCATTTTTCTAAATATCTGAGGGTGACTGGGAAGTGGTCGCTCCCGTAGGGATTCGTACCCACTTCCCATTCGATGGACGGAAAAAGAACGGGGGAGCCTAAAGCAAGATCAATGTGTGAATATGTGTGGTGTGCTATATTGTAGTATGTCGGCTGCTTTTTGTTAAAGAGACAAGCTCCGGATGACAAGAGAAAGTTTTCTATCAACCGGCCCCGGGAATCTGTGCGTTCCGATCCCCATAGTGGGCTGTGCGCATTAAGGTCACCAACTAGTAAAAACGGTTCTGGCAGTTGATCTATAAGGGACTCAAATTCGTAACTGGACAGACGATATACAGGGGGAATGTACAGTGAGCAAATTGTTGGGAACTTATTGAAGATAATTGCCCGAACAGCAACCGCTTCTAGGCCGGTGCGCAAATGAATAGACTGACAAGGGACAGCTTTTTGTATAACTATTGCCACACCACCAGAGCAGTGCGAGCAGCTGTCTCTGTGTTTTCTAAATACTGAGTATTGGTTTAGGAAGTTGGTATGCTTAGAGTTCAAGTGAGTCTCTTGTAAACACAGGACAGTTGTTTGAGTTTTGTGTAGGATTTCATATATATCATCTAGGTTATTAATTAATCATCTACAGTTCCACTGCGTAACTATTTGTGCTACCATAAACGTTTAAAGAAGATTTTGGCTGGTGAAGACTAGGGATGGATGCATCACCTACCACACTCAGGTATGATCTGGGCCAGTGACACGGGGGGCTGCTGGCTTTTTTCCCCGCCCCGCCATGGAGCGCTGTTCTTTCACCGCCTTAGGTGCTGGCCGAGACGGTGTCATGTCTATGTCCTCGTCTGAGTGCTGGGACAGCGACGAGATGGAGTCCTTGCGGCCTCCGACAAGGAATATGTTCGAAGTGGAGGAAGGATTCCCTCCCACCATCGTTTGTTGCGTGTTGGACGCAGAGGCGGTCGAAGGACCCGCCACATCTACATCCATGGCCACCTGAGGTCCGGTAGCCGGAAGAGGGGGACCAACGGCAGAGCCGTCACTCCTGGCGTTCGTGGCCGACGCAACACTTGCGAGTGCCACAGGTGTTGTGTCAGCTGGTTGGGCTGCCTTAGGCAGCACCTTGGGGGGCTGGGGCGGCACCAAGTCTGCTTCGCAGTACTGGGTGGCCGCAGTGACAAGACGCCGCTCCGCCCCCCGGCGAGCTGCGTCGGCATACTTCGCATAAGCAAAGGCGCTGAGCCTTTTACGCGCTTCTAGGTAAGAGATGTTCTCGCTGACTTTAAGATTGAGCATTTTCTTCTCAAGTTTGAATGTTTCATACGTCCTTGAGTATGCTGTGTGCGGGCCACTGCAGTTCGGACACTTAATCAAAGTGCTATTGCAATTCTCTTTGGGGTGGTCGTGCTCTGAGCACTTTGCCCACGTTAAACGCCCACGGCAGTTGTTAGTACTGTGCCCATAACGTTGGCACTTAAAGCACCGACGCGGGTTAGGGATATACGGTCGGACGGTACATCGAAGAAAGCCTGCATTCACAAATTCGGGTAAGGTACTGCGGTCAAAGGTGAGGACAACATGTTTGGTTTTGATTTCCTGATTTTCTCGACGCATAGTGATCCTTCTTACTGCAATGACGCCCTGGTCGCGCAGGCCCTCGAGGATGTCAGAGTCAGTTTCATTGCAGAGATCAGATTCGGATATCACACCTTGGGATGTATTTAGCGTTCGGTGGGGAGTGACTTTGACTCTCAGGTCGCCAATGAGGGTTTGTTCAAGAAGCTTTTTTGATTGTGCCGGGTTATTTACTTCTACAAGGATCTCTCCAGAGGTCAGTTTCTTGGCTTTGTAGTGTTTTCTCACAACACGTTCAATGCACTTAGGTATTAAGAAAACGGACGTAGATGTCACTGGCTTTGTATTGTCTTCGGATGCAATGATCAAGAACCGGGGAAAGTTGTCAGGTATTTGGAACGATAGGTCAGGCAATGGGGGAAAGTTCGCTTCGGTGCGGCCCCTTTTGGGGGGCCGATCAGTGGGTTTAGAAAATTTTGAAAGAACCATGCAGCATGAAAAAAAAGCAGGGAACGGGGGTACTTCCTTCGC
Organism: Haemaphysalis longicornis; assembly: GCF_048455015.1. NCBI lineage: Eukaryota > Metazoa > Arthropoda > Arachnida > Ixodida > Ixodidae > Haemaphysalis > Haemaphysalis longicornis. The sequence goes on along the minus strand of NW_027526203.1, from coordinate 235,450,609 downwards.
TCGGTTTACCCTGGTGCCGAGAGAGGCCCCGGAGCTCCCTGCCTGGTAAACAGACAGGGAGCCCATCCGCCGGAGCTTGACCACGGCTCCGACAGCCACCGTTTGTGGTTTCTACCCTTCACCTTAAAACTCCTAGCCACGGTTGGATACAGCGTGAGTATGGGGGCTCGGGGTCCGCGGTATCGCCAGTACCGTCACCAAGATTGCTCAAGCTGCCCCGTGCGGGGTCTCTCTGACTCAAAAAATGCATCTCTTTCTATGACCTCCCGGATTCCCCCCTTTGCTTTCCGAGGTTTTCTAGACTGCGAACCCTTATTCTGTCTTAATTCACCGAGCTGGGCGAGTTGGTGTTGCGACATGGTGACTAAACAGCGCAGAAGACGAAACACAGAGAAGAGCATAAACAGGACGAGCGCTGACTATCAACTGGGGTTTATTGGAAAAGAAACATATTTATATACAAGGTCACAAGTAAAAGGCGCGTGCACTCCGTTGGTATCACCTCATACAATCAGAAAAAGAGTGAACAAGCAGAATCAAAACCTTTAACGGCAATCAAGAAAAGCTACTTCTTTCTCTTGCAAACATACTGAGGCACGACTAATGCAAGCGTCACCGAGCTTTGTTATGTGTGAAGCCTCTATTATTTCACGTTTACGCTGATTAGAATGATTAAAAAGAATGACAGTTTTATCAAGTATGGGCTCGCATGAAGGCGTGGAGCATGACCGACAGTGTTCTGACATGTGGGACGTCGGCGTTCCCTTCAGAACACTGTCGCCCACATGTCAGAACACTGTCGGTCATGCTCCACGCCTTCATGCGAGCCCATACTTGATAAAACTGTCATTCTTTTTAATCATTCTAATCAGCGTAAACGTGAAATAATAGAGGCTTCACACATAACAAAGCTCGGTGACGCTTGCATTAGTCGTGCCTCAGTATGTTTGCAAGAGAAAGAAGTAGCTTTTCTTGATTGCCGTTAAAGGTTTTGATTCTGCTTGTTCACTCTTTTTCTGATTGTATGAAGGGATACCAACGGAGTGCACGCGCCTTTTACTTGTGACCTTGTATATAAATATGTTTCTTTTCCAATAAACCCCAGTTGATAGTCAGCGCTCGTCCTGTTTATGCTCTTCTCTGTGTTTCGTCTTCTGCGCTGTTTAGTCACCATGTTAATTCACCGAGCCCCTGATTTGCCATTTCGTATTTATATATATATATATATATATATATATATATATATATATATATATATATATATATATATATATATATATATATATCTTGTTTTGACCCCTTTTTCACCCCCGTTGCCCGGGGAAGTGGAAAATTACCTTATTTATTTTTTATTTTTTTATTATTTATTTTTTCTCTGTGTTTGGTTCTTCTCTCTCTCTTTTTTTCCCCCATGTTCTTGCCGCATGACTGTGTGTTCTTATTATCCTTTTTATAATTAATTTATTTTTCCGCTCTCTTTTCATTCTTTTGCTACCCACCAACCATGATCCATTTGTACAAACTCTCCCTCCTCTTACCTTGCCCTCGCCCTTGCTACATTTTCTGTATATATAAAACTCTGAAACGAACTTATTTTGTGCTCTGAATAAAGGGAGTCATCTCCCTGAAACGTCAGTAAACTTATTTCTATTTTCTACGTATTTCTCGTTTGTCTCTATCTCTACTAACCTGATATATATATATATATATATATATATATATATACCCTATTGAAAATGTGGAGTTGATGGAATCCATCAAAAATCAACATGGTGGATTATGGTAATGGAATTAATGATGGCATGACGGCAGATGACTGCATGGTGGCAGGGTGATGGATGACGGCAGATGACTGCATGCTGGCAGGGTGATGGATGACGGCATGCGTCGGTAGCTGACGGCAATGGTAGCGTCGATGCTGGCAGGTCGAGTGACAGTATGACGGCAGATATGCGACATTGCAGAAAAATGATGACGACATGAAAAGGAAAGGTGCTATGCAATGCTAATTAAAAACTGGTTTCATTTCTTGCGAATAAATTTATAAAATAAGATTTGCAGCAAATAAGTAAGCTTGCGTATGCGTTTTGCTGTGTCCATTCATGTCGTGATCATTTTTCTGCTATCCTGCTACAATGATCTGAAAACTTATCCATTTTATGAGAGCTTAGAGGTGTGTGCTGGGGTGCTTAAAAATATTACACAAAACAAACTTGGTTTTCACATTGAATATATTATCACTAAATATCAAATATGGTGACTATCTTCGAACAGGTGGGCAGCTGAAAAGAAAAAAAAACTGAGTTACACACTAAAGCTTATACAAATGCAGATCAACTCAAAACAAATGTCTATTCACATTTCACATACCTCCTTAAACATTCTGAGATGGTTACTCCGATGTGGTCCCTTGCTTCTGCCATTCCTCTGCCATAAAAATCGAAAGCCTGCAGAAAAAGAACATTTTCACCAAATTAAGTGGAAACCACCCTGCTAGGACTCCCTTCAGGTCATGGAAGGGTGCTCTTGACCGGCACTGCTCTAAAAGCCACCGCATGGTGGCAATGCCTTTCCCGGGAAAGGATTTTAGTAAGATGCAAGCGTGCATGCATGCAAGCGAGAATTTCAAGAGAACATGCGTTAGCAGCAGGTGGGAAAGAAGCAAAACACCCTCGTCTAGAAGAATTCTACGCTCAAAGTGCAGCCAGCGAATACCAGGCACAAGAAAATGTAGCTTCAGGCGAGTGTGTTGAAGGTTAGGAACACGTTAAATTGAACGGTGAAGGATGCCAGATGACATTTAACCTGGCTGGGTGCATTGAAGCGACAAAAAGAAACGCACAGTCTTGAGATGAAAGTGCAGACTAAACGAACGCTTGCAAAAACTTCAGCACACTTGTGATGAATTTAGAGAACGTTCAACACTATGAGGACAACCGAGCTGTGCAAGCACTAAAGACCTTTTCGGAAGCCGCACAAGAAGGAGAACGGGTGTGCCAAACTTGCCATGGAACAGATTATCAATGGTGATAAGGCGTGCTGACTAGGCAGGAACCCACGTTGCGGCAAAGTGTTGTGGAAGGTGACTTCTTGTAAAGGATACGAGCATGATGAGATACGAAAACTGCTGAAGCTGCCGTGTCAAAGCACACTAAAAATCTTGTCGGACCTTCTGCAAGAGACTCGAGTAACAAACCTAATAAAGGAACGGCTTCAAGTGGAGGGACAAAGCTTGCGGTCACTAAAAGAACCATACTGCAGCCTGATTACTGACGAAATGTCAATGCAGGAAAAAGTAATTTATAGCTGCCAAGTCAAATTTTCGGCCTTGATATAAGCTGTGAACCTTGAACCGGCGGTGCCACTGAAATAGCCCGCAGGCTCCTTTGGTTTGTCCTGCGGGGGTTTTCCACGGTTGACATTATCCCCTTAGGGTATTTTTTTTTACCGGGAACATGAAGCATGACCGGCTCCGTAACCTGAATTTTAGTGTGCTCAACTCTGTGTAAGAGGTGGGGTTCTTCATAATCCGTATTGTCACAGACAGCCACCAGACAAACAGCGCCATGTTTCTAGCCATGTCGGTTGACAACACACTACAGCATGTTTTGCTACGTCCAGCGCAGCAAAATGACCCATCGTTCCTTTTATTTGACCAAACCACCTCATTAAGAACCTCAGAACAAATTTTCTAGGAGAGAGAGAGAGATGTTTGATGGAATGCAGAAAGTTAGGGAATGTTTTGTTCACAAGGCCCTTTAAGATCCAACAAAAGTTGTCAATTGTGAACCCAGTTTGGCTCCTAAGCTGATCACACATTGAGTCGAACCTGGAAAAAATTAAGCTGTCCCATGCCACCTTGATATTTTCGCCTGTCGTCATCAGCAGCCCAAGGTTTCTTCAGAAAAAGCCCAAAGGTCACGAACACGCTACCGAATCGAAAATTCCAGTAAAACAAGCTGAATAGTGCAATGCCATGTTAAGGACCATGCATCTACTCCACGTAAATATGTGATTGCAGCCTGTTCAGCAAGGTGTCTCAAGTGAAGCATGACAAAACGCAATAACACTACAGCCGAACCAAGAACTGCCAGCGCGGATGGCTGATTGTGTGGCTGCTTTCCGAATTGACGCCACCGCATCACCGATAGCGTGCACCACAGGCGACGCGGCGGAGGGAAAGAGAGCTATCGTTCTCACCGGCGGAGAGGAGCATTCGGCGGGCTGCACCAAAAGGGGGATATCAAGCGGCTGTGTCACTTCTAAATGTTGCATCATGTGCATCCTAGTTCTCTTTGTTACTAAGAAATCTCACATTCGTGCTTGTGTTCCAGCAGTCCAATGTACAATGGCAGCAGAGGTTCATGTTAAACAATACATAAAGACGTTAAACACAATACATCCAAATTCACTGATTCCAAACTCGGAGAGCAATGAATTGCTGAAATGACGAAGCCGACATGCATATATATACAGTGCTATTGGAAGACCAAAGCACTGCACTCTCGGTCAAATTAGGCAAGTTCTGGTAACTGAATTTCACAGTGCACGTCATAGCATTGCACTACAATTGTATAGAACTAGGCGCTAACCTATTGTAACCAACCTGAAAAACAGCCAGTGACATCTGATGAGAGGTCCATCCAGATCACCAAGTAGGGCATGCCAGCTGATCTCCACTGCAAGGTGTAACAGTCAGTATCCTGCAAGGTAGAAGTGAGTGGCAAACAACAAGCAAGTTGCATTAGCCTTAATCCTTCAAAGTTCTAAGTGTGATATTAAGGTGTCGAGCAAGGTGTTCTTCACACTCCAAGCGAGAATATAAGAACGTTAAAATATCACATTAACTGGATGTAAGGATGGCCGAAGTGACTATCACAGCATAGTGACAATGTCAACGATCAAGTTTCTAACTCAATTCTCTCTTTGGAAGTAGATGCCGTTCATTATGACCAGTTCATGTATGGGTAAAAAGGTGCCGAGATGAGCTCTCTCATTGCTACTACGGCAAATTGCCTCCACGATTCTGTGACAAAGCGCAGACCTAAATGATGATAATGTTGTCTTAACAATTATGGAGTGCCTAGCGTTCCGTCCAGACGGAATGCTAAAAACTGCTAAAGTTCCATCCAGACTGAACGCCAAATCTAAACCAGCCGATTAGCCGCCCTTTCTCATTCTGGGATTTGGTGTAGTGGTTCCGCGGCTGACTACGGACGTTGTAGTCCCTGGTTCGATTCTCGCACCGTTTTTTTGTGTGCGTGTGGCCGTGGTTAGCATTTTGTAATAGCAAAATTTCACGCCCGCTTTACAATTCACGCGATGAGAGTAGTCGGCCTTGGTTTTTTACTCAAGCGGCCGAGCCGCTCCCGCTCGCTGGAGCCAAGGCCGACGTAGCCATCGCCAGCTACGCCCGATCTCCTCTAATTATTACCAGTAATTATTAATTACAGTGATTCTGGCTAGTCAGTGAGCGGAAGCGGTTTGGCCGGTTAGGTGAAAATCAAGACCGACTGCTCTCGCTGAAACATTGTGAAGCGGGCGTCGGGTGGCGGCTTGGAGATCCGTCCAGATTGAGCTAGAGTTAGTCCGATCATCTGTAATTATTAATAATTATCAGTGATTCTGGCTAGTCAGGTTTGGCCGGATGGGTAAAAATCAAGAGAGACTGCTCTCAACGCGAGTTGTGTTTCCTCTGGACGGAACTTTAGTGACAGTTGCCGTTCCGTCTGGACGGAACGCTAGACACAGCCTAACAATGCTGCCAAAGGAGGCTGGAAAGGCTGTGATGAACTGCTGAACAAAAATACAAGTGAAGCATGTTTTTTTGTTTCCGAAGTCTCTCCTAGGTGATTGCAGCTTAAATCGGGTTCAATTCTCCTTCCCACGCAGTGCTTGAAGCCCACATGATGTGTCGGTGCATGTGTTCAACTGGTACCGTCAATATCATGACAACAATTTTTTTCCTTGAAAACATGAATCTAATTAGACCTTAATAATGGCTGCGATGTCTTAGGGAAGCATAGGGAACGAAAGCATAGGGAACGAGATTTAAGGTTGTGCTCACATTGACATCAAACCCATTGAAACGATTTTCAAAAATTTGAAACATGACAATAATGCATTACTGCCAATAATGACAATAGCCAGTGCTTAAAAAATTATTGCGACGAGAAAGAGGTTATCCTCTTCTGAAAAATTAAAAAAAAAACTTTCAGGGTGATATAACCATCTAGAAAAGGCTGTTCTCCCATCTATTCTCTAGCGGTATATTTTCTAGAACTATATTTATTTACATCAAGTCATGTGTTTTTAACAAAGAGTGTATTCTTTGCTGTGCAATTATGCACACAAGCTACTAGAAAGAGACCTTCGGCCTTAACCAGTCCAGAGGAGACCCACTTTTTTTTTTTAAGCATTTGCTCTTGTGCGGGGTGCACTCATCCACAGAATGAGGGCCCCATACAAAATTTAACTGAGCAACACGCGTGGCCGCGAATTATTCGGAGACGGTAGTGAATGTTGCAGTGCTTAAAGGGACACTGAAGTGATATGTAAACATTGCGGGATTACTTGCGCAAATTGTAGTCCGGAGTCCCCAGGCCATGTTTCGACCACTCTAGGCGCGTTTACGCGATTTTATTTAGTAGAAAAACTAATTCGAAAACGCTGTCCTCCTCTCTTTACGCTCGCCCATTTTCTGTGGCGTTTTCGTGTGACGTCAGGAGGGGATGAGCTGGCAATTGGCTGCGCCACGGCTGCGCTACTGCACGGCTCCCCGGCCGACAGAGCCAGTCGGCCCAGCGTTTCGTCCGCCGGCCGCCGGCGGGTCGTCGCAATCAAGGAGGTTAAAAAAAATTGCTTGGTCGCAATTCGTTCGCTTAGTTGAAACGAAGCCAGGACACGTTTGTGAATAGAAGAATGTGCCTTTCTTTACTTGGTTTGTTTGTACACTGTATCTAGCTCCAAGTCAAGGTCGCTTCACACAAGCGCTGCACATGCGACGCTTCGCTGACTGGTACGCCAGTAGGAAAATATAAGGCCTCTTGAAGGCGGGACAAGAGTCAGCGAAGTCAATATAGGTACTAAGCAAATAAAATCAACTGATATTTTTACCGTACAGCGTAAAACTAGGGCGCGGGAAGCACGTTTTTGCGCTGGGCGAACAAGCACAGCGGTCAGCAGCACGACTACGCATCTGCGAACGCTTTTCCGTCTACGAAATGCAATTGCTAGACGTGAGCTACTGTGGAAACTCGGGCGACGCTTACTGCACGATCGCAGTACAACAAATAGTCACCTAAGCGGCTTGAAATGCCAAAACTAAATAAAAGTGTAAACCGCTTGACAATATATACATATATTAGCAAGGCATTTGCGTCCCGCTCCGTGGCCTAGCGGTCTGAGGCGCTAGGAATACACGGCGAATGTTTTGCGAGTGACGAGTTCGAATCCCCGCGGGTATGTGCTTTTTTTTTTTTTAAGTTAACTTTTTTGTTTTCCGCCGATGTTTTCTATATTGAGTTCACCTTTTTTGGGGCCGCAACGTTCATGGCTACACGAACTGGTTCACAAAACGCGCGCAGGCTGGCACTGGCGCGCTAGCGAGTTCTCGTTGGCGTGCTGTTGCCATAAGCACCGACTGCTTGCAGGCAGTGGGCACAGGCCAGAATGAACAGACCCTTGGCCTGGTGCGAACACGCTTTTTACGATACAGGCATGAGAGAGGCAAGCTCCAAATATGGGGGAAAAGCGCATGACATTTGGGCGTCTGCGGGTACGCGGAGGGCGTTCATGCACTGCGTAGGTCTCGGCTAGTGAATGCTACGACTACAAGCCGTCCTGGGAGGCTTATCTTGTGCATTTTACAGCCGACAACATGGCAGAAGCGCGGTACGATGATTACTGAGATATTGAGAATGCCCATCCAACAAAGCCATTGGTTATGATTTACAGAACCGAAACCGAAACCGAAACTTGTGTGATTGCTAACCTTGGGCATCGTCCAATCACGGCGCCCCTCCTCTCAACGTCACAGCCTTAGTTGGTGCGGCCGCCGCAAACCGCGCATGGTAGTTTTTCTTCTTTCGCGCTTTGTAAAATAATTACCGATTTGTCAACCGTATAAACGATGAAAAGTGTGCTAATTTGAGCCAGTCTACGCAGTGCAAGCAAAAACGGGAGCTTGACAAATTCACTTCAGTGTCCCTTTAAACGCTCCCCATGCGCGGCCAGCATTGCGTATGCCTCTGCACCAGAGGCACGATACGCATGTAGTTTCGACGTGGTAGCAAATTCGGGTTGAATGAACGTTTTTGGTGCTACTGATACACATGCACAAACATATATGCGATTATCGAACGATTGGAACACTCAAACATTCACTGCACATGCGGGGCTTGCGAGTGTGACGCCAATTTCAGCCATCGTACCCTCAATCTGAACGCAGAGAGCCTTGTTTGTACTAGTGTGAACTTTACTGAGTGACCGCTTTGAAAAATGACAATCCCTGCAGTGTAGTGTAGACTGCTATGTGCCTCGGCTAAAAGTTACCTAAAGCGTACCACTCCAGTCAAGGTACGAAAAATGATGCGAAGAAGTACAATATTGCAATTCCTTAAAAAGAACTACCCACAAAAAAAAAAAAAAACTTGCGAACTCAATTTGGAGCGGTCCACCGCGCGTATTGGCGATCGGTTGTTGCGAGCAACAAACCGTTTAGCCATCGTAGCAGTATGATCCTACTTCGCTCAACAAAAAGCCTACAAATGGCACAAACATAGGGCTCTTCGATTCACAGACTCGAATTCACCGTGGATATTCCGCGGCAGTCTGAGGATTCCCCGAAGCCATAAGGATACAGGGAATCGGCAGTGAGTCCGGGACTGTAAATCAAACAGCCCTATTGTTGCTACTCCCGCACGCAATATCCGCGGTCGAAAGGCAGATCTACGTAACGACGTAACCCTCAAAATCAGTCGCTGTCAAAAAACATTAGGGCTAACCGACGACGCAGACGTCTAACACCGAACGGAAGAGCCCTGCCCTGTTAAATACACAAGCAAAGTGCGAAAAGTTGTCTAGTCACTTACCTTAAATCACAGGCGACATATCTTCGTCGAAACAATAATCCAATGTCTTCAAAACAACCACAACAAAGCCACTCGACAAGCGCGTACAACTCCACCGACTCGGCGCCGTCGGCGGCCAGGAAGAAGGGAATGCGACGGCGTGATGGCGTGGCGATGTTGCTGGATGGAGCGGTGGAGTACTGAGGCCGGGGTTTCGGTTTCGGCTGTGCCTTTGTTTTTTCGTAATGCAGTTCATACAAGGCGCAAAGTAAACAAAATACGTCGAAACAAATTCTGGCTTGAACATAGACACATAAAGCAATGTAAATAGAAAGATCAGGTTGCCATACCCAGCAATGTAAATAGAAAGATCAGGTTGCCATACCCAGCAAAAAGTTGAGTTTATTGGGCTATCCTGTATATGAGCAATTAAGTTGAGGAATAAACCTCCGACATCACTTGGGGGGAAATCACTTTTGGTTAAAAACTACCAAGAACAGGCACATTTTCCGTTTTAAAAAAAATCATATCGTGCTGTCAGCGAAAAAAAAAAAAAACCAGACCAACGGAGGATCGAACCACCAACCTTTGCAACAAAAAGCGAGCGCGTTACCACTACACCACCACCACAAACGAAAGGGGCGCCCCAAACCCCAACAAGCGCCATTTATTTGGTTTCTCAAACTGAATCGCCAATGAATGCACAAATATTGTGAGTTATGTTTACTGCTTCTCGTATATAACCCATTCCGGCAGTGATACCGCTTCTTGGGCACGCACCGGTCTCCAACAAGAGGCTCACCTTGAGCCGTGTAGCTAGCAATCTCAACCTAAAAGAGATATCGCACATCCCCGTTCTCCCCGACGATTGCCAACGTAGCTATGAGTGAAATGGCATGCGCACCCGGAATGAAAATTATGTTGTGTAATAATACCGTGGTTGGATCTGTCTCAAGGAAGCTGAATACAACTAAGGCGGATCGGCGAAGCGCTAGACCCGTAGTCTGCCGGACGGTTCTGTCCGCGGGCTCAGCACAGCGAAAATAAACACGTACGGTTTGACCCTGTCGCAGCGAAAAAAAGCTGTCCATGTTTTCAACGTAAGGGTCGGCACTGCCCCCCTTACACCAAAAACGGCGAATAAAGGGCATACAGTTTCATACCAGCCCTTCAAGTTCTGCTTAAAAACAAGAAGCACTAATTAAAGTAGCTTTTCTCTTATACGCCAAGTTTTCAGCAGCACCTTATCAAAAAGGCAGTTATTGTTTTTTTCTCGATATTCCCAATGCCACCGCTATGTTTCTGTTATTATATCAGTCCTTCGCTATCGAATGAAGTTTGGCTTGCTGCCAGCATTCGTTCGGAAAATGCTTTTCCATCAGCAATACAGCAGTCAAGCTTGCCGTCACGCCAGCACCTGCCGTCATTGCGCAGCGTGCCTATTAAGTTTTCTGCAACACCTCTTCAAAAAGGCAGCTTTTGTAATTTTCTCGCAACGGTCAATGCCACCGCTATGTTTCTGTTATTGCAAGCGCTTCGCTCTCGTATAAATTTTGGCTTTCTGCCGGCATTCATTCAGAAAATGCCTTTCCATCATCAATTCAGCAGTCAAGCTTGCCGTCACGCAAAAATCTGCCGCCATTGCACCGCAAGCATGGAGGAAGGTGGTGGAAGACGATGGAAGGTGCTGGCAGGCATGCCACCATGCCTGCCAGCACCTTCCAGCGTCCCCTTCCAGCAGCTTCCATTACAGTTTCTTACGTACATCAAGCTTTCCAAGGCGACCATCAAACGCAATCAACCTTTCCAGCAATGAATCTTGATGGTTGGTTGATGGAATTTTCAACAGGGTATATATATATATATATATATATATCTATATATATATATATATATATATATATATATATATATATATATATATATATATATATATATATATAGTAGAAGTAAAGAGTCGGATACACAGCAAGAACAATAACAAACAAGGTTTACTTACGTAGCGGCAACGGGATTTGCCTTCATCAGAGTACAGTTACATGATTTTGCTGTCACAAACAATTGGAACACATTTCTTATATAGCTTTGCAGAAAACTGTGAGAAGGATCGGAAGACGTTGCCGTCGGGCTAAGCCTATTTACAACAACAACAAAAAAGGGGGGGGGCGAGAGAGAGAAAGGGGTCGTGTTAACAAAGCAGCGTTCAAGGTTGCACCATGACGGGGCAACGTATGCGGCGTGGGCTGCAAGTTAAGACAATGCGGGAAACTGGACAATCGCAGTTTCACAAGAAAGGGAAAAGTATACAGTAAGGTTTTCAGTAGCTGGGGAGATTGGTTGAGGCGGAAGCGAAGACGGGTGTGCCCCCCGCGGATGAAGAGAATAGATACGGGGCACAAAAGAGCATTTTACAGAAGCTAGCCACTGAACAGGAAATAGGCAGGGTCACAAATGGGTAAACATGAATAGATCACAAAGGGGTAAACATTCTTAAGTGGTGGTGGGAAGGGTGTGCCCGAAAGAACCCATTCCCGTTTGACCCCTTCCCGTTTGAACCCATTCCCGAAACGCCCTTCCCGCTTGACCCGTTCCGTGTGCGCCCGTTCCCGAAACGACCTTCCCGTTTGGGCGCTTCCTGTTTCAGCCCGTTCCCAAAACGCCCTTCCCGTTACAACTCGCTCCCAAAGCGCACTTCTCATTTGAACCCGCATCGTTCCAGACCATTTGAATTTCTGAAAATATGCGTTACAGTCTTCAAAACTGTTCCCCAAAATGTGCTTACAAGCAACGGGTCATGCACTGAAAACTTGTATGCAGCACATTTTCCAGAATCGACCGATATTTCGGGCCGATAAAAGTTTCCGAATGCCTTAGGCCGATACTGCCCTCTTGACACAAAATTTGTAGCGGCGAAAGTGTACTAGAAAAATACCCAATATCTTGAGTAATGCACGCATTGGATTTTTCTGCAGTTGGTGTTCGTACGTGCGGCTGAAATTTATTTATCAGCCGCTCTTATGCTCATTGTTTGGAGCGTAGCTTTGTCTTCGGGTTCGAGAGATCTATAGATCAAAGATGTCCGTAGGAGAGACTTTAAAAAAGGCAAGAACATGTGCAGAAATCTGAGAATTGGCTACTGATGCCTTTCATACGTGAGTAATGGGTAGATTTTTTTTGTTTATTTACTGATATTTTACGGCCTGGTCGGGCACATGCAGGAGTGAACATAAAAACACATCAGTATTGGTTGGCGTAGTTTAAAAAACGCCCAACACAAATAAATGAAAGGCATAAATAAGTAATAGACGCAAAGGGGTCCGAACGCAAGGGGTCCGAACAAGGATATGAATTCGTAATGTATTCCAATTTTAAAACATAACTATTCAACCAGAATACACATTTCCAATACGTGGGGAAAATTCTACTAACGATACCGAGTTCACTGTTCGTTCAGTTAACTTATTCCAGTAAGAAATTGCACGAGGAAACAAAGAGAACTTTTGAATAGTAATTCAGCTGATTGGCTGCCTAATAGTCTTACTATGATGTCTTCTCGCTAAACATCTGAAATGCCCTTGGAGGTAGTATTACCGCGACAATTTTAAGTTTCTGTAGTAAAGAAAATTTAGGCTAGAGACGACCCTGCGCTGCTCAAGTTTCTGAAGGTTTGCCCTATTATGCAAATTGAGTAAATTAGAGTGGCGGGAATAAACAGAATCAATAAAACGCAAAGCTAAGTTTATAATTTTCGCCGCTTCTCATGACTGCGATTTTTTATAGCCAGATGTGGCATATGTATCCAGATACATAGGGTTACTTTATTTTTATATATTTTTTATCGTTTATAGTTTTTATCTTTCTCTTTTCGACATTGATGTACACTTGCGCTATTATAACGAATAAATGGGTTAGTCCGCCAAATACGATTTCTTTCAAAGTGAGGGTGTTTTTAAACTGAGTACGCTATTCCGGGAACAGGCTAAATAGGAAAATACGAAACGGGAAGGTTCTTTCGCCCTGGGTTGAAATGGGAATGAACAAACGGGAAGGTTGAAATGGGAATGGGTTCAAACGGGAACGGGCCAAGTGGGAAAGGGCGAAACGGGAAGGTCATTTTGCGCCGGGTTGAAACGGGAGGGAACAAGCGGGAAGGGTGAAATGGGAATGGGTTCAAACGGGAACCTCCCGGTGGGAACGAGGCCTCCTTCCCCAGGACAAATGGCATTGTTGAGCCGCATTAGGCTAATAAAGCTACAGTATTTGGAGAGTTTCTGCGCATTCTGATGGGAACTCAAGGGTAGGATTAATGAACATAGTTATAAAAATTATGAGGCCGCCAATTTTAATCGAGGGATAAGCACGTTAGTTTTCCGTAACTTTCAATAATCCCAGGTGTGGCTGACCCAAACTTATAAATGAGATAAGATTCCCGAACCTCGCGGTCATGGTGCGTTTTGAAGACTGATTCTAAAATCGTTGCTTTAAGATGTTCAAATGCATGCCCGGGACTGTTCACATGTCTTGACAGGGGCAAATAAGGGCAGCTTTTTGCATGAGAGCGGTGATTATTGAACCGTATTCGGAAGGGCGTTTCAGTTTGGCCGATTTATTGTTGCCTACAAACAGTGCACTCTAGAAGGTATACACGACATATATATATATATATATATATATATATATATATATATATATATATATATATATATATATATATATATATATATATATATATATATATATATATATATATACCCACAGGCTCAGTTGCTAATTTCTTGGACTTTCAGCACGTGCACAAAACATTTGTTTGGATATCTTTCTTAGATGATTACGCGCGAGCCAGCACGCCCTGAAGCGTGACAATATCGTTTGGGGCAGAAAAAGTATAGAAGGCGGGAAATGTGGTGTATTCACTGATTTTATTAGCAACGTATCGCAAGGGAAGCTCAATACATGCCACAATAGCACAGAGCTGTGTATCTCGTCTAGTAAGTACAAATATCCGCATTCTGTGTCGGTTACACAAACATGAGAGTCATCTTCGTACAATTCATCGTATACCGAAAATTGCCGCAGAGGTCACCCCGTTCATTTGCTGTACACAATACAATTCTGCAGAAACGATGTTTCATTAAAACACGTGTTTTTATGAAAATAATTAGGAAGTGAGATGACCAGCTCATTTCGCCACTATTAACAACCGCTTCATATTCTTATTCTCGTAAACTAGCTAGCCCAAAAGACATTTTGTAGCTAGCGAATTTTCTGCGTAATTTCGCCTTACGTCACACCTAGTAAATGGAAGAAATACCACCATCGTGCTATTCTTGTGCCCAAATTTCCAGCTTGCACCCGAATTTTCGCCTTGATTAAATACCACCATGGATACCAAAAAACAACATGTAAAAGCGAGACGATTATTGAGAGTGCAAACAAGGTACAAAAAAGGGGAAACCAGCGAGCAGAACGCAGGACGACAAGAGGAGGCACATACACAACACCGCTAGACTAACAACTGAACAATATGAACCAACTAGCCCAGCAATTCACTCTCTTGAAGGTACAAAAAAATGTGTCGTGGCACAGGTTGAAAAGCGGAGTGCAGCTCGGCCGTCGCGCAGGTAATTCGAACTTATCGTAACACGGAATGCAAGCGGTCAGCTGCCACATAAATAATTTTGGGGGCTTCTTTCGTGTTAATAAGCATTCAAAGGTGGTAATGTAACTATAAGAAACTGATCGTTGGAACGCTCTAAAGCCAACCCAGTTCGTCGAAGAAGCGTTTAAGCACACTAGGCAAACATATTTCCCAAGCTTTTCTCTGGTGGAAAGAAAATGAAGAGCAACCGCTCACCAAACCGATACCGAAGCGAAATTTCCGTCTGCGTGTCCACTGGCATCAATCGGTTCATGAGAAACTGCCGACAAGCAGCTTCACAAGCTCACGACATTACTGACAAATGTGTTGTACCAAACAAAAAGAAATTCACTGTAAAGCAACAGCAGAAGATTTTTCGGTTCGCCCTGCAGCTTTTTTGATAAGGATAGCGCTTGCTTCTTCATAACTTTGACAATAAAAAGTGTGCTGACCTGCCGTCCGCTGGGAAGCGGAAATAATTCACTGTGCTATTCCTTCCTGAGTTGTCGCACCGCACAGCATTGAAGCACGCGTTGTGTCCTTTTCTCAGTTTCTCTGACATTTTGAGCCCTTTCGCACTCGTAGACACCAAAATTTTCACCTTCAAGGCATACTACAAAACTTTTACACGTGCACACAGTGAAAGCGGCAGGAGCAGACGGACAGGATGGCAGCAGAAGAGATAAGAGCGAAAGCGCCGCCCGTCGTCACAACGAATGAAGCGACTAAATAAATAAATAGGCTGCCAAATAAGGAAATAGCCAAAAACACATTTTATTTCTACGCATAATGGAATCCCTTTAATTTATTTCTGCTTATGTTGAAAAGATAAAGCTACATATGCAAAAGTTGCTGAATTTTCGCTCGGCTACCAGCGTCATGGCGGCACTTTATTTTGCAATATCGAAACTAGCCGAAGTGTCCGGCCCCTGGCTCAGCCGTTCAGCTCCGGCGGCGGCGCGGTCGAAACAATGCCCCCACCAGTCTCTGTAGTGATTTTACGTCCACACAAAGCGGTGAGGTCATGCCGGGATTCTATCATATGCGCCTTTCGGTACGAAAACACGGGAATTTGAAACAAACGATTTTCAGGACGTTCAATTTAATTAACTATCGCGCACTGAAGTATTTAAAGTGCTGTTTAAATACTTCAGTTTTAAATACTTTAAATACTTCAGTTGCTGTTTAAATACGCCAGATGATTAAGCATCAATAACAGCAATAAAAGTGTAACATAAAATTTTCGTGTCAGTACTTCTTTAAAAAATTCTGCCCACCTTCGTGTAACGATGACGATGGTTGAACGCGAAGCTTTCTCGCGGGGGATTCCTTGGTTGTCGTCCGAGTTTGGATTTGACTCGAAGGTGGTTAGTACGTTGACTCTTGAGTTTCGACTTTGACTTGCACGCAGTTTGGACATTTCATCACAGCGGCTTTCACTGACTCTTCTCCATTTGATTTCGCACGAAGGAAGCTTCGCGTTCAACCATTGTCGTCGTAACATGGAGGGGCGCATGATTTGTCTGATTTTTTTCCGCGTTCATGCACCCCTCTCCAAATCCAAACTGCTTTGGCCGTGTCGGAATGGCACGGGGGACTGTGCTTCCGGTAGCGCTAGCCAGCGGGCAAAAGATGTGGAGCTCCGTAGTTGGAGGGGTAGTTGCGGCCTCGGGCCGCGGAAACAGGACAACGGAAAACGAAACACAGAACTACCAAATGATTGTGCCTCAACTTCCATCAGGTCGGTTCGTTTTGAACACAGCATTCTTGCACGCTGACGTTAAAGCGAGGCGTTATTGAGTGGAAGATTTTCGAGACGCACTCGCACGCTTGGAACTGCTCCCCGAGGTGATAGCGTTAGGAGCGTTCCAAATGAATCACGTGTGGGCAGTAACATTCAAGGACGCCGAAAGTGCCAAAAACTTGGTTGATTTTTGCGACGTAAAAGTAAAAGACCTTTGCTGCATGGTCATCGACCCGAACAACCAGGTGCTGCGAGTGAAAGGGCACTAGGTTCTTTACGGTGTGCCCGACGACATGGTGCGAGCTGCGTTTGCGCCTTACGGCGTAGTGACTGACGTCGCAAGAGACCGGTGGCGTGTATCTTGGTGCGGCGACAAGGGCTCGACGACGCGCCTTGTGTCGCTGAAACTCAAGGCAGGCGTCACGCCCGACGACGTGACCCAGCAGCTTCGAATCGCCGGGGACCACGCACTCGTAGTCGTTCCGGGACGTCTGCCGCTTTGCCTGCGGTGTCAGCGTTCTGGCCACGTTCGACGGGAGTGTCTTGTTCCGCGCTGCACTCGTTGTCGCCGTTTTGACCACGAGGTCTCGCAGTGCGTGCAAACTTACGCCACTGTCGCCGGACCAGTGGGGTGTGACGACAAGTCTGAGCAGCTCATGGACGAAGCTGAAGCGGAAGAAGTCGCCGCCGGAGGAGGGGGAGACGAGCCAGCGTTGACACAGGAGCTCAAGAACCTTCCGCCGTGCAAGTCACCCGCCGTACAAGCTGGCAAGGAAGGCGAGGGAAAAGAAAATGACCGGCCGGGCCTTAACACAGACGACTTATCACTGCCACCAGTGAACCGAGCTGCCCAGGGAGGAAGCATCCTGGAAAGCAACCAAGCGGACGGTGGGAAGGAGCCTGAGGAGGACACCATCGATACGGACACGAGCAAGGACCTCGCTAGCAGCACCTGCGGAAAGCGTGGTCGCTAGAGCAACGCCGAAAGGACAGAAGGCGACAACGCGACTTGCGACGAGCCGCCTTGGAAAGCGGCTCCGGGGCGCGTATTCCCAAACCATATCCCGTTGGGGCCCAGGCCGACCACACCCCCTTCAAACAGCGACGTCACAGCGTGACGTCACTTTCTCTTCGTGCGCGATTTCATGTGACGTGGATTTTTTTTTTTTTAAATGCAGAGCATTTCAGTAACTCACGATGTCACCCGCGTTGACGTCCGTAGTCGTAGTCCGCACCCCTCCCCCTACACTATATAAAAAAAATACTATCCGGCGCCTGGTTTCCATCCCTCGACCCTGCGGGCGGAACGCAATGTACATAGTGCTCTACCCACTGCGCCACAAAGCCGACACAGAATGGGAGGCTACAAACGCGCCTTATATCCTTGACTCATTCAAACTACGTCAAGAAGCTGCTGATACAGCGCATTCACTACCACCAACTCACCAAACACTAAACGTTAACGCAATACACCCACCCCCTATGCGACGCATTTACTCGAGTCCCCCTGGCGGGGAGATGGGCCCAATTTTTTTTTTTTTTTTCGTTTTGGACGGCGGTCGAGGGTTTCGCTCCGTGCGCGAGGCTGGATCTGCGGCGCTGGGGAGCTGACGAACATTTAGTAGAATTTAAAGGCCCCACCACATGCCGCGTACTTTCGGCGTTTTCTCGCGTGGCGACGCGAGCTGACGCGCGAGCAACGCCGATGTCTACGCTCGCCAAATATCGGCGTCGATGCAGCGCGAGAGAGCAGCGGAAAGCAGGCAGCAGCGGTCGGGTTTCACGTCCTCCTCGTGCTATGGGGTCATTCCTTTCAGCAGAAGAGAACCAATTTCTTTTAAAGACGATAGTCTTTCTTGGGCTACTTAAACCCAGAAATTTTGGTCTGTCTGTATGTCTGTCTGTCTGTCCGTCTGTCTGTCTGTGACTCGATTCAGCCACCCGGCCAAAGTAATACAATGCCTGCGCAATAGTCTTATATAGTCACAGCTAAATGAGCCCGTCTAATTCCGGTGTAATGTTCATACTTGTCAATATTGTTGAAGAACAACAAGACATTACGCATATATAAGGCAACAAATTAATACAGAAGTAATATTTGCAGCTTTCCTTTATAAAAAAATCGTAATGTTTAATTTTTGGCGAGATTAAATACTTCATCAATTGAAGAAAAAATATCACTCCGCCGTCGCCTGCTGTCGCCCGCGCCATATAGCTTCAGGCGGCATTTGAAGAAATCAAGTGGTAACAGTTACGAAAGGTTCCACTAGATAGATTCCACGTTCTGCTTGGAACGTACGTGGACTAGGGAAACGCGGTTCTATAAACGTGGAAGTAGGGCGCCTCGATTCACGCGCGTCTTCGCCGTACGGCAGCGTTGGCATCGAGACACCCGGTTTGGAGCAGTGGAACGCGGGAAATTTAAATTGATTTAAGCAAACCTTTGGCGTCTTTACCTTGGGAGGAGCGCGACGCAAGAGGAACAACATAAGAGGTGAGCGGGGAAGCAAAGGGAGGCATTTACTTGGCAAAAGTCGATAAAGACTACCGTCTTTTGACGACATTTGCAACAAAAGGAGCAGATACGCGGCCAGTTTTTTAACTTGCGGTTATCGGCTGCCTTGAGACAAATTGCAAGCTATTTCTGTCCGAAAGCGCTCATTCATTTGGGGCTTGTTTAGGTTTTCATCGGGAGATCGGGTATTTGCGATAGCTTTTTTTAAGTGCGAATGCACTTTATAAGCGACCCCAAACCATCCACCGCCGGCGGCGGCGGCGGCGGCGGCGTCGGCGGCGTCCGCAGTGCTCCTCTATATTTAAAAAAGAAACAGCATCCGGCGCCAGGTTTCGATCCGAGGACTTTGCGGCCGCAGCGCGACGCTCTACCGACCAAGCCACGGACACGACGCTGATATTAGTGTTAGTGACGCGCCTTATATCTTTAACGCATTCAAACTACGTCGTCAGCGGCGTGCGTTGGCGACTCAGCGGCGTTATAGCGGCTTGATAACTGCGTGGTGTACACGTGATACTACAAACCCGATGGAAGAGATGGAAGAGAAGGCGGCGAGGCGGTGGGCTGCGGGGGCCGAGCGCAAGCGCCGCAAGCGGGCCGACAACCGTGCATTCGCACTTTCACATTCTCCCCCTCGGGGAAATGCGGGGGAATTTTTTTAGTTAATAAGGGAGCTCTGGCCACGTCACTTGTAGTATTAGAATGATGGGGCTTGGCTGCAAGATTGGTGCGTGACGACCAAGCCTTATCAACACCAGAATGCTAGCGCCGCATGCCATTCAATTCGTTGCTACCGTGGATTGCGTAGGGAATACCAAGGTTTTGCGATAGCTTTTCTTGACTCAAATAAGGGGGATGTGGTTACATCACTTGTAGTAATAGCATAACTGCCCTCGGATGAAAGATGGGTGCGTAAGAAACAAGAGTTACCACGGCTCAAATCTCTCAAACATGACCATAGCAAACCACTCGACAATATTCGTTGGCAGCCTCTATTAGGGTACCAAATTCTTGGCACCCGCGTCTTCTCCTGGCGTGGTCGACCGGTTGTGCGCTTGTGTTCTGGCGTTTTGCTTTGAAAGTCCATGGTTCGAATCTTGGCAAAACCTCGTTTTTTTTTTTTTTTTTTTGCAATGAAGGTTTCACCGGCTTTTTTTTTTTTTTCAAAGCAAACAAAGGGCGCCAGAGTGCCTTGCCGTTTAACCTACAAGTGACGTTCGACCGTACCCTCAGTATCAAGGCAGCCCCAAAATTTACTTTGCTCACACTTTGAATTCATGAAACTGCAGTCGGTACATCATCAAGGTTAAATCAAGTAGCAGGTAAAGTTGTGCTAAGTGCGTCTTCGTTCATCATCCTATCTTATTTTGTTCAGATATGACGGTGATGACTTGAAATATATTTCGCAGGATGTCAACATTTGCCCGCAAATATTTTTATAAGGCTAGGGTCTTGTTAAGTGCAGTTCAAAAATCGACAATAACTGCTCATAAATGACTTCAACTAATGGCATGTTTAATACAAACGTGTCCAGCAGCGCACCGACTCGGCGGCTACCGCGTGACTATACTAGTACACTATAGCGTGACTTCGCCGGTCTCAGGCCCCTGTGATACGGCAGTAGCAATCGCTATCGAGCTCGATCCCGCTCGAACTCAAGCCTGGTTTACCAAGCGCGATCAAACGAAAGCGGCGATACGGCTATAGTCTCGTCCCCGCTCAGTAATGGCACAGAACGTGAAAACTTCAACTAACGCTACAAATTGTGTCAATTGACTTGGCCAAAATGAGCGTGCGGTAACATTTACATAGTTACGTATACCTACGGCCGCGCGTAGTTACCAGACGCCGGCCGCAAGTACATTGTTAGCGCCATCTGGCGTACACGAATGCAACCGGTGTAGCAGCGGCAGCGCGTCGAGCGCGTTCGAAAACTCGATCGCGATTCAGTTCAATCGCTATTGAAAGTGCCCGTGACTGCGCGTTGCCGCCGGACCACGCCGACGCTCGCGCGACGCGTGATTTCGCGTCCGTGTAGTTAGGAATTTAACCTTTTCGTACCTATACGTTCCGGAAAGCACTCTCATTAAAGTAAAGACAAAAATTTGCTTTGGTCTTTTGTGGTCGTGCTGGTTCGCAGCGATCGATGGTTTCACTCCGTGCGGGAGCATTACGTACGCGCTGGGAAGCTGAAGCACGAAGTATACCTTTGCATACCTGTTCTCGCTTCTCACTCTCCGCACTCTATTGCGAGCCTGCAGACGCTCGTCTTCCATCCTGTTCCTAGTTAAGCTAGCGCTGGGCGCGTTGCTCTAAGTTCGCGCGCAGGCGACGCTTTTTCACGTACATGTGGTCATTGTTTACGTTCCTGAAAGCGAACACTCTCGATCATTACAGTGAAGACGAAAATGTTTTTTTGATCTTGGGTGGTCTTTTGGATTCCGTACCGAAGCGCAGAACGTTTGCGCCCAACCGGTCGAAAGCACACGCGTACGTCGGTCGCTCATCTGCTGTTAACATCAGCGAGCGTGTTGATCCGTTTTTATAATTGTGTCATTACCGTCAAATCTGAACAAAATAAGATAGGATGATGAACGAAGACGCACTTAGCACAACTTTACCTGCTACTTGATTTAACCTTGATGTTATGTACCGACTGCAGCTTCATGAATTCAAAGTGTGAGCAAATCAAATTTCGGGGCTGCCTTATACTGAGGGTACCGTCGAACGTTACTTGTAGGTTAAACGGCAAGACACTCTGGCCCCCTTTGTTTGCCTTGAAAAAAAAAAAGAAAAGCTGGTGAAACCTTCATTGCACAAAAAATGAGGTTTGCCAAGATTCTAACCATGGACTTTCAAAACAAAACGCCAGAACACGCGCAACCGCTCGACCACGCCAGGAGAAGACGCGGGTGTCAAGAATTTGGTACTTTAACAGAGGCTGCCAACGAATATTGTCGAGTGGTTTGCTTTTGTCATGTTTGAGAGATTTGAGCCGTGGTAACGCTTGTTTCTTACACAGCCATCTTGGATCCGAGGGCAGTTATTCTGTTACTACAAGCGATGTAACCAAAGCCCCCTTATTTGAGTCAAGAAAAGCTATCGCAAAACCTCGGTCTTCCCTACGCAAGCCACGGTAGCAACGAATGGAATGGCATGCGCCGCTAGCATTCTGGCGTTGATAAGGCTTGGTCGTCACGCACCAATCTTGCAGCCAAGCCCCATCATGCTAATACTACAAGCGACGTAGCCAGAGCTCCCTTATTTAACTCAAGCTATCGCAAATACCCGATCTCCCCGATGAAAACCAAACAAGCCACAAAGTGAATGAGCGCTTTCGAACAGAAATAGCTTGCAATTTGTCTCAAGGCAGCCGATAGCCGCAAGTTACAAAGAAATTGATTCTCTTCTGCTGAAAGGAATGACCCCAAAGCACGAGAAGGACGTGAAACACGAACGCATGTGCCAGCATTACGCTGCTCTCTCGCGCTGCGTCAACGCCGATACCTGGCGAGCGTAGACATCGGCGTTGCTCGCGCGTCAGCTCGCGTCGCCACGCGAGAAAACGCCGAAAGTACGCTGCATGTGGTTGGGCCTTTAACCCTTTAACTTCTACTAAATGTGCGTCAGCTCCCCAGCGCCGCAGCCCCAGCCTCGTGCACGGAGCGAAACCATCGACGGCCGCCCAAAACAAAACAAAAAAAAAAATCCCCGTCACATGAAGTCGCGCACGAAGAGAAAGTGACGTCACGCTGTGACGTCGCCGTTTGAAGGGGGTGTGGTTGGCCTGGGCCCCTACGGGATATGGATTGGGAATACGCCGCCCGGGCGGCCTTCCACAAAGAAGCCCAAGCGTAGCGTTCCACCGGACAGGAGGGCGACAGCGTGGACGCCGGCGAAGGCACCGACGTAGCTGCGCGAGTGGTGTGCGCCAGTGTGCTAGTGCGCCAGCACTTGTGTATTTGAGACTCGTGGCCCGTAATGCAGTAGTTTATTTCTGCGCTGCTTTTGAATCCACGCCCCGTACCCATGGTGCTGTCTGTAGTGTATGTGGGGGCAGGACTACGTAAGGATATTGTCGAGGGCGGAACATGTTCCATAAATTGGTATGAGGTACATGACAGCTTCTATGTCATTTCGATGGTGCACTTGGCTGACTATAGCGGTGCGCTCCTCTTCCTGGCACGTATGAAAGCACCATTCTGCGTAATTCTGTGGGAATTTTTTAAGAAACGGTCAGTGTTTGCGAACGCGGTCGCGGTAGATTTTTTGTACTCGGAAATGGCATGGAGAGTGATTTGTGTATATGCGCCAAATAAGGAAGTGGATCGCCGCCTCTTTTTTGAAAGCTTGTCAGTGTATATAAACTGCGAGAGGCACGTAATATTTCTTGGCGATTTCAACTGCGTCGGTTCGAGCGCTGATAGAGCAAGTAAACGACCGACACATGATTTGCGTGCGATGGTTTTAAATAGCCTAGTGCATGAGTATGCCCTGGAGGACGTGGCGTGTGTTCTATCGAATATGCATGTACCACAGTACACGCATTTTCAACGGGAAAGTCACGCAATATTGGACAGAGTGTACGTATCACTCGGTCTTGTGCCTCTGTGCGAGGCCTACAACGTAAAACCAGTGTCCTTCAGCAACCACAGCATGGTGACGTTTACAATAGGCCCGAAGCAGAGAAAAACTCGCTTTAACTGGGATACCTGGAAAATCAATGTCAAACTACTAAATTATGAACCATTCGCAACTGGTGTAAAGAAGAGATTAGAGCAGGCAATCGGAACAGAAAGTGGGTCACTTATTACTATCTGGGAACAGCTGAAAAGTGACGTTAAGATAGATAAGTGGAATAGAAAGGTCGTCCGTGATACGTCATAAAGAAAAGCAGGATGAAAAACAATTACAAAGCCAGTTGCTCTTCTTGGTAGGCATTGAGGCTCAACAGCCGGGAGCTTTTACAAAAGAAATAAGAGGTTAAAAATAAGTTGGAGGTCATTGACATCGAGAAGTACAGGTGTGCCATAGTGCGCGCACGCGCAGAGCTACTCTGGTTGGGCGAAACGCCAACCAAGCGTTCCCTGAGCGACGAAATGGGTTATGCACAAAACAATGAGATTAAAGCTATTCGATACAATAATGTGGTTTCTATAGGGACTGCGAAGTCGTGGAGCGCGCGTTTTTTGAGCATTATAAGGAACTGCTGGGAAGTGAAAAGCGAGGCAGTAAAGATTGCGAGGAAACTTCCTTGCCGTCAATGCCAAAGTTAAGTGATGATGACAGACAAAGCATGGAGGCGCCGATTAGTTTACAGGAAATAAATAAAGCCATCGCCGAATTAACCACAGGGAAGTCGCCGGGGCCAGATGTATTGGGGGCCGAGTTTTACAAGTTCTTCAAAGAAGACAGCAGTAATTTTGTACAGAGTAATAATGGAAGCGTATGAATCCAAGAGAACACCGCCTTCGTTCCGGAAAGGCCATATTGTGTTAATTCCTAAAACTGATGATACTGAAAAGTTGTTGGCGGTATTGTCGGATCGGCCAATCAGCTAAACGACTGGGGAATACAAAATGTTCGTGAAGGTTTTGGCCAGCAGATTACAAGGAGTCATAAAAATAATTGTTCGAACTCATCAAACATGTGGAATTCAGGAACGATCTATTTTTACTAATATTCATGTCGCAAGAAGTGTATTAGAGTGTTGCGACGGGCTAGGAGGCCACGTGGAGATGATTCAAATTGATTTGCAGAAAGCAAATCAATTTTGACCGTGTTAGCATGTTTTAAAAAGAGTGAAACGAGTGCCAGTGCATTCATCCGTTAAATCTTTGTTCTTCAAACTTCATAGCGGCACGCTACCGGTAAAATTCTGGCTGCAGTAAAAAGGATTATATGTGCACCCATGGACATTTAACTGTCGATTATGTAAAATGCTTGAAACAATTGAACACATCTTTCTGGACTGTTGGGATGGGGTGTTCCACTAGGACATCCTCCAACGAACCTTGAAAAAAGCCCTACCATTAACGCCTTATGACATTCGCTTTTTCCCCGTTAACAATGATGGAGGCGTGCCCTATGATATGTT
Organism: Haemaphysalis longicornis; assembly: GCF_048455015.1. Lineage (NCBI taxonomy): Eukaryota > Metazoa > Arthropoda > Arachnida > Ixodida > Ixodidae > Haemaphysalis > Haemaphysalis longicornis. The sequence continues at coordinate 235,425,544 of NW_027526203.1, read as the reverse complement.
CATGGCACTTAGTCTGCATTCTATGTGAAAAACTCGCATGGCAGTGGGAAATGCCGAAAAGGATGCTCGCACAGTCGAGAGTACTTCACTGATTTGATTGATTGATTGTGGGGTTTAACTCGCCAACGCAACGCAGGCGATGAGGCGCGCCGTAGTGGAGGGCTCCGGATTAATTTTTACCACCTGGGGATCTTTATCGTGCGCCGAAATCTCGTACACACGGGCGTTTTCGCTTTTCGCCTCCATCAGAAAAGTGGCCGCCGCGGCCGGGAATCGAACCCGCGACCTCGTGCTCAGCAGCGCAACGCCTTAGCCACTGAGCCACCGCGGCGGGTAGAGTACTTCACTGAAAGCGTTATTTATATAAGAGAAGTGTATAGAGTCATGCCGGAAGAACCTGAGTGGTTACCCATTGTGGATGTTCTAGCGCAGTTTAAGATGTTTTAAGCCACCCACTTCAGCCGACTGGTGGCTGGAGCTACTAATTTGTGTACTGCGCAGGGCGTTTTGTGTTGTCGCCAAGCAGGTAATAAAGAAAAAAAAAAGTGTCGGATCGGCGCATCGTATAGACGTCGACTTGGTATCCCGACTGACCCAGGTTCGATTCCGGCCACAGGAAGCGTTTTTTTTTTCTTAAGGCGCTTCCACGATCATCATCATCATAAGAGTAATACCTGCGCTACACGAGCATTTGCAAGGGCATTTCAGTCGAAGGACCTTTGAAATTTGAAATGTCATTCGAACCGGAACCAGTTTCGCCGATCTATACAATTCTCAAAGGCTGTTGAAAGTTTCCGCGTTCGCCCGCCATGTTTTGGTGTCGCCACTGCTGCCCTGTTTCGTTGTTGACACAAATTTAGTTTGAGAGTTAAAATAAGCAAAAAACAGTTATTAGCAATCAAATTGATAACAATCTACAAGCGCGCACAAAACAGGCGCTGACAGCCAGTTTCTTTCTCCTTTTTTTCACAGCGCCGGTGTCGACGACATTTTCAGCAACGCCGTGGACGCTGCCGTTTGTCATTGTCGTTACGGGACGGTAGCGTTCGTTTAACTGCGGTTGTCAAGGTTCTTGAGTAGATGTGTTTTCTCATCCGGCTGCTAACGCCACGCATCACCCATGAGTGACACGGGCTCAGGAGATTTCTGCCTCTTCGTGCAGTTCTTCGAATCCCGGCGTTCTTGGTGCGCCTATTTGACATCACACAAGTAATGTTGCCCCTATTCAATGTTTTACTCTCAGTTTCAGCAACAAAAGCATTGAATAGGTGCTTCTAAAAATATCGAAACAATAACTAAACAGATGCAACTATCTGTCCCGTCCAGAAAATGGCACCGTCCCTCTATGACGATGACTAGCTTTCGCACTGATTCCATGCCTGAAGCAAACAGACAGCGTGGACATTCATCACGGCAAGATCCCTTAAAAAATGACAGGTGGTTAGGTTGAGCCAAACGCGGAATATTTCGCGAAAGCCCACTTCTTCGCATTTTTTTTTTTTTTTTTTGCCGCAGCGATCAAGCTTTTAGTTTTCAGCGATTTCCAGTTTTCCGCTCATGCATCAATGTGCCCCGTGCGTGCCAGCGTGGTGGAACGCGCGCTGCGCATACATTCCGTCCAATTTCTTTTATTATAAAAAAATATTCTCCGGCATGGAATAGCCGGTAAGACATCGGTTTCACAACCGAGAAGACCCACGTTTCATGCCTGCTCCAGCAGCGATTTTCATTTTCGGTTAATAAGAAACGGCACCATACAGGCGGGCGACATCTAAGATGGCAGGCTAAAATGTTCCCGCACTGAAACGGTAGTTGAGGAAACGAAACGGGATGAAAGGACGAGGGAATAGGCTCGTGATATTTAGCGCGTGGGCCCAAATTACGTTAAAAGGTTACCATGATTTAAAGGAGTACTGACACCAAATTGAGTGGCCTAAAAGAGCAGTATACAGTACACTACCATTAAGACGAACTCGAAGGGACCATGAACATTTGTTCGTGTTATCACAAATTTGCCTTAAAGGCCAACTGCACTCAAATTTTTCTTTGCCCAAATTTGATCCAAATAAGTAGTTTATGCTCTTAAAATCGCCATGGCGAAATCCTACGCTTCGTAAGCACAGAGCACACTAGGCACCGTCGTTCAAAGTACCTCCGAGCAGACGACGTTTGCACCTGGCGGAGAGTCTCCAAAACAAGTTCCGAGCGGCCAGTGACGGAGAAGAAGAACTTGTCCCGTGAAGCTCGCGCCTTTCTGGCGACTTGCACGGCGCTCCGCCGGGCGCAGGGATGCGTTCGCCCGGCGTTTTTTAAATACGATAGTCTTTCTTGGGCAACTTAAACGGAGAAATTTTGGTCTGTCTGTATGTCTGTCTGTCTGTCCGTCTGTCTGTCTGTGACTCGATTCAGCCACCCGGCCAAAGTAAAATGCACACTGCGCATTAAAATGCACACTGCGCAATAGTCTTATATACTCACAGCCAAATGTGAGCGTCTAAGCCCGGCTTATATGTTCATACTTGTCAACTTTGTTGAACATGAACAAAACATTACGCAAATATAAGACCGAAAATTCATACACAAGGGATATTTACAGTGTTCCTTTATTAAAAAATTCATGGATGCTTGCTTTTTCGATGGCAAATGATATTCTACATCTACTGCAGAAAACCAACCGCCGCCTGCTGTTGCCCGCGCCACCTACAGGCGGCATATGAAAAATCACGTGGCAACAGCAACAACAGGTAGGTTCTACGTTCTGCTTGGAACGCACGTGAAGCACGGCCACGCGGTTCTATTAAACTTCAAGTCGGCCGCCTCGATTCACGCGCGTCTCCGCCGTACTGCAGCGCTGGCATCGAGGAACCCAGCCTGTAGCAGTGGAACGCGGTAAATTCAAATCGCCTTGAGCAAACCCGTTGGTGTGTTTACCTTGGGATGAGCGCGACGGTACAAAAACTGCATGAGAGGTGAGCGGGAACGCAAAGCGGGGCATCTCCTTTGCAAATGTCTACAAAGACTATCGCCTTTTGACGAACTTTGCAACGGAAGGAGCAGATACGCGGCCAATTTTTCTGCTACCCCAACGAGCTGTACAGCCGTCGCCATCACGTTTAAAACTAACCGCATAAGTAGCAATATCCGCCTTTTTTTCACTGCAATAAGCGAGATTAGAAGCCTACAAACTATACATGCGCCTGCGAACGTTCTGGGGCTAGCAAAAAATGTTTTCTTGAGAATATTATCTCTACTTCAAAAAATAGCGCGAAACGTCCAAATGCCTTACATTTATCATTCCTATTGCATCTATCACAGAAAAAAGGGATATTTTATAAATTATTGACCACTTGCCCTTCCGCGTCCATAATGTGCCATATTTGGGCTGGCCCAACACCACCTCCTTCCTTGAGACCTTTCCAAAAGGTTGACAACCTAACTAGAGTTGTTTTACACGCACGTGTAAACATTTGTGCGGCTTTTGCATTACTTGCGAAGTGAACTGAAATCAGCTTTGCTCGTGGTAACAAATACATCCACACAAACTTTGTCTTGACAGGCTGCATGTTGGCAAAAAATGCTATTATTACGATGCCGCCTCCGTCTTCGTCCTAGAATGTACGAGACCACTTGAAAATCCAACAGAAATCGACGATTCAACTACTCAGCCGATCGAAAACGTAAATGACGTGATTCGCCTCGCCCCAAGCCTAACGACACCCCTCAGCATTTGTCATACTTGAACTTTAGCATTGCATTCACTAATATACGCAGCCTAATACCAAAGCGCGACCATCTAGACAGTTTCATATGTGCCGCAAATGCAGACATAGTCATCCTCACTGAAACGTGGCTACACGATGACATTCTTGATCGCGAAATCTTTCCGCTTAATCCAAACAAACTTCACTCTGTATCGCCGTGACCGAATCGGTCGTAGAGGGGGAGGCATTCTGATTGCTGTACAAAACACCATAGACTCGTTCCTTATTGTCACGACGACACAATCGAACTAACCTGGGCACGAATTCATTCCCACGGAGTAAAAACCATTATCGGCGTAACCTACAGACGACCTAAAAGTGAACCGACTTTTTGCGACCTGCTCAGCCACTCCCTAACCGCTATCTCTAAGACGCATCCCGATGCTCCTGTCTTACTTTCTGGAGACTTTAATTTCATTCACATTAATTGGCCCCAGCTCTCCGTGCCGGACAAATCCCCATCAAGCGACTCTAACCACTTTATCAACCTGTCACTTGATTTTATTTTTATTTTATTTTTATTTAAGGAATAATGCGGACGGTTTTTCACCATCCTAGTAGGAGAGGGTTACATAAGGTTCTTAACACAGAGGTCAAAACTAGAAGAAGTCGGAGCGTGCACGCAGTCGGAAGGCAGTGAATTCCAGTCTTCAATGGTTCGTACAAAAAAGGAGTACTTGAACGTGTTACTTTTAGGAGCATATAGTCTAACAGTTTTTGAATGATTTAACCTTGCTGAGCGCTGGGGAGGTTGGCAGTATATAACATTCTTTATTTAAACCGGATTCGTTGTTGTATAGTTTATAAAAGAAGGTTAACCTTGCAATTCTTCGCCTACATTCGACCTACATTTTAACCTTCAACAAGTAATAACCTGTCCGACTAGAGGTAATATTACTCTAGATTTGCTGTTAACAACGCGCCCCAACGACTTTACAAGCGTGATGTGATTGCCCGGCTTGAGTGACCACGATTCACTTCATATTAGCATAGCACTGCCGTTAGGAAAGAAACTCCCAACAAAAAAAGTAATCATGAATTTAAAAAAAGGGAACTATGATGTCATTAATGACAAGCTTGCTATTTTTACGGCGACTTTCGTGACTGATATTTACCCCGCTCCGTGAACGCTAATTGAGAGTTGTATAAAAACAAACTTTTTCAATTACAGAATTCATACCAACGCTAACCGTAACATGCGACTCAAACAGTGAGTGGTTCAGTAGGCAACTGAAATCCATTCTAAACCGAAAAAAAGACGTCTTTATAGACTAGCGATTCAGACTAAACAACGAGGCCATATGGGAAAAATACTACACGTGCGCCAAACAGCGCATCACAGCACTTACCGAAGCAAAAAACAATTTTTTTTTCTTCTGATCTACTATCAATTCTTAAAACGAATCCTAACAAATTTTGGCGCATCCTATTACCCAAGTCTAAGTGCGATCAACTCCAAGTAACAAGTGCTGATGGTGAACCCATACACAGCAATCAATGTGCACCCGTCCTGAACAAATATTTTACCTCCGTGTTTACCTCCACCTCAGACACCATCCCACAACCAGAACCTCCTTCATGCGACACCTTCCCAGATGTACTGACCACCCCTGAGGAATTAAGCAGCTTAGTTCGTAATCTGAAGCTCTCATCGTCAGCAGGCTGTGACAAGATTAACAGTAAACTGTTAAAAAACACCGCATACTTCTCAAGCCTAATCCTCTATTTATTATTTACACAGACATTGCAATCAGGCGTCGTACCAGACGATTGGAAGATTGCCCAGATTGTGCCCATCTTCAAAGCTGGTAACCGCTCACTAGCAACCAACTGCTGCCCTATTTCCCTAACGAGTAGTTCTTCCAAGCTACTTGAGCACATCTAAACTCCTAATCTAATGGCTCACCTGGAATCTGTTAATTATATTTACCCGCACCAGCATGGCTTTCCCAAACACTACTCCTGTCACACACAGCTTGCAGAATTCACCCACGACTTACTGCAACAAGCGGACAATAACCTTAGAGTAGACGCTGTATTTTTAGACTTCTCAAAAGGCTTCAACCGTGTTAGCCATAACCATTTACTTCCAAAACTATACCTACCTTAAACATTCCCTTTAACTTACTCTCATGGATCGAACATTTTGTGTAGGGACGCACACAATTTACCTCTGCTAATCATGACGAGTCCGATCCAACCAACGTAACATCCGGTGACCCGCAGGGGGCAAGTCTGTCGCGTCTACGTTTCCTAACTTATATAAATGACTTGCCCTTAAACATCACATCGAAACTCTGACTGTTTACAGAAGATTGCGTTTTGTACACAACTATTGCCGCCACTAACGATCATAATACCCTGCAAACTGACTTAGACAACATCGCCCTCTGGTGTAACAAAAGGCACATGCCATTAAACTTAACAAAGTGCAAATCACTGTCATTAACACGGAAACATGTCACATCTCAGCACACTTATCATATCAACTCTGGTCCAATGAGCTCAGTCCTTTGATACAAATACCTCGGCGTGCACTTGACCTCACCGCTAACTTGGGCAACGCACATCGATACCATTTGCTCCGAAGCCTCTCGCACGCTCGGGTACCTTCGGCGCAATCTAAAACTTGCTTCTCTTGAAATTAAAAAAAAAAAACTAGCTTACCTAACCTTCGTACGACCGAAACTGGAATACGCCTCAGCCATCTGGCATCCATCACAAACATATCTACCCCTTCAGTTAGAAGCCATTCAAAACCGCACCGCAAGTTTTATCACCTCCCGGTATTCCAACCATATCAGTGTCACCGCGCTCAAGCTATCCCTCTCCCTCCCGACTCTTCATTCACGCCGCGTCATTGCCCGATTATGCCCCATCCACAAATTCTTTCACTGGCCACAATCTAGGCACCGTTTACTGAGGCCACCTTACAGAATTTCATCCCGTTTAAATCACAGCCGTCCAACAGCCACCATTACCGGCAGTACATCAGCATTTAGCTCATCCTTTTTCCCTAACGCTGTAACACTATGGAACACGTTGCCCGACGACATGCCACATGCACCGATAATAAACGTTTTAGAGATAAAATAGAAAAAAATATTCTCACTCAAGATTACCCTTCAAGTTATACTGCTGTAACACAAATTTTGTGCAAGATGAATTGTTCAACTTAATCATTGTGTGCTGCTACGATGAATTGTTAACTCTGTAGGATTATGTAACACTTATTTAGCGGTGTTCCTAACTTACCCAATGCTTCGAACTCTGGTGTTTAGTGCTTTTGTGTTCTTGCGTGTTTTTTGTGTTTTCAGAAATATCTAGGTTCATTTGTACTTCTGTAAACAATGTTTCATGACCCCCCCTTATGTAATGCTTTCGGGCCTTTAAGGGTATAATAAAGGAAAGGAAATGAAATGAGATGAAATGAAATGAAATGAAATCAAATATCGGCCGTTGTCTTCGCGAAGTGCGAAAGCTAACGAAACTTGCTCGTCTCCTAAACTATAAACTCAATTTTTTTCAGTCACCAAGTGAAGTATTTGCTTTTGCAGAGCGTTTGATTTAGTTTACTTCAAAAAAAAATGTTTTTAACTGCACATGTTTCTGGTGAAAGAAGACAACAGCGGTATATAGGTAACGTTTTTTCGTGTTTCAGTGCATCAATTATTTAGCTGTGAAAGGTGACCTATGGTTTCAGACCAATTTTATAATACTGGATTGATATTCACGAAGATGTTTGCGCGTAATGTATATTAAAGTGGTAAAGTGATTGTTGTCCGCCCGTACGAGGTTTGTCCCCCTCAACAAATGAAGTGAGATGATATCCGAGGCGCCAGCTAACGAAAGCTGCTTTTCGATGTCGTACGAGCAAATAGTGTAGTAAATCAGTGCCCGCTTTTTTACTCGCCATGCCAAGGATTGCTACTCAGGCAGTTATTCTGGTGCAAAATTACCTGTCGGACGATCTACTTCATCTCGGTTGATAGCAACGCGATGATGGAATTGCACCTAACTCCATTACACTGGGCAAACGTTAGTGGAAGTTCTTCTGTGGAAATAGCAGTGCGAAACGCGACACTACCCCAGACCCCAATGCTCCAATTCAGATTGGCAACAGTGCTCAAAAAGATTCCACTCCAGATCTCACCTTTACACTCCATGTCAAAAACGCCAGTTGGAGCATCACTGATAAGCACCCTTGGAAGTGATCATTTCTTCATACAAACTGATCTTACCCTTCCCCACACAATTAGAACTCACCCCCGACAGCAGCTCCTCACAAATTGGGATGAGTAAGGAGTTGTGGAGAAGCCCACAAAGAAACATTGGCAGCATATAACCCATTAGATCTACAAAAGTGGATAAAGCAACTCGTTACGGACATGCGAGCCGTAACCAAAGCAGTCGACTCAGACATAACTTCGGAGACCGCAAATCCTCTTCTGCAACACCTGTGGCACGCGTGCAAGAGCATACAAAAACGTTGGAGACGAAACAAACATAACCACAGGTTACGCCGTAAACTCGCGGAACTGGAAGCGAACATTCAAAAATACACACTGCGACTCTCTCAGGATCAACGGGGTGAAATCTGCGACCAGATGCGTGGCAGTCTGGGGATGAAACGGACATGGCACCTTCTCAAACACGTCCTGAACCCGAACCAGTCAACAACAGATCAGGCGCATCGTCTCATGTGTATCATCCAGGGATTCCCAGGCACGGATGCAGACCTAGTTAATAAGATCAAAGACATGTATTTGCCCAAAGGCCCTAGCAACCCTCCTTCCCCATACACCGGTCTTCCAAATTCGTATATGGACGGGGAAATAACTGAAGCAGAAGTACGAGGAGCCTTACTCAAGCTGCGATCGGGCTCGGCACCGGGCCCTGATCAGGTAACCAACAAAATGCTGAATAATCTAGATGATCACTCCATCACAACTATTACAGGTCACTTCAACCATTATTGGCAACAGGGCACGCTGCCACAATCCTGGAAACAAGCTAAAATCACGTTTATTCCCAAACCAGGAAAACCGCTTGCTTTGGAACACCTCCGGCCCATATCCCTCACCTCGTGCCTGGGAAAACTATTTGAGCATATCATTCATGCACGCTTGGTTTCCCACATTCAGAATTTCTGCCCGCTCCCTCCATGATCGGTTTCCGTACAGGCCTGTTCACGCAGGACATCTTCCTTCAAATCTTCCGCGAAGTCATAATCCCCAAAAACAATTTGGACACGGCGGCTATCCTTAGATTTGACCAAGGCCTTTGATGACGTGTCCCACGACGCCATAATCACTGGACTGGAAGCCACCAACCGGGGGCTTCGTACGTACAACTATATACGCAGTTTCTTGTCCAACCGAAGTGCCATCCTCCAGATCGGTGGCATTACCTCCGACACGGTCGATCTCCCCTCCAAAGGAACGCCTCAAGGAGCGGTACTATCTCCCTTGTTGTTTATTTTGGCCATACTTTACATCCCCCGCCGCCTTGAGCAAATCCCTAGTGTTAAATTCAGCCTTTACGCCGACATCACACTGTGGGTCAATGGCGGAAGCGACTCCCATATACAGGAGACCCTACAGGAGGGAGTTCAGACACTACTAGAAAAAGCCGTCAAAGCGGGACTCGCTTGCTCCCCCAATAGTCAGAACTCCTGCTACAACCAAAAAGGAGATCCATAGTATCACCCGACATTAGAGTTCAAATAGAAAACAACCCGATTCCAGAGGTCTCTACCCTTGAAATCCTGGGGATGCTTATCCAAAATAATTGGACTAACACACAATTCCTCCGAAAATTAGAACAACATGTTATTCAAACTATAGGACTCATCAGACGAATCTCCAAGCGCCGCAGGGGTCTCAAGGACGAGGAGACGATCAGGCTGATCTAAGCTTTTATTATCAGCAGGATCACGTACTCCCTGCCCTACCTGAACCCGACTGCCACTGAATTAGATAAGGTCACTCCGCTCATCAGAAGGGCATACAAAACTGCCCTCCACCTTCCCCTTAACACACCCACTGCCAGATTTGAAGGTCTTAGCGTGCACAATACGGTAGAGGAGCTTATTGAAGCCCACCTTTCCAATCAGGTGGTCCGCTTGTCTGAAACTCCCACTGGAACCCATATTCTCACGCGGCTAGGTATAGGTCACATCGACTGCCCTGAGGCTAAAATTCCCCTCCCTTCTGACACTCATTCAAAGCTTATAATTAAACCAATACCCCGAAACATGCATCCCATATACTAAGCGAGCCGCATGGAACAGAGAGCACGTGCTCTCCAAAAACGACTCCCCCCTCCATCCCACGTTGTCTATGTGGATGCTGCGGAATACAGACACCGCGCCTCATTCGCCATTGCAGTTCTAAACAACCCGGATAATCCCCCTTTTGACTCTCTAGCCTTAAGTACTCCCCATCCCGCCACGGCGGAAGAGGCGGCAATAGCTTTAGCCCTCTCCCAAAGGCCGACCCCCTCGATAATAATCTGATTCCAAAGCGGCCATTCAAAATTTTGCCAACTGCCATGTTTCGCCACAGGCATCTAAAATTATCCGACGCCACGCACCCGACTCCCCGGTAGAAATTGTCTGGACTCCGGCGCACGGTGGCCTCGTTGGTAATGAGGCTGCCCACAATACGGCTCGAGGGCTCACAATTCGAGCCGGGGCAAGCCTCGAACCCTGTCACGAGGCCAGATCCGCCAGAGATCGACTCCTTACGTACAAAGAAATAACCATTCTTAACCGCCTCGACCGCCGTAGGTATCCCCCGGCTCACGTCAACCTCACCAATTCCGAAGAACACACGTGGCGTCTTCTCCAGACGAACATGTTCCCTAATCCCGCTATACTCCACCGAATCCACCCTTCATTATACCCTTCCCAAAAATGCCATGCATGTGGCTCCCCCGCCATCCTTCCTCACATCTTCTGGGGGTGCCCTAAATATCCCTTTACCCTAATTTCCGGTGATGAGCATTCGGAGGAGGCGCTGGGGAGCTCAGACCTAGAGGTACTAACCTCCTCGGTCAGCAGAGCTGCCGATGTCGCCGCCCGGCACAAGCCAGCGGCCACAACCGTCCCTTGAGCCACATAAAGCTCAATAAAAATGTTTTCTCTCTCTGAACGGGCGCCGGTTCTGGCGCGGCCGCTTCCGTTCCATCACGTACGTCACGTCCGGCCGCCCGTAATGGCTGCCTGTTTTTAGATGCGACGCTCAGAGCATCTCTTGTCGGCGGCCCTGTCCTTCCTGCGTGCGTCCGTTGTTGTCCGCAGCCTTTCAACTCTCCCCCCTCTCCTCTCCGATATCGAGCACTCTCTCGCGATGGGCATTGGATTGAATTCGATTCGAGTGGATTGGCTTGACTTGACTTGGATTGTATTGGATTTGGATTGGATTGGATTTGGATTGGATTGGATTGGATTTGGATTTGGATTGGATTGTGTTGGATTGTGTTGCGTCATAGCCGCGGCAGACGCACTGGCGCCGGCGCGTGCCCAGGTGAGAGCGAACACACACTCTCAAATCTGCGGGTGTGCGGCCCAGCGCGCTCTCACTCCGCCGGTGGGCGGCGCTACGCGCGGTGCTGCGCATGTGCAGTACTCTCTCTCTCCGCGGTCTCCTCTCCATCGGGCGCGCTGCGCATATAACGGTGTGCCGCTCTCCGGCGGCCTTTCGGTCGACGGTTGCTCTCTGCTTGCGCTTGAACCCCCCTCAGCGTCGCATCACACCAGGGTTCCCGCGAGAGGATGTGGGCGTAATTTTATTCAGTTTCTGCTCCGAAAACGCCAATTTAGGGAGCCGTTTGCGTCGCGCACGTGCATGTTTGAAACGCAGTATTTTGCGTTTCGGACTCTCTTTATGTGTTCTATTAGGTGACATTGTTTTTATGTTGCCCAAAATTTGAGTGTAGTTGGCTTTTAAGCAGACGTTTTTTGCATTGTACGGTGTAACAGAGTTAGTCTTAACAAGAGTCCATTGTAATTGGATTCAGTAGTCTGTACAGATATCTTCCATAAATATTTGCATCGAGGCCAGTCTGGAGACACATCAAGGATGAATAAACATTTAATTGGGGAATAAATAAAGTTGGTTCTATCTGTTGAGCAGTCAATGTCGTTGGGTTATTGACCGCCAAGTGGGAACCTCCTTAGTCCAGGAAGCCCTGGGTCTTGGCGGCCTGTCTCGCCCGGTCTACCAGATGTTGGTGATCCGGGTTGGAGCTGATCAACAAGTAGAGACACATCGAAAATCGATTTTAATTACTTCGGCTGCGAGCTACCCCAAATTGGCAGCAATAGCGAAATCACTATCAGCGTGACGTAATATCTTCGGGCTCCCGCGAAGCGTTCCCGGCCGGTTCGGGGTGACGTCCTATAACCCTTTCCGAAACTGGAAACGATCTGCTGCGCTGCTGTTAAAGCGAAGTTTCCTATGTCTCACTGATGGCGTATGTCGCGTCGAAAATGCACTGCAGGAAAGTGAGCTGTCGCTGACTATGATGATTTTCCCGGGGGAAGTGAAAGAAAACACTTCCCGTGGTCGGAATCGAACCTGGGACGCTCACGTTATGTATCCGACGTCTGTTCGATTCCGCCATTCCGACACGCTTCTTTTTTCAACAATAACTTTATTTACGTGAACTAATATGGGTACATTTGACATGAAAGGACGAGGAATGATATGAAAGCACGAGGGCACAGCCGAGGGTGACTATATATTCACACATGCACATGCCCACAAATACTATATGGAAAAAACGCTCTCGGTTACAGAAAAAAAAATGTTGTGGCATGAAAAAATGTCTCGCAGTGCATCAAGAAAAATTGGCGCAGCTTACACTAGTGACGCAAGGCTGGAGAATGCAGAGCTCGCGGCCTCTTTCCCTTCGTCGGAGACCCGGCGGTCGCACCTGACATGTATTTCCGAACTTGCCGCTGAAAGGTGTCCATGAATGCAGGCCCGGTTTGTTTTGCCCGCAGGCTTTCGCATCTGACCCAAAGTGGACCGCGCCAACACGCGCTAGAACCCGCGGCCAAGTCCACAGACAACGTTACGAATAACCCAAAGGAAATAATGCTGTGCGTCCGCAACGCGATGATAGCTCAATGGGATAGACGCCGGCTTCATTACGCGAGGGACGCCACCAAGGGACGCGTTTTTGTGGTTGTGCTATATTTCATTTTTTTTATTTAGCTCTTTGTTATGCTAACTTTCCAGCTTGGAGCCTCATGCGAACCAAATGTTCCTTCGTTACAACCTATATCGCGCGGCTCTCTCAGTTTCTGCTTCGTTATAAAAAGTTCGTATTTAGTTCGCTATACCGGATAATTCGCTCTATCAATGCCCGTTATAACGACGTTCAAGTGTACTGTTTTTATGCTCCAGGTTCAGTCGAATCGTCGGCCCCTTTTTGTTGTGGCCGCACTGTGCCCAGATGAGCCACTACCAAATGCCAGGGCCCCGGATGTGCAAGCGCAGGGTTATGGGCAAGTAGCATTAAAGCGACTCAAGCATAAATCAGGCCAAAGACGAGGTCGATGCGGATCCACACAGAAAGCAGAACAAGAAAAATGGGTATGCAGTGATGCATGTCGTTTGACAGCTTTTAAAGTATTGCGCAGACTTGCAGGTACCATGCTGTATGAAACTGAACCATCCCCGGCTTATAGCGTGCCAACCTGATTTGGCCGTTCGTGACATTCCGCTGTTGGTAGAAACGCGGGAAGTCTACACCAGTGCCACAATGCTCGCGGGGGGAAATGTCGCTCACAGTTGAGGATGACCCACGGGACACAAACTTTGATTGAGCCGAACACCTTAGAGGAGTTGGACAGCTCGGCATGGCTAGACAGCTCGGCATGGCTAGACAGCTCAGAAGCATCGGTCATCGTGGAACTCGCATTGGGCCAGCCGGCAGTGTCGGCCAGAAGCCAAGCAGCATTGTACGAGCCAACAGCGTCAGACCCATCAGCAGCGTAAGCATCAGACAGCACAACATATCGCCTCTGCGTCACACAATGGTTTCATGCATCACGACATTAGTTGACATGTCTGGTCGCATTAACTCAGCTCTTATTCTCTGAACATTGCAACTGTGATGACTAAGCTGCCCGTAGCTTCAATTTGATGCGAATAAACGATACACGTACCATTAGTTAGACAGAAGGTAATATTGGAAAGCAAATATTTTCATGTAATGGAATTGGTTGGTGATGCTCTGTAATGTATAGGAACAATATACTGGCACAATAATAACTATGTCTTGCCTTGACATATATGAACTGAGAAATGTGGGTACAGTAAGAGCTCGTTAATTCGAACCCGGCAAATTCGAACTTACAGTTAATTCGCACTGTTATAGGTCCCGGCACAACACTGTATTTAAATGGGGGGAAACTCACGATAATTCGACCGTGTCGGCATTCGCAATGGTTAATTCGAACTAGGTGCCCCTGGCTTGCACCGCACCTTGGATATAGTCAGCCCATAGTGAGTATGGCCTCGCCAATGGAAACCCAATATATTAGAGACGAACACAACGATAAGCCCTAGCAGGTGCGCACTGAGGGCGAGGTGCCCTCGACTGACGGAGCCGGTGATGAAAGTTTCATTGCAACCTCAATGTCCAGCTCAGGGACAAGAAAGTTCATCGTGTTTGAGGACAACCTGCTCGAGCTTTGAGACCTGCCGGAAATGTCACCATCCTGTCACTCCCTCATTAATTCAGGTATGCATTATCCCCTTCCAGCAGTCACAAGGCACTGAAAAAATTCCACACAATCGTAGGTGGCACAAAAAATGTGGAAGAACTATTGCAAATTTGTTAGCACTTGGCTTTGTATAAATACTTCAAAGGCTAGTCATGTAAAAGATAGGAAGAACACGATCCTCACATCTTCTACAGCAACTTCACATTCCTGTAGTGGGATTTAATGTCGTGTCATAAGTTTCTTCATTATTTTAATGTTTTCGAACCTCTGAGCTCGGAAGGTAAGTAACAATATATAGTACCATTAGCATTCTGTATAGTAGTACAAAGCTACTATAGTGGCTATAATGATGCAGCATTGGGCAATTTACTATTGTCTATGATGTAAAGCCTTCTTTAACCTTAGCTGAGGCCTAAAAAGTGTAAGAATATTGCTTGCTTTTATTCTTACAGTTACATTTGTTGTTTAGTGCTTTGAGTAGATAATATCGATGGTTCTAAAAATAATCTCCCGTAAAACACTCTCGGACTGGGGCTGCCCTTGAGTAGTTTCTCAGAAAGGGCAACTGAAGGAATGTACCCAGAATTTGGGGTTGGCAGCAACGTGTGTCCCTTACACTGCCGAAGCTCCGCGAAATGAGTGTTACAGTTTCGAAGCCGACCTTACTTATTTTTACTTCCAGATCAGATTTTCTTGTCCCAACAATGTGCTCATTGCATACGCTGGAGAGACACAACCAGCTGAAGGAAAATAGATACGCCGTGGGGAATGTTAACCTGGCTGCTGCAATACTTTTCAACGGCTGCAGTCCTGCAAAATGTGTGGACTTGCCAAAGAGTGCAGAGATCTTCCATTTCACCGCGGGAACGTTCTACCGTATACAGCGGAAAATGTTGCTTCCAGCAATAGACTAGGTATTATAATTTCCATACGAAGCAAGAAACGTCCAATTGCCGTA
This sequence comes from Haemaphysalis longicornis, assembly GCF_048455015.1. Taxonomy (NCBI): domain Eukaryota; kingdom Metazoa; phylum Arthropoda; class Arachnida; order Ixodida; family Ixodidae; genus Haemaphysalis; species Haemaphysalis longicornis. The sequence continues at coordinate 235,410,084 of NW_027526203.1, read as the reverse complement.
ATTAAATTTTATGCTTGAGATATTGTAAAATTAGGACTGCAGGGTCAGTATGTTTGCACGCAGTACAAAAGTTGAGATGCAACTTTTTGTAAGTTGAGATGAAGCTTTTGGAAGACTACTCCCAAAAATGCATCTTCAAGGAATTGTTTCGGGACTTCACTCCCGCAACATTTCACCGCGGCTTGTTAACGCCCTTTCACAGTATTGATCTTTGTGGCATTGTACAGCTAATTCTCCCTGGCATCGCAGTACTGTGCAACTAAGCATTTTCTTGTTCACCATTGCTTGAATATTATTGGAGCAGTTCAAGAGCTTCTTTAAGATTTTGAGACAAAGAATTCCACAGAACCGTGTGAACAACTGAATGTCGATGCCCACCTGCGATACAATAGAAGCTCTTGCAGGTACTCATCCAACAGTCAGGGGTGTTCTTTGCTAAATAACAATACGTGTTTATGCTGTTTTCCAGACTGACGGGTGTAGTGCCAAGTGTGTGGCAACAGCAACATTGGAAAGGTTGAAGGCAGCAGCTGGTGATGTAAATCTCGCACGTGACAGCCGGGCTGACTCACCAGGCCACAGCGCAAGATACGGGACAAACTCCCTCATTGAGACATCTCTGATTAAGGTGGCTGATGTCCCGGTGGTTCAGGTAGTGACATAATTCTTATCGCATGGTGCCTATTCCGTAGTTGATCACCTTTTACCTCTCCAAAGCATAGCAGAGAAATTGTCAGGCTGACGTTTCACTGCCCAGCTGTGGATGCAGCCTTTGCGCTTACTCCGTTGCTGTTTGGTGTTGGCATTTTGTTGAATGCCTGTGGTTTCCTCCCTGTGAAATGCAGCCAGTAAAAAATCGTAGTTGTGCGTTGGAGAAGCGAAGTGGTTGGGATTGTTGTGCTTGTGCATAGCCCCCTTGATATTTGATGTTGGTGTTTTGCTGTTTGCGCAGTATAGTAGCCACCATTGATAAGTCCGAAACGACGTGATATATACTACAGCAGCTATGCCTGTTTTGTCATTTAGTTGTAGGTGTGATTCTTTTTATAAGAAGTGATGAGTGCAACCTTTTACAGTGTGTCTACCCCCCGGGAAAACCAGGAATTCTTAGGGGTTTCGAATAGTCTTGAAAAAACTCGGGCACTTTGTATTCTATCAGGGAAAATTATTAGGGGTGCACGACTATTTCAAGCTTTGGGATATCGAAGCTACTAGGCAAAATTTGATCCGGCTTCAAATTGAGTGGCAGTATCAGAAAATTTTGAACAAAGTTTCAATGCATAGTGACGTTCGCAAAACATGCACCGGCGGTCCCCGATCACGGCGATGGTCTTTCCCGCTCTGCTTCAGTGACCTGCGGCCAAACGGGCAAGAGAAAGGCGCTTCGTAGCGCCAATCTTCTTGTCATTGGGTCAGCTCCACCCGCATGCCTCTCTCATAGCGAGCGAGCGAAGCAACTTTATTAAAAATGCCTGCAGAACGATTAGCCGTCCCATGTAAGGAAGGCGTCACCGTGACGCGGCCATGACGTCTTCCCGGCTGTTGGCGCCTCTACTCCGGCCGCGGCCTCACTACTCCCTTTGGTCGACTGCGCCTGCCCCTGTTTTGGGGTGGCAGCCTCCCTCCGGTTTCGCTCTGTCGTTGCCTTTCGAGGGCCGCCGAGATCTTCTGGACGGCTTGGGCTTGGACTTCTTGATCGTAGCAACGCATTGCGGCCTCGAGCCGCGGCGGGATCGTTGTCATCGTTGTAGCTTGGTGCGGGTTCTTGCCACAGTCCCAAAGGATCTGAGCCGCAGTGGCTCTCTGCTTACGGCACACACAACAAAGGTCACTTACATACACATTCGGACATGAGGTGCTTCATCAGCACCGGGGTGAGTAACGACCCTGTCTGTAGTTGTCGATATATTACTGCTTCATCACGGGTCAAGCCCGGATGAGGTGGTGGCATAGTCCTTCTATCTAGTCTGCACCACTTCACGATTTCATTGTAAGAGGTCATCCTGTCCTTGGTTTCCCACCACCACGTCGGGTCGACCGCAGTAGCAGCGGCACGGTTGGTTAGTCCTCGCGCCGCCGCGTTCGCCGTCTCGTTGTGGTTTGCGTTGCCGCGATCCGAGACATCACTGCCCATGTGCGCCGGAAACCACTTAATCACAACACACCTACTCTCACTCGCGAGATCGACCGCACGCAGCACACGTGCGGCTTCACTACACACTCTTCCTCTGGCGTAGTTTTTCACGGCCGTCCTAGAATCACAGAGCATAGTCGTGCGGCTAGGGCAATGGCCACTTCCTCTGCTCGATGCGCCGCTCGAGTCCGCACACTCACTGCAGTCCGTGTTGCACCGGTCGCTGACCCTACAACTGCTGCGGCGAAAGGTCTTCTGCCATCTGGATACTCTGCCGCATCCACAAACACAGCACCCCTGTCTTTGGCATGGAGATCGATGAGCGCCTTGGCCCTCGCCGCCCGCCGCTCCTTGTTGAACTCGGGGTTCATATTTCTTGGCACACGACATACCCGCAACCGTCTGCTAATTGCTTCTGGTACATGCACGTCTGTATTCTCGGGTCCCCCTTCCTTTGGCTCCAGGCCTAGGTCACGCAGCACTTGTATGCCCGTTCTTGTTTCCGATAGCCACACGAGCTGGGCGGTCCTCTGCGCTTCGGCGATTTCTTCCAAGGTGTTATGCACTCCCAGGGCCAGGAACTTTTCGGTGCTTGTGCAGTCGAGAAGTCCGAGTGCTGCCTTGTACGCTTTGCGTGTGAGAGCGTTGATCTTAGTATGCTCGCATTGCCTCCAGTTGTGGAAAGCAGCAACGTACGTAATGTGGCTTATAGCGAAGGATTGCACTAGCCGGGTGAGGCTTTCTTCCTTCATGCCTGCTTTTCTGTTTGACACCCTCTTCCCGGAGGTAGAGAAGATCCGAGTGCTGGGTATGCTGATTGAGCGCAAACGAGTGAACGGCGAGACGGTGAACCGTCTCGCGGCCAAAGTCAGCACGGCGATTCGCCTCTCATAGCAAAGAAAATTCTTATGTCCCATAATAAAACGAAAAAAGGAACATGACCTTTCCCCACTTCTCCATCGCTGCTTTCACGATCACGCCCTGTTTCGGCAAGAAAGCCCCCAGTTTGCGACCAAGACCGATGAGTTTTTCCCCGAACCAATGAGATTTCGATCAGTAGGTAGAAATATCTCATATTTGAAAATACTTTTTTCTGTATGCATTGCCTTGTTATTGTTCATACTTAAAAATGTTTTACTCGATTTGAGACTGGTGTCACAATTTTTTTAAGATATTTTATTTACAGTGCATTTTCCTAACCACTCCGTTCTGTTGTGATTTTGGATGAACATAAAACTGAAGCATGTCGTCTTATTATTTAAAGGAGCCATGAAGAGAAAACACAAGTTTGGTTCATTCGAAAGATTGCCTCGTTAGAACCATAACGACAGCACTTATAACGCAAACTTCGCTCAAATAAGCTACATAATTAGGAAAAAAGGAAATGACCATGCGACCCACCAGCTCATTTTCCGCAACAGAACCTATGATGTCACTCGAGAATGCTCTGCGATTGGCGGAGGCCGGCAAAATCAAACGCATGTTAGGCAGGTCTTACAGTTTGCATAGCGAGCTAAATGCCTGTGAAACATGCTGCACATTCTTTTTATGACAAAGAACGGTGGAGTAAACGGTTGAAGTTCCGAACGAACACGCAAGCGTGTGCGCCAATGCGTACAAAACTACCGCCGGCCGAGTTCGACATCTCGCCGTCGCGCAGACGAATTTTCGGTTCGAGGCTCTTAGGGGCCAACGAACCGTCCCAGCACGCACAGCCGCGACCTTGCTTGGTATCGCAATCCCTTCACAGGAGGTTGGCCGTCATATCGCCAACCAGCAAAGGTAAAAATAGAAACGAGGGGAGTAAGGAACAGCAAGCAGCGACGAGATAGTGACAGTCGTCGCAGTTTCGGAATGGTGTTGGCTTGCTGCTATTGTTAGGAGCTCGTTTCCAGTTTACAACCACTGAAAACATCAGTTTGTTCGAGTACTTTACAATGAAATTTCGTTGCTACGTTTTGAAATGCCCATGTAGTACGGGCAAATCGTCGAGGGAGTGCGACATCCCCGGTGAGGAGATCTCCTTTCATGTGCTGCCCAACGACGAACCTCGGCGAAGCAAGTGGGTACGTTTTGTGAACTTTGCAAACGGAGGAGAAAGAGAGCTAAAGGAAGTACGAGTGTGCTCGCTTCATTTCCGAGGAAGTGATTACGGCAAAGACCCTTACGTTAGCTCACTCCTGGGACATGCTGGCGCTCGTCGCCGACTTCGTCAAATGGTCAAAGCGCTCTGACCTTGGGGGAAAAAATGCCGTAAACACCGCGCATTGACGCTCGTATCTTTCTGGTCGAAGCAGAGAGCTCGCGCGAACGGCTTTCCATACACGACACCGGCCAACTGGCATAAGCGATACTCCTACTGAAATTGAACTATTATTAACCGTAATAAAAATACGGCACATACGTACCAGTCTGTATTCGTCCGTCACGACGGGGCTGACGAGGCAGCGGTGCCGACGGCAGGGCGTTCGTCTGTTGTGGCTATCGCGGAATGGTCGCTTTCCCGTCCACCGCGTATCCCACAACTTTTGCCGCTCGTGCACTTAGAAGCATTGAGCGTTGAAGTGGTGTGAGGTTGTTAAATGCAAGCCCGAGCTCCTCGGCGAGAGTTTTGTTCTCCGGATCAGGCGATTCCATGACTAGGGCTGCGGGTGCACTAGGTTTTACTAGTATTTTTAAAATGGCCGCCGTCTCGGTCGACTCCCGCGTGTGGGTGCTATATGGAGTCGACATACTAAGTACCTGTTTCATGGACCGGCTCGTATGACGCCATGGTTCACGTCACGGAATGTGCAATTTTAGCGGGAGATTTAAAATTTTGGGTTAAATTGCCTTATTTCTCAGTGAATAAAGCATCATTTGCTTCCGGGAAAGCGCTTGGGGTACTATGAAACACCTACAGGATTTCCCGCTCAATATAATCCAAACGCCAGTGAATATAATCCCAGCGCCAGTGAATATAATCCAGGCGCCAACCAATATAATCCAGGCGCCAACCAATATAATCCAAGACCCACGCAGTGCACAACACATGACAGCGCTTGGTAATTTAGTTGGCAACCAATACCATTCGGGCGCAGTGTATTTTCATCCAAGTTAGATGAACTAGGTTACGTGACCAGTTTAACCAGACGACCTAAGAACTGCGCAATAAAACAGTCACGTGACTATCCAGCACTCTCCCTAACTACTATAGTGAATACGAGGATGGTGTTATGGGTATGAATTATCGGATTTAAATTGCTCGCTTACTCGAAATTTTAGGGGAAACTGCCACAATGCCTAACTCTCGAAACCCAATACGGGCACGTTCGGTTTAATTAATTACCTAATATAGCTACTTAATTCATTATTCGTTAGTCATTGATTTGGATAAAAGTCAAATTGATGTAACCAGGGCTTGTGAAGTACCAAAATAATGGTCTCCATAAGGGGAATCACGTGGGAGAAATAAAAAATTGCTTCCTGCTTATGGTCATGAGATAGTCACGTTAGTCATAGATTGCATTAAGTGTCAGAGTAATGCCACTAGGGCTTGTGAGGTATCAAATTAAACGTCTCGATAAGTGGTATCACGTGAGACAAATAAAAAATAGCTTCCCGCTTGTAGACATGAGAGAGTCACGTGAGCCCTAGATTGGGTTAAAATTCAAAGTGATGGCACTAGGGCTTGTGAGGTATCAAATCAAAGGTCTCGATGAGAGGAATTCCGTGAGAAAATTAAAAATTTCTTCCAGGTTAAAGTCATGATAACAGTCACGTGAGTCATAGATTGGGTTAAAAGTCAAAGATATGTCACTATGGCTTATAAGGTATCAAATTAAAGGACTCGATGAGCGGAATCACGTTGTACAAATTAAAATTTGCTTCCTGGTTATAGTCATGGGATAGTTACGTGACTCACAAATTGGGTTAAAAGTCAATGTGACGTCACTGGGGCTTGTGAGGTACCAAATTAAAGGTCTTGATGAGGGGAATCACGTGGGACAATTTAAAAATTTCTTCCTAGTTATAGCCATGATAATAGTCACGTGATTCACAAAATGGGTTAAAAGTCAAATTGACGCCAGTAGGGCTTGTGGGGGATCAAATTAAAGGTCTCGATGAGGGGAATCACGTAATACAAATTAAAAATCTCGTCCTGCTTATAGTCATGAGATAGTCTCGGGAGTCATAAATTGCATTAAAAGTCAATGTGAGGCAACTAGGGCTTGTGGGGTGTCAAAATAAAGGTCTCGATGAGAGGAATCACGTGACACAAATTAAAAATTGCTTCCTGGTTGTAGTCATGAGATAGTCACGTGAGTCAGATTGGGTTAAAAGACAACTTGATGTCGCTAGGGCTTGTGAGGTATCAAATTAAAGGTCTCAGTGAGGAGAATATCGTGGGACAATTTAAAAATTGCTTCCTGGTTATAGTCATGACATGGTCATGTTAGTCGTAAATAACGTTAAAAGTCAATATGTGGCTTGTGGGGTATCAAAATAAAGGTCTCGAATGAGGGGAGTCACCTGGGAAAAAATAAAAATTGCTTCCTGGTTATAGTCATGAGATAGTCGCGTGAGTCATAGATAATGTTAAAAGTCAATATAATGCCACGCGGGCTTGTGAGGTATCAAAATAAAGGTCTCGATGAGAGGAATCCCGTGAGGAAAATAAAAATTCCTTCCTGGTTAAAGTCATGATAATAGTCACATGAGTCATAGATTGGGTTAAAAGTGAAAGATATGTCACGATGGCTTATGAGGTATCAAATTAAATAGCTCGATGAGCAGATTCACGTAGTACAAATTAAAAATTACTTCCTGCTTGTAGTCATGAGATAGTTACGTGAGTCATAAATTGGGTTAAATGTCAATGTGACGCCGCTAGGGCTTGTGAGGTATCAAATTAAAGGTCTCGGGGAGGGGAATCTCGTAGTACAAATCCGCCTCTTTCATTGCGGTGTGCTGCCACCTAGCGTGCCTAGCGGAAGTTGAAGCCGTAGGGTTTGCCGGCGTTTCCTCCGGCTGCATTCTCGTTGTATGCACGGGAATCCCACATTACGGCGAGGAGCAGCCGAAGTTTTTCTTCTGTGTTGGTGTTATAACGCCTTAAGATGACAGCCCCTGGTCATCACATAATACCAGGCGGCTTCTTATCACTGAATGAGGGCTGGCAGAGAAATCTCGAACAGATCCGTGTGCCGTCCGAGTAGCAGAGCGAGCAGTACTTGGAGTCGTCTGGCACGAAGTGCGATCGCCAGCTCAACAAAGGCCGGTAGTTCGCAAAATGCCTTTAAGCGCTGGACACATGTACGATTGGTACACGCGATTCGCATGCGACTGATCGTTACGACTGTCGCCACGACTAGTCGTACGCGTGAATTTGAGACGGCCCGATGCGCGCATGAGATGCGTCGTCGGCGTCGCTCCGCCCATTGTTTTTGCTCCATGGTCAACTACGATGATCGCTTAGCTGAATTTGTAGATTCTGCGCGTTTGTGCGCAAGAAATGGATAAAGCAAGCAATCGTGAAGCGTTTTCTGCCTTCGGAAACAGTCCGCGCACACGCCGGCCGCGCCTGCCAGCTCGGCACACTCAGCGGCTCGAACCGGCGCAGACCACGGTAGCAACCGCGCTTGTCGCTGCTCTTCTGAATTAATCTGATCGCTAAAAAGTTCCACATGCGAGAAAGTAGGTGTTAGTGTGGTGAAAAATCGTGCTAGGGATTGTTGTCAGGGCTTATTTTAAAAGCGGCGATCAGATATATCTGCCGCGATGGAAGCCTACGCTGACCGGTCGCCGCGGCGCGCGGTGCGCCGAGCGGCCGAGAGATGGCGATACCTGCGCGGAAGCATCGAAACAGGCTACGCAGATGTCTTGGTCACCGATCGCTCAAACGGCAGCCATAACTTAAATACAGTTCCACATGCGAGAAAGGGGGTGATAGTGTAGTGAAAAGTTGTGTTGCGGATTGTCATTCGCAGTTGCACAGATAGCAGCGATCAAATATCCGCCAGGATGCTAAGCCTAAACTTCCCATCACCCGAGCCGACGCGAGCAACGCAAGCCGCCGTAGCCGATCGCGTGCGGCCGACGGGAAGCGATAGAAGCCGACACCGTTCCCTTTTCGGCACTCCGAGTTACAGCGGAACGCAGCACAAGTTGTGGACATTGTTCCGCGCATAACGAGCACACACAACAAATCAAACGATGTAAATACAACCACGACCCCTTCCCGCTGTTGCGGTAGCTGTGGGGAATGTCGTCTGCTGCCCCTACTGGACTGCTTAGGGACTTGGCCGCTAGGGGATTGCGCATGCGCAGTGGGGTTGTGAAAGAGGCGGATTAAAAATCTCGTCCTTGTTATAGTCATGAGATAGTCACGTGAGTAATAAATTGCGTTAAAAGTCAATATGAGGCAACTAGGGCTTGTGGGGTGTCAAAATAAAGGTCTCGATGAGAGGAATCACGTGACACAAATTAAAAATTGCTTCCTGGTTATAGTCATGAGATAGTCACGTGAGTCAGATTGTGTTAAAAGTCAACTTGATGTCGCTACGGCTTGTGAGGTATCAAATTAAAGGTCTCGATGAGGAGAATGTCGTGGAACAATTTAAAAATTTGCTTCCTGGTTATAGTCATGAGATGGTCACATTAGTCGTAAATTACTTTAAAAGTCAATATCTGGCGACTAGCGCTTTTGGGGTATCAAAATAAAGGTCTCGATGAGGGGAGTCACCTGGGACAAAATGAAAATTGCTTCCTGGAAAATTGCTTTCAACACACCGTCAGCCTCAAGAAAGAGGCTGATGGTGTGTTGAAAAACTTGTTAATTGGATTTTAATGATGTCGCGGGACTCCTACGGATGATTAATCAGTCACGTGACTTACCATGACGTTTATTTTTCACGAGAAAAATCATCTTAGTTATCAAATGATCGCCATTCATTTGCTTGTTTGCAGTATGTGCAAAAATGTGTCTTAGCAAACATTATTCCCAAAGACGTCGCATGATTTCCATGCGTCATGATTTAGTGACGTGACTCACCATGAGGGTAATTACATCACGAGAATTGGCATGATGGTTATGAAAAAAACACTGTTGAATTGCTTGTTTACGTGATGCGCAAAAACTTATTGTAATAGTGAACATGCCTCCTTTTGATGGCGCATGATTCCTATAAATCATGAATTGGTCAGGTGACTTACTATGAGGTTTATTACACGATGAGTATTGGCATCATGGGTGTCAATAAACGCTGTTTAATTCCTTGTATTTGAGATGTGTACGAGAATCTTGTCATGGTGAATGTGATTCCTTATGATGACATATGACTCCAATGGATCATGAATTATTCACGTGACTTACGATGAAGTGTATTACATCCCCAGTACTGGCATAATGGGTGTCAAATAAACGCTGTTGAATTACTTGCTTTACTGATGTGCAGAAAAAGCCTCTTATTGTGAACATGTTACCTTAGAACTCGTATCACACCTATTTATCATGAATTATTTATGCGAGTGGTAAGGTTTATTTTACCGCGATTAATCACATCATAGGTATGAAATAAATACAGTTGAACTGCTGCTTACGTGATGTCAATTTTTTTTCTTGTGGTGCACGTGATTACGGATTATATGGCATGGTTCCTAATTATCATAAATATGTAATGTGACATACCATGAGGCTTACTAAGTCACGCATACTGTCACCGTATATATCCAAGAAAACGCCATTGAATCGTTCTTCACGTCATTTGTGAATACATGCTTTTGTGAATACGTGGGTGATTGCAGGCACATCCATTTGAAAGTACAAAGAGGGGCCTGGTTTCGCGAATGTAGTACGCTTCATGACACACTGTCATGACAAACACCGATGTGTTAGATATTTAAGATATATATATATATATATATATATATATATATATATATATATATATATATATATTGCCTAGCCATGACGGAACTGTCATGAAGAGTACTACACCGATGAGTTTTCAGCCTTCGCGAAACCAGGCCTTTCTTTGTGCTTTTAAATTGAAGTGCCTGCAATCAGGCACTATAGCAAAACGCGTGTATTCACAAATCACGTAATGGCGTTTTCTTGGATATATACGGTGAGAGTACGCATGACGTCATAAGCCTCATGGTATTTCACATTACATATTTATGATAATTAGGAACGATGTCATATCATCCGTAATCACGTGCAAAACAAGAAAAACATTTTGACATCATGTAAGCAGCAATTCAACGGCATTTATTTTTTACCTATGATGTGATTACTCGTGGCATAATAAGCCTTATAACTCGCATAAATATTTCATGATCAATAGGTGTGATGCGAGTTGTAAAGTAGCATGTTAATAATAACAGGCTTTTTCCTCACATCACGAAAGCAAGCAATTCAACAGCGTTTATTTGACCCCCATTATGCCAGTACTGGTGATGTCATACACATCATAGTAAGTCACGTGACTAATTCATGATCCATTGGAGTCATACGTCATCATAAGGAATCATATTCACTATGTCAAGATTCTCATACACATCTCGAATAGAAGGAATAAAACAGCGTTTATTTGACACCCATGATGCCAATACTCGTCGTGTAATAAACCTCACAGTAAGTCACGTGACCAATTCATCATTTATAGGAGTCATGCGCTATCAAAAGGAGACATGTTCACTATGACAATAAGTTTTTGCGCTTCACATAAACAAGCAATTCAACACGGTTCTTTTCATACCCATGATGCCAATACTCGTGATGTAATTAACCTCATGGTGAGTCACGTGACTAAATCATGGCGCATGAAAATCATGCGACATCTTTGGGAATAATGTTTGCAAAGAGAAATTGTTTTGCACATACCGCAAACAAGCAAATGAATGGCGATCATTTGATACCGATGATGCTTTTACTCGTGAAAAATAAACGTCATGGTATGTCACGTGACTGATTAATCATCCGTAGGAGTCACGCCACATCATTAGAAATACAATTAACAATTTTTCAACACACCATCAGCCTCTTTCTCGCTTATGTAACTTTCTTTTTACATTCGGGCGGACGATAACAAGCTCTGAGGCATCACTTTGACATTTAACCCAATCTATAACTCACGAGACTATCTGATCCCTAAACAGGAAGCAATATTTAGTTTGTCTCGCGCAATCCTCTCATAGAGACATTAAATTTTATACCGCACAAGCCTTAGCGGCATCATTTCGACATTTAACCCAATTTATGATTCGTGTGACTATCTCACGACCATAACCAGGAAGCACTTTTTTATGTGTTCTAAGTTTTTCCCCTCATCGTGACCTTCAATTTGATAGCTAAAAAGCCTAGTGGCATCACTTTGAGTTTTAACCCAATTTGTGACTCACGTGACCATCTCATGAATATAACTAGGAAGCAATTTTTAAATTGTCCCACGTGATTACCCTCATCGAGACATTTAATTTGATACGTCACAAGGCCAGTGGCCACATATTGACTTATAACTTAATTTATGACTCACGTGACCATCTGATGACTATAACTAGAAAGCAATTTTTAAATTGTCCCACACGATTCTCCTCATCGAGACATTTAATTTGATACCTCACAAGGCCTAGCGACATCAAGTTGACTTTTAACCCAATCTGACTCACGTGACTATCTCATGACTATAATCAGGAAGCAATTTCTAATTTGCCCCACGTGACTCCCCTCATCGAGACCTTTAATTTGATACCTCACAAGCCATAGCGGCGTCATATTGAAATTTAAACCAATTTTTGACTCACGTAACAACCTCATGACTACAACCAGGAAGCACTTTCTAATTTGTGCCACGTGATTCCCCTCGTCAAGACCTTTATTTTGATACCCCACAAGTGAAATTGGCCTCACGTGGACTTTTAACGTAATATGTGACTCACGTGACCATCTCATGACTATAACTAGGAAGCAATTTTTAAATTGTCCCACGCGACTCTCCTCATCGAGACCTTTAATTTGATACCTCACAAGGCCCAGCGGGATCAAGTTGACTTTTAACTCAATCTATGACTCACATGACTATCTCATGACTATAACCGGGAAGCAATTTTTAATTTGTCCCAAGTGACTCCCCTCATCGAGACCTTTCATTTCATACCACACAAGCCCTAGTGCCTTCATATTGACTTTTAATATAATCTATGACTCACGTGACTATCTCATGACTATAACCAGGAAGCGATTTTTAATTTGTACTACGTGATTCCCCTCATCGAGACCTTTCATTTGATTCCTCACAAGCCCTAGTGGCGTCAATTTGACTTTTAACCCATTTTGTGAATCACGTGACTATTATCATGACTATAACTAGGAAGAAATTTTTAAATTGTCCCACGTGATTCCCCTCATCCAGACCTTTAATTTGGTACCTCACAAGCCCCAGTGACGTCACATTGACTTTTAACCCAATTTGTGAGTCACGTAACTATCTCGTGACTATAACCAGGAACAAATTTTAATTTGTGCTACGTGATTCCGCTCATTCAGCCCTTTAATTTGATACCTCATAAGCCATAGTGACATATATTTGACTTTTTTAACCCAATCTATGACTCACGTGACCCTCTCATGACTACAACCGGGAAGCTATTTTTTATTTGTCCCACGTGATACCACTTATCGAGACGTTTAATTTGATACCTCACAAGCCCTAGTGGCATTACTCTGACACTTAATGCAATCTATGACTAACGTGACTATCTCATGACCATAAGCAGGAAGCAATTTTTTATTTCTCCCACGTGATTCCCCTTATCGAGACCATTATTTTGGTACTTCACAAGCCCTGGTTACATCAATTTGACTTTTATCCAAATCAATGACTAACGAATAATCAATTAAGTAGCTATATTAGGTAATTAATTAAACCTGAACGTGCCCGTATTGGGTTTCGAGAGTTAGGCATTGTGGCAGTTTCCCCTAAAATTTCGAGTTAAGCGAGCAATCTAAATCCGATAATTCATACCCATGACACCATCGTCGCATTCACATAGTAATTAGGCGAGATTGCTGGATAGTCACGTGACTGTTTTATTGCGCAGTTCTTAGGTCGTCTGGTTAAACTGGTCACGTAACCTAGTTAATCTAACTTGGATGAAAATACACTGCGCCCGGATGGTATTGGTTTCCAACTAAATTACGAAGCGCTGTCATGTGGTGTGCACTGTGTGGGTCCTGGATTATATTGGTTGGCGCCTGGATTATATTGGTTGGCGCCTGGATTATATTCACTGGCGCTGGGATTATATTCACTGGCGTTTGGATTATATTGAGCGGGAAATCCTGTAGTCTTTCGAATAAAACAAACTTTTGTTTTCTCTTCATGGCTCCTTTAACGTGCTTTTAAAGAGTCACGGCATACGGCGACATGGTGTCAGCCTGTCTTACATGAAAACAAGACCCTATGTCACTCCGAGAATTTAGCAGAAGCACTCAGGGAAAACCTGCAGCTCTCTGGAAGTTTGATAACTGCTACCTTATAGACACCCTGTTTTAGCCTGCTCACTTTTTGTTTGGATTTGGTCTTTAATTGCACTCCTTTTGTTTCCTTTCTAATGGATGAATCGTCTTTGAGCTGGCAAACGAAGTTCGAGGGCCTCAAGAGGGCACCTCAAGACCTGTGCCAAGACGGTTTCGACGTGACAAAGCTTGTGACTGACCGCCCCCATAAGTGCGCAAGTTCTTCAGAACGGAGGGGCCACAAGTCACCCACTTCATTAATATGTGGCACGTTGCTCAAGGTTAGTGCCGTTATGTTACGACGTGCTTGGGAGAAAAATTCCGCTTTCTAGGTTCAAATGTTCCCTATTTATCGCATTTTTTCCCGCAGGTTTCTCAAGAATGTCCTGCAACTTTTCCTGCATTCTCTATTTGCAACTGATAGATCTTTGCGTGGTTTCTTGTTCGGCTTTGGGTGCTAACTAGCGCCACCTATGTCTACTTTATGTAGCCTTCCGGACGCAGACACCCTTCAGAGAACCAGAGTTTCAGCGTGAACTAAATTCTACTACATCTGCAGCTCAGCAGCATTTTACTATGCATTTCACGTTTTGTACTACACAGCATGCCTACTTTGCAATGTTAAAGCTCTAGGTTAAAACTGCCCGTATTAAAAAGAACCAGGCGTCGTTGTGTAATTGAGCTAATTTTGGCTCAGTGCCGGGACTGCTGGCGCCATCCTGACAGAACGCAGACTAAGGCGCACCCGGAATACGTTTTGCATATTGCGTAGAAATACATGCGAACAGGCTTCAGCCCTTCGGTCGCCGTTATTCACGCTTTACTGGCTTTTTCTCATGAGTATTCTTTCCTTCATGCTCCCTCCTGTTTTACGAACTGCATTAGAAGCGGTCTGCATTAGAAACTGCATTAGAAACATTAGAAGCGATGTTTAGGCTTGCGCAAACATAACTGCGGATATTTGAACATAAAGCTGACGAATTGTTAACTGTTTAAACGACAACAAAGTAGTAAATGATAGGAGGCCCGGTTTACTGACAAATTTTCCTTTTTGCTCCACGACTCCTAAAATTCCCTGCATCCATTAAAGATTCCCTTTTTCTCTTTTGGCCCAAACTGCAACCGAAAATTCCCCGAAAAAAGAAAACTCCCCCCCCCCCCCCCCCCCGGAACATCGTGGGGTTAGTGCTGTTGGTAATGGCGTTGGATGCAAAGTCGCCCATTACAGCAGCAACTGACTATTTTTGTTTCTGCATGGTTCAGAAAAACTTTACTATCCCTTCCTAAAGAAAGCTAAGAGAAGCGCGTAAGATGTCTCTCATCAGAACTGCGTCAAAATAGCGTCAAAACCTTCGCTAAAAGTGCGTCCAATCGATCGTCAAGTATTCAAAGACCCAAATCGCAAACGAAGAATGAACCATTTTTGGCGCGCTAAGTAAACGCGTCTTCGAACGATGCAAGTGTAAAACGATACGTGGCTTATCAGATAAATGTGTACTATTGTACGCCGTCTTTATGATCGATGCGGGTATTGCCTTATCTCGAACCATTCGTTTTTCGCGATTTTCAAGTAACCGTTTTGACACAATGGAAGCCCGGTTTCACGCACGCGCCGTGTTTAGAGATCTTATCAGAGCTTTTCAGTCGACCAACCGGTCTATGGGGAGTCCATTAGTTTTTAAAAGCGGAGCTGTTTAAGCTGGAGCTTAGTCTGGCGGCGTTATCAAAAGAAATAACAAGGAGAAAAAACTCCCAAGCATTTCCCCGAGGGTGAACATGGTTAAGTGCGAATGCACGGGGTGATGCTATGAGGGGGAGTAAAGTTAAAATCCGTTGGCATTCGCCCGTGAGCGCGCGCGAGCCGACCCACGGAGGTCTGGCAGTTTATCGCTGCATATATAGGGGGGTACGCCGCGCCGAGCGCGCCGAGCCAGGTGGCTGAGAGAGGAGGCGAGCGCAAGGGGAGAGGGACAGCGGCGCACGGCAGCTGCAGCCGAGCGAGGGGGAGAGGAGAGAGTGTGACGTCACGGTGGAGAGAGAGGCACGCGGCAGCTGCTGGGGAGAGGAGGCGCGCTGTGACGTCACGGCGCGAGGAGCGGTGCGGGGAGCGGCGCGCACCCGCGCAGCCACGGCGAGGAGGCGGAGCGAGCGCGGTCACGTGGTGAAGTGACGTCACCGCGCCGTTGCTACCGACGCTCCTCTCCGCTCCACGCCGTTGCTAGGGAGAGGAGGACTGCGGACGCCGCCGCCGCCGCCGCCGGCGGTGGAAGGTTTGGGGTCGCTTATAAAGTGCATTCGCACTTAAAAGCGAGGGGCACGGCACGACCTTCGCGCAGCTGCGTAGGTAGAGCCGAGCCTCGTCTGGCCATGACGTCACTGCGCCGACCTGGTGACACTAACAGAGACGCTGCTTGGCGCAGTCGCCTGTCTCGGCTTGAACGTGCAATGAAACTGGATGCAGTAAGCGGCACCACGTATCACTTTAGGGTGGCACGTGCCCTTAATCTTTCCCGCATTCCCCCTCCGCACACGTCCGCTAGAAAAGAACGAGCGATCAGACACACAGAGCCTCGTGACTGCGTGCCGACCCCATCGTTTGCACTCCGGCAAAACAGGGTCGGCCGAAGAAGTATGTAACTCCCGAGAAAGAAGAAGCGCAGCGCGAATGCCGTCGAGTCGCTGCTCGAGAACTTATGAGACGGCTACGATCGAACCCCGAGTAACGCGCCGAAGCCTAGCAAAACCTGAAGAAACTAGGTCAACCCCACCTCCACTGTTTCTCCAGCCTTGCACCATTAGTGCAAGATGCGCCGATTTTTTTTTTTTTTTTTACAGGATGCCATCAGTCCCACTAAGAAAGATCCGGCTTTAAAAACGCGACGCACATCCTTTGTTCACACTCCTAGCAAGCTCGCGTGTCACATGATCAAAAACAAGAGAAAGATAACAAAGGTATGTTTACCGCGTCGCTTGTCGCCGTCGCTGCATGTGGTCACCCCTTCATCTTAAGAAACTCCCCGCTAACGCGAGCACATGCGTTAAGTGCTAAGCACGCTGTTATTTAGACATATCTTGTGATAGCCATTGAATGCCAGAAAGTGGCATCCCGAAAACGGAAAAACATGCAGAAAACAGAACTAACAAACACTTCACAGCCGAGAAGCCAAATCCCCTTGCACTAGCCACTTGTTGCCAGTCCGATTCGCACAGCACCCACAATTCCCATGGCGGCGTGCGATCGCAGCGACACTTCCCACTCCAGGTGATATTGAGAAACTCTGTTCGCTCGGCTTGTCCTCGCCTGCTTTGTGGCTGCGCGCGACTGACGTCGTCCCGAAAGCGAATCAAAGATAACGCGTGTATGAGCATTTCAGCACCAGAAGTGCGTCCAAAGATGCGGCAAATGCTGGGCCCTACCTAGCCTGACGCATACGCTCGGCGTCTTGGGCAAGGACTGCTCTATTAGGTGACACTAGTCCTGCCTACCCTTCCAAGATAATCTGCAAACAATCTTTACCCGGAACACGTGGTGGGGGGTCCCATTGTTAACAGGCGCCTTATCATCCATGATGAGGTTTCGATGCTTGTTTTGTGGTTTCCTTAAACGAATTCTGAGCACTAAGCTGTATGCCTGATCAGCCTGACGCATGCCCTCGGCGTCTTAGCCTTTGGCGCCTTAGCATTTTTGTCCACGGCGATAAAACCGTTCGGGGGTAGAGGTATACGGCTTGGCTGTAAAAAGCCTATCACCTTTAAAATGGTATAGCAAGAGGTGCGCATACGCATATGCCCCTTCTGCTCACACTTGAGGAGGCGCGGAAGCCGACTACAGTGTTATAATGCCCTCTCTACGATGGTGCTCCCTTTACACGTGGCGTAATTTTCCCTTGGTATTTTTTTTTGCTAACGCCACCAGATCAAGCTCAAGCTTAATATCTCTGCTGTTAGTACGTTATGCCAATTCATATTGTACGTCACGGTGTTTTAAACAACGTGACGTACAAAAAATCCCTCCGCTCGTGGATGATGTTCGAGTCCACCCCTGTAAAAGAGTAGAAATTTTGAGGTTTTTTACACCCTTTTTCTTATGTTCCAACCCCTTAATTTCTAGGCCATGTGGCAAAAAAGGTGTTGAAATAACCCTCTTTGAGGGTGTTGAAAGAATGTGGAATAGGTGTCTGATATTTAATTAAATTGTACGGCGTATACAAAGTAATAGCTACAACAACGTTACCATTCCGCCTCACAATTAAAAAAAAAATTGCAAATACGCATGCCGACTTGTATATGCTGACATCAATTAGCGCCAAAATATTTGATTTTTGTGACAAGCCCACGGACTCTATCAGAGGACTTTCCTCTGCTGGCTATAAAAGTGAGAAGAGCGATATAGCTGTAAGGTAAGCAAGTATATACTCGCTCTCCCTGTGCATCCCGTTGGTTCATTGTTGCTCAATTCATTTGTGGTTGAAGTGTGACTTGTGCGTGTTCAATTTGTAAGTATGTCGTGTTGCGCGCTAGCCGATCCGAACTGTCAGGCGTAGTTGCACTGCCCACACTCTTACTTTAGGATGTTGTGCAGCCTCCAAATCCTTATGTGAGGGAGTTCAAAAGCACACCCTTTTCCATCCTTACACCCTTTTTTAGACAAAACACCTTTTAAAGGTGTGTGCAATGGGACAATATTTCAACACCCTTTTTGGCCAAAAAGGGTGTAAAAAAAGTTTATTGTGTGCATGCAGGAGGGGAATGTCAAGTTAATTAAGGGCAAGGCTATGGTTTATTTCTTTCCCTCTCTGAAATACAAATGAAACTTGCGAAAATAAAAAAAAGAATACATTTCGTCATGTCTGCTTCTGACCGAAATTCGCTTGGCGGACCTTGCAAGGTTGTTAAAAATCTCCACAAAGTGGATGATGGCGAGGGTGTGCAGTACGGGCACTCGAAATGACATCCAAGTTGCGGCCCGAGTGACATCCGATTTGCGCCCCGACCATCATTCGATTTGAGCCATGAGTTGCACCTTGGTTATTCCCTAAATGAAACTGCAACTCACGGCTCAAATCAAATTTCGCTTGATTTTCGCTTGATGGTGGTGTGCGCATGGATGGACACGGACGGACATTGGGAGGTCCTAAGGTACTCCGCACCGTTACAGGCGAGGGTTTGATTGGTTGTAGGGTTTAACGCGTCGACGCAACGCAGGCGATGAGGCGCGTCGTAGTGGAAGGCTCCGGATTAATTTCGACCACTTGGGGATCTTCAACGTGCGCCGAAATCTCGTTCACACGGGTGTTTTTGTTTTTCGCCTCCATCAGAAAAGCGGCCGCCGCGGCCGGAAATCGAACCCGCAACCTCGTGCTCAGCAGCGCAACGCCTTAGCCACTGAGCCACCGGGGCGGGTTACAGGCGAGGGAGTAATCCGTTTGACTACTCACAGTCGTAGCCCAATGGGTAAGATGACGGACACTAACTCTGTCTGTTCTAGCAGACTCAGGCTCGAATCCTGTGCGATTTTTTGCAATTGTAAATGCTATGCGCACGTACGCGGACGGACATTGTGCGGCCCTGAGGTACTCCGCACCTAAAAGCGCAACATAACGAACGAACACGCAGAGTCATCCCGTTGAGCCGAAATTCGGTTTAGCGG
The DNA here is from genome assembly GCF_048455015.1 of Haemaphysalis longicornis. Classification (NCBI taxonomy): domain Eukaryota; kingdom Metazoa; phylum Arthropoda; class Arachnida; order Ixodida; family Ixodidae; genus Haemaphysalis; species Haemaphysalis longicornis. The sequence goes on along the minus strand of NW_027526203.1, from coordinate 235,390,800 downwards.
GGACCAATATTATAAAACCCCCTTAGAAATCCGCGCATGCGCGGAGCTTCTAAATACAGCAGCTGGACTGCGCGCTGTGCGCTCCATTGATCGCATTTGTTTGTATTCCGCTTGTACATGTGGCTGTGAATATTTGCGAAGTCAGTGTCATTGTAGCTGGCCGAACAAAATCTCTTGGAACCACCATTTCAGAACCACCGAATTTTATCCCAGTCCTGCCAAGCTGTCGCTACAGATCACCTGCAAATTTCGCCGCTTTTGCGATGGCATCATTTTATTCAATCCGTCCACACTGTGCCGTATGCTCTACTCGTTCTGTCCAGAATGCCAGCAAAAACCCAGCAACTGAAATGCGGCCGGTGTTTCCTTTTTACCTAGAAAACGGTAATTATCCGCCTCACAAGCAAATAGGTGTCACTTGAAAGAATCCGACTTGCACGTAATGAGTTACAAGTAATGCATTGCTTGTAATCGATAACAACATTACCCGTTACAATATTTCGACGAAGGATGTTGCTACTGATAAGTAAGGGAAGCGTAACTAAGCTCTGAACTTGATAAGGGTAGCATTACGGGTACGTCGGTACAGTCGAAAGCTTTCTGACAGTAAACACGGCAGCGCGTGACGCTCAATGCATGCAGAGCGCTCTGGTGAGAGGCTGGCGGGCTCTCGCAGTGTGTGCGTTTAGCGGCCGCACTCCCTGAAACCGCTTTATCGCGCAGCTACGTCCCGAAAGTTAATGCATTTTTTATCACCCAGTCGGGCAGCGAAAAGCAAACGTTTTAATGAGTTAACTGCGTTTCGCGCTTGATAAAAAGCCCCTCATCGGCACAGGTATTCTCTGGAATAGTTTCCAGATATCTACCGTAGCTACCGCAGCAGACAACAGCGCAATCAACCGTTTTCGGGGAGTGGATCCGCCGAATGTACGAACTATGAAAGTTCGACATATCATTGCTAGACTGCTCTGCCTGTACTGAGCGGCAGGCGCTCCCGTGTTTACTGTCATAAAGCTTTCGACTGTACTCCATAACTTACAACAATTGCCCAAAAAGGTGCCATGGACGAAGTGGGGACAGACACGCACAGCGTAACCTTGCGCTGTGTGTGTCTGTCTTAACTTCTTTCGTTCAATTTTGCGCAATTTTTTCAAGATAAACTTTGAAAGTTGACACAGTAGCGTGCAGCACTTTAGCCTTCGACGAAAACTTGTATGCACGGGCAGGTACCGACTTTTCTGACTCGATTTACCGGTGACCTCGCTATGCATGTGTATATGCTCTACGTTGTAATGAGAGGGTGCGTGGAAAGTAACCAGGGGAAAAATCGATTATTGTAGAGTGATTTTTCGGTTACTTTTCTAGGCTGTAATTGTAATCGTACCTTTCTAGACTGAATAGTTGTAATCGCTGATTTTTTTTTCTCTAACCTGTACAAGTCTTCTAAGGATGAACACCTTCGGCAAACGTCCCGCTCACCGGTCATGGCTTTTCTTTTCCCTGTTCAACGACCAGGCCGTCTACCAGCAGCCAGTCGACAAACGTTCTTTCGGCGAGTCGGCATGGCATATTCACAGAGCTAGTGACAAGTTCATTGCCTTGTAGCTCACGCAACTGGCATTCCTCAATTGTCAAGCCAAGTGTCTTCACTTAGGGGCTATTCAGACACCAATACTAACATCCTATTCAACTAGTGTCAAGCCCCATGACTGCGACAAAAACGCATTAATCGCGTGCCAAACGTGAACAAAGGGGCTTGGTGGCGGCCCGGAAACATACACGACATTTTTCTTCGCAACTTTGTAAGCATCGTACCCGGTACCCTGCCTACTCGTTTAGCCAATATTGAATAATTTCGTCAGTTCTTGTGTTTCAAGTATATGGTATATCTACGAGAAGTCTGTTTCGTCGTAAAGCAGCACCTCCACTCCCGCAACTGTAGAGGCGGCGATATGGGCTGTGAGTATATACACCGCCTTGCACCGTGTCCGAATGCACATCACCCAGCTGGTGGCTGTGCATTCGGTTCACAAACGCAAGCCTGGTAGATGACGACGACTGCGTTCGTACCCACCTTGCTGGACGATCTCCCCGGTTTCAGGCGCACGAAGTAGAGGAGCGTGACGGCGAGCAACGCGACCGCCACCGCGGCTGCCGCTGCTGTGTGGACGTTTAGAGAGCCGGCATCCCCGAGAATCCTCTGTCGTTGGCTCTCCAAGTTTGTCTCGAACGCCCTGAAGCTCTCCATGACGCATCAACAGGACCTCACCTGAAGCCTCGACTGACCGAGTGGACAAGAGTTGCTGAAGCCGCCCCTCTCTACAACGATAACAATCATAGCAGCAGAACGTCTAAAGAGGCGGAACCAGCTCTGCGCGTCTGTCGAAGACGTCTGCCTGGGCTGTCGTAACCGTTTTTCAGGAGCAAGGCTTTGTCCGTGACGGGATGCTGCGCGCAAGGGCAGGGAGCAGCCGTGCTTCGCTTGGAGCAAAAGTTACGACGGCTGTCGCCTTTAAATCAGCGATTAATAAAGTGTCATCCGGCACGCCTCAGTCAGTTCGCTTTCTTCGGTTAAAACGAGACATGCAAGCTTCCCTCACGATTTCTTTATGCTGATTGCGCCCCATTCCTTCTGGAAGTGCGGTGCGATAGATAGGCATACAAACCTGCACTCTGGCATGTAATCTTTTCCGCGAGCTATCTGCACAAGTGTCAAAGGTTACTTGCAGCACCAGAGGTGGCTTCCGGCTGGATTCGGGTGCTTACCTTCGGTCTGCTACGGCGGAGGTACGAGTTCGAGCCCCATACACTCCTGTCTTCTTATTCTGAGAGTTTATTTTTGTTCCTTTTTGTTCCTCCCCCCCTCCCCCCCCCCCACCCCGTTTTTTTGGCGGGATTCAACTATCGAGTCTTCCGAACAACAGGTCAGGGCGAAGTACTCAGCCGGGTTTATGCGCACCAGCTGGTACTAAGGTAGAAGCGATATTTTAATGTATGGTGCATTGAGTCACCTAAATAACGCATAGGTTGCACTACTAATGAGTCTTCTCGGTACGTTGCATTCTGTGTTATTTTTTAGTAATCTTAGCATAATTCTCAGCAATGAAAACATTAGAGCCAGCGAGCGACCGATGCGTGGCCCGCATGGGATAGCCATTCAATTCCCACCAGCGGCTGCTTTATTGAGACCATTTTTAAAGCATTGCTTTTAGTTTGCTAAATTTAAAACCAATTCCTTCTGACGAGTTATTTTTATCGTGCAATTCGAAGGACGAAAAGTGATACAGGACAAATGTTACATACCCAAAACACTTTGATATGTTGCGAATGCAGGTATCGCCAGCTCGCAACCAAGACGACATTGTACAGCTCGTCTTTGAATCCAGCACCAGAAGTTTTCGGAAGACGTTCCGCGATAAGAAATATTGTTATCGAGCAAAAATAAATCGCAGTAGTGCGCATAACCGACACTGTCAACCGCGTTGCGCCGAAGGAAAAGAAGCACAGGGGATCTAAAATGGGAATCGTAAGCAGTTACAAATTTAACCAAATTCATCGTTACACAAGCGGATCCACCACGCTGGACAACTTGCCGGTTTCCCCTCATATACCTGATGCATCCTGCAATTACGGGCAGTAATCCTTGTACGCCATTCCAATATGCGCAGCATCCGATTCGGCCATATCCGCCAGCAAGCATTGGCCCGGAGAGTGCGCATGCAATCTCAATTTCTTTTTTTCTCAACTTTTTCGGGCTTCGAAAGCTGAAGCTGCACATGGGCTATGGGGTGTACCTTAGTGGAGGGCTCTGAATAAATTTTGACCACCTGGAAATCTTTAACATGCTCCCATATCTTGACAAGCGGCTGTTTTCGCTTTTCGTCTGCATCAGAAAAGCAGCCACCGCGGCTCGGGACCGAACTGGCCTCTTATAAGCAGCCGACTTTACATCCACTTCGAGAATCCCACAACCGCCCCCTCCGTGTAGCCGCTGCTCACCACAGTTAACCATCGCTTCTGTGCCGCGTTCAGTCTTTCAGGTTATTGAATAGGCGCCGTCCACGTGCTCCGCGTACAGATAATACCAGGCCCACCGGATGCCGATTTTCCGCACTCGCGCGGTCTCGTCTTTAGTGAGAAACTTTGGTAACAAAAAAAGAATGGGCTTGTGCGTGATTTGAGCGACAATAGTCACGTGCAGCGTTTCCAGATGGTCATTATGCGTGATGGCGTCGGCATAGAGCAGCCCCGATAAGCATTCCAACCGCAGACTTTCTTATCCCTGGCGCCACCAGGTCTGGCAACTCAGCCGAGGATGGTTTGCATAACTTAATTAACAGACAAAAAATGCCTTGTTTCCCTCCAGGCAGTCCTCAAGCCAATGCCTTCCCCCGCCCTCAAAGCTCGTAAAAAACGGAAAGAGAAGGAAATATGCGCGCCCAGGCAAGTTTGTTCTGAAGTTGACCGGCTTCTGGCTAGTTATCACCTTTATCTCGTACAATGACTCACAGGAGCCGGTCCAGGTTCTCTGCGTTATCCTTTCATCTCTGTGTTCAACCACCTAGAACTGCCCCTCGTGACGTAGCGTGCAGTGTCAGTGGGCCACGCAAACAACCTCCCCGGGCAGAAGGATCGGCACTGAAAGGAAGACATATTTACATTTGCTGCACACAACAGGGGTCCTCGGCCCAAGAAAGCGTGAGAGCGGAACATCGGTAGCCGGTGACCTCTTGTCCGTACCCAGCTTTTCTTCCTCGTTCCAGTTGGGGAGAATTCTATGGGGAGTTTTCGTATGGATATAAACAATCGGTCTTTGTCGTCAATGGAAATACATCAATTTCGGGTCCTTCAGACATCTGTTGTTAAATGACTGGTGTTAATTTTGGACCTCTCACTGAAAGAAAATCGCTGGCAGCTTGTTTGTCGTTGTTGGGGAACTCCTTAGATGTCGAGGTTTTTTTTATATATATACCCGTTGTACTGACGTTACGTACGAAGAGGGGCGAAGTGCAGCCCAGGGAATATTTTTTTACTTTTCACCGTTCTTTTCGGCAGGCCGGGATGTCAAGCGCGAGCGGAAATGCGCTAGTAAGGTAGCCGACAGAGATTCCCCGCTCGGGAAATGTAGTCAACTATTTCTTTCAGGGAGCTTGTGTTCATCTTTTTTGTTTGGCCGGGAGACGACGACAATGTGGTAAGCGTACGGAAGGGGTCATTGTAATTAGAGGCCATCGGTAGAGGTACAGGAGCTGCGAGGCCATTTGAAGGGTCAGGAGTATACTCCTGACCCTTGAAGGAACGGAGGAGTGGGGCCTGAAGTATCCCGCTGTTGTACTGCTCAAGCTGAGAGATACACGCTGATTCGTTCCATGTCTGAGTGTGTCGCCTCGGCGGCGGGTGTGTGTCAGTGAAGAGATGATCGGCCTTTCCCAAAGTTTCACGGAAGGAGGGGAACACTAGCCAGCAGGGCTGATTGCCGGGGTTGCTTTCACAGACGGCTCGTAATACGGACCGTTTGAAGTGTTTTGTTGAGCGCTGAACGTTCATGAGTTTACCTCTGCTTTCTTGTTATCCGCCGCGGTGGCTCAGTGGCTAAGGCGTTGCGCTACTGAGCACGAGGACGCGGGTTCGATTCCCGGCCGTGGCGGCCGCTTTTCTGATAGAGGTGAAAAGCAAAAACGCCCGTGTGTACGAGATTTCGGCGCAAGTTAAAGATCCCCAGGTGGTCCAAATTAATCCGGAGCCCTCCACTACGACGCGCCTCATTGCCTGCGTTGCGTCAACGCGTTAGTCCCTACTATCAATCAGCTTTCTTGTTGTTTGCTCGTTAACGTTTCTTGACGAACACCTCTGCGCTTCCGCATCAGAGAGACAGAGATAGAGAGATTGAGAGAGTGAGTGAGTGTTCGATCACAGACTATTCGCACACGCACCTACGATTGCTTGTTGTTGTGGCCAATGATCGGCCTTTCGGGTTAATTGATAGACCCTCCTCCCTCTATGTTGTGACGTCCCTTTAAAAAGCGGTGTTCTTGTGGTAAAACCAAGGTGTTCGGTGTTTTAGAAAGAGAAGGGAGCCCCAGTGGATGCGGAGTTTGTTTGACCTCTCATCCCTAGGAGCTGTTGTAAATAAACTGTACATTTTCGAACTAGACCGTCGTCTACCACGTGCCGTCGATCACCGAGCCAGCATCTATCACCATCGATTTCAATCGACCAATCCCCATTGCCATCACTTCACGGAAGTTTTAACTACTGGGGTGAAATTGTCGAGAGGGAAAACATGGTACCGAAAAAATTATTGGCGCAGTTTGCGCTAGTGGTGCAAGGCTGGCAAGGCCCCTCTCCCTTCGTTGGAGACCCGGCTGTTGCACCTCACATGGATTTCTGACCTTGCCGCTGAAAATTCTCCATGACTGGCAGCCCTGGAATGACTTAACCACAGGCTTTCACATCTCTCCCAAAGTGGCCCGCGTTAGCACGCGTCAGAACCCGCGGCAACCGGTTTCGCGAACTCGGCGTCCGTAGCACGAACTTCGCGTCTGTGCTCCCCAAATCAGCGAGAACGCACGTGAACTGGCGAGGAGAACAACCTTCGAGAAATCCTGCCCGAACGCTGGGCAGAGTGTTCTCGAAAGTGACGCCGGCCGACGCCAGGGCTCCTCGCGAGGAGCCCGTTCTCGTGCGCTCGGCTGGGCTGATTTTTCTGGTAACGCTCGACGGCGGAACTAGAAGCTAAACAACTCAGCTGTTAATATGTGGAAATGGTGGGAAAGAACGTTACAGTTTAAAGTTTAAGTGTGATGGGCAAGCGAGACGCTATGTCATCTCTGATTGACACGTGTGCTACAGACGTTGTCGTACTAACAGAGACACAGCGTTCTGCAAAAGTTGACAGCTCTGAAATTCTAACTAGCGAAAAAAAACTTAACTTCTATCACTGTGACCATGGATCGCGTTCCGGAGGCGGTGTCCTTATAGCTGTTGCAGGCGAATTAGCGTCCGCACACATAGCCCTCGCTTGCCCTTTAGAATTAGTTCGTGTTAGAATTCGTTTACGCAAAAAGGATGCCATCGTTTGTGCCTGCTACCGCCCTCCTGATGCCCCTGTTGGTTTTTCATCAGATTTGTATGATGTTCTTAAAGGAGCCATGAAGACAAAACTAAAGTTTATTTTATTCGAAAGATTAGGTGCCCCCCCCCCCCCCCCCAAGCGCTTTCCCGGAAGCAAACGATGCTTTATTCACAGAAATAAGGCAATTTAAGCCAAATTTTTAAACCTCCCGCTAAATTGTACATTTCGTGACGTGAACAATGGCGTCATATGAGCCGATACATGAAACAGATACTTAGTATGTCGACTCCATACAGCACCCACACGCGGCAATCAAACAGGATCCGGAACGCGTGCCGAAACCGAGACGGCGGCCATTTTAAAAATTCTAGCAAAACCTAGTACATACGCAGCCCTAGTCATGGAATCGCCTGATCCGGACAACAAAGCTCTCGCCGAGAAGCTCCGGCTTGCATTTAACAACCTCACACCACTTGAACGCTCAATGCTTTTAATTAAAAGTGCACGAGTGGCAGGAGTTGTGGGATACACGAATGGGCCGGAAAGCGACCATTCGGCGATACGCTCAACAGACGAACGCCCAGCCGTCGGCACCGCTGCCTCGCCAGCCCCGTCGCGACGGACGAATACAGACTGGTACGTATGGGCCGTATTTTTATTACGATTAATATTAGTTCAATTTCAGTAGCAGTATCTCTTATACCAGTTGGCCGGTGTCGTGTATGGAAATCTGTTCGCGCGAGCTCTCTGCTCCGACCAGAAAGATACGAGCGTCAATGCGCGCTGTGTACGGTATTTTTTTTTCCAAGCTCAGAGCGCTTTGACGGCGATTTGACGAAGTCGGTGACGAGAGGCGGCATGTCCCAGGAGTGAGCTAACGTAAGGGTCCCTGCCGTAATCACTTCGTCGGAAATGAAGCGAGCACACTCGTACTTCATTTAGCTCCCTTTCTCCGTTTGCAAAGTTCACAAAACGTAGCCACTTGCTTCACCGAGGTTCGTCGTTGGGCAGCGCATGAAAGGTGGCCTCTTCACCAACGGGGATATTGCACTCTCACGACGATTTGCCCAAACTACATGGGCATTTCAGGATGCAGCAACGAAATTTAATTATAAATTACTCGAACAAACTGAAGTTTTCAGTGGTTGTAAACTGAAAACGAGCTCGTAACGACAACAGCAAGCCAACACGACCACCATTCCGAAACTGCGACGAGTGGCACTATCTCGTCGCTGCTTGTTGTTCCTTACGGGTACGTGACAATTCATCGAACACCGTTTCATCGAACGCCATTTTATCGAAGGCATGTTCGTTTCATCGAAACCGTTTCATCGAACGCCGTTTCATCGAAGTGACGTCGCCCGTTTTATCGAATGCTGTTCGGAAGCTGATTGATTTGATTGTAGGGTTTAACGCCCCGACGCAACGCAGGCGATGAGGCGCGCCGTAGTGGAGGGCTCCGGATTAATTTTGACCACCTGAGGATCTTTTACGTGCGCCGAAATCTCGTGCACACGAGCGTTTTTGCTTTTCGCCTCCATCAGAAAAGCGACCGCCGCGGCCGGGAATCGAACCCGCGACCTCGTGTTCAGCAGCGCAACGCCTTAGCCACTGAGCCACCTCGGCGGGTCAGTTCGGAAGCTGCGGTTATTGCTGCAAGAAATGTTTTCTCGTCATAAAAAGATGCATGCAGGAGTTAGGGCTTTAAATTTAAATTTTTAAACCGCTCATTTTTCAAGCACAAGTCCTTGTCACTGCGACTTCCCGTGGTGATTATCGGCAACATGAAATGCCTTGAAGTTGCTCCGGGTGGCGCTGCTTTTTTGTTGTGATTACTGTGATACGCATTTGCAAGCACAAGTTTTTGTCACTGCCACTTGCCCTAGTGATTATCGATTATCGCCCCAGTTGCCAGAAGGCGCACCATTTTAAGACGAGCTAAAAATCATAAATTGACAGGCAAAAGAAAACTTTATTTTGCAATGACGATACGAGCTTTATATGCAACTACATCGTACCATGACATAAAAGTGACCGAAAAAGCCGTCACTATTTCTGTTGATCAGCAATTGCCCTCAAAAAGTTCTTATAGGCATGTCTCTTCGGTTGCTCGAGATGCGCTCGAGGGTCGCTTCTTTGGCTAGCACAGCCTTCCTCTGCTTCGGCGGCTGCTGGCTACGCAGCAGTGCTTCCAGCCGGCCGGTCGTAGCTTTTTGCACTCTTGTAGGCGGCTGATGATCCGCCAAACGCCAAGATGCGAGACTCCAACAACTGTTGTTACAGTATCATTAAAACAAATGATATTGTTATAGAAAAAATAACAATATTATTTATTTTTATCTATGCGCTCTGAAAGCCCTGCTGCATTGTGCACAACCAAATTCGATGAAATGTCCTCTATGAAACGTCCTTCTACCAAACGGCATTCGATGAAACGGTGTTGGATAAAACGGCTTCTATGAAGTGGCGTTCGATGTAACGGCGTTCGATGAACTGTCTGCAACCCGTTCCTTACTACCCTCGTTTCTATTTTTACCTGAGCTGGTTGGAGATATGACGCCAACTTCCTGTCAAGGGATTAAGATACCAAGCAAGGTCGCGGCTGTGCGTGCTAGAACGGTTCGTTGGCCCCAAAGAGCCTCTAACCCGAAAATTCGTCTGCGCGATGGCGAGATGCCCGGCTCAACCGGCGGTAGTTTCGTACGCATTGGCGTACATGTCTGCGTGTTCGCTGGGAACTTCAACAGTTTATTCCACGTTCTTAGGGTCATAAAAGGAATGTGCAGTATGTTTCACGGGCATAAAGCTCACTATGCAAAAGGGTAAGCCCTGCCTAACTTGCGTTTGCTTTTGCCGGCCTCCACCAATCGCAGAGCATTCTAGTATGGCATCATAGGTTCTGTTGCGGGAAATAAGCTAGTGGGTCGCATGGTCATTCCCTTTTTTCCTAGTTATGTAGCTTATTTGAGCGAAGTTTGCGTTAACAGTTGTGTCAGTATGGTTCTAGTGAGGCAATCTTTCGAATGAACCAAACTTCATGGCTCCTTTAACACGCTGCATTAGGTTTACTGCCTCGAATACCATTCTTTTAGGTGACTTTAATTTCCCGGACATCAAGTGGAACTTGACTTCTACGTTACCTGGCCCCGGTAATTCTCAAACAGCCTCTTTCGTTAACGCTTGCTTAGAGTTTAATCTCACCCAGGTGGTAAATAGCGCCCCCCGTATCCCGACTACTAGTTCCACCATATTAGATTTAGTGTTTTCAACTAACCCTGATCTCATACAGTCCCTGTCAGTTGTACCAGGTGTTCCATTCCGGGCCACGGCGGCCGCTTTTCTGATGGAGGCGAAAATCAAAACTCCCGTGTGCACGAGATTTCGGCGCACGTTAAAAATCCCCAGGTGGTCAAAATTAATCCGGAGCCCTCCACTATGGCGCGCCTCCTCGCCTGCGTTGCGTCAGCTCATTAAACCCTACAATCAATCAATCAATCAATCAATCAATCAATCAATCAATCAATCAATCAATCAATCAATCAATCAATCAATCAATCAATCAATCAATCAATCAATCAATCAATCAATCAATTAATCAATCAATCAATCAAGTTCTACCAGCTGTCAGCGCCCACTGTGCCATTCACTTCGTTGTACCGAACACAACGTCCAAAATCAAGAAGACTACAAAACTAATCAGGGACTACGGAAGAGGTGACTACGAGTCAATTAATACCGAACTTGAATCTTTTTTAGAGGCCTTTCTTTCTAGCTTTCATGAACACTCAGTAAACGAAAATTGGCTACGTTTCAAAGCTAAAATCGCCGACTTCACTGAACGCTTCATACCGCTGCATAAAATAAACGACAATACTCAGTCTGCCTGGTTCACACCTTCTTTAAGACGACTGCACAACAAGAAAAAGAGTATCTTTCGTAAAGGCAAACTGTCAACTAACAACAAATGATGGGAGGCATATCGGGATGTTGCAGATGAGTACGCACGCGCAGTCTCACTTGCCAAGAAGTCATACTTTGAGCACACGTTGCCTTCTCTTTTAGCAAGCAATCCTCGTAGATTCTGGCAGGTAATAGATAACAAAAAAAAAACATATTGATCTAGCCTCTCACAGTGATTCCCTTATTCCAAGGGAAACTTGTTGCTTGGCTCTTAGCATTGTATTTTCCTTATCATTTGTTAACGAGGCGCCTACCTCAGTTCCTTAGTTGCCTGTTTACGACTACGATACAATGGAACAGGTGTATATTGATTGGGTGGGCATAATAAAATTAATTCAAATTCTTAAACCTTCGTCTTCTACCGGTGATGGAATTAACCCCAAGTTTTTAAAAAACACTGAAATTTCCACGTCCATTCTACTGTTTAGAATATTTTCCCAGTCTTTAGAATCCTGTGTTCTACCCATCGACTGCAAACTGGGGAAGGTAGTTCCGCTTCACAAGTCTGGAAACACTAGCGACCCACATAATAATAGGCCCATTTCACTAACCAGTGTGCCATGTAAACTGTTAAAACACGTCATTTACTGCAGCATTGTCACTTTTCTTGAAAACAATTTTTTTTTACCAACCTCCAACATGGCTTTAGAAAAGGTTATTCTTGTGAAACCCAGCTGTTATGTTTTACTAATGATTTGTTCTTTGCTGTTGATCGCGGTTCATGTATTGATTGTGTATTTATAGACTTCTCTAAAGCATTTGAAACTGTGTGTCATACATTGCTGCTGCTTAAGTTGAGTAAACTAAACCTGGACACTAACATCCTAAGATGAATTGAATGTTTTTTTATGTAACCGTGAACAATATGTAATTGCCAGTGAATTTGACTCTCCTCCCGCTCCTGTCACTTCAGGGGTTCCACAGGGATCCGTTTCGGGCACCTTGCTTTTCTTAATATATATAAGCGACTTACCAAGTAACATATCCTCTACCATTAGATTATTCGTCGATGATTGTGTAAGTTACCGTGAAATTTTATACCCTGATGACCCTGATGCCATGCAAACTGACGTGGATAACATTTCTTCGTGGTGCAATACCTGGCTAATCAAGCTTAAAGTATCTAAATGCAAATCTATGAGAATCTCTATTATGTATCAAAAGCTACAACCCCCTCGTATTTACTTAACAACTTACCACTAAACAATGTTTCTTCTTACAAGTACCTCGGTGTTGTCATCTCTAATAACCTTTCGTGGCAGGCTCACGTTGATTAGATAACATGCAATGCTAACCGCACTCTTGGCTATTTACGTCAAAATTTTTCCCTTGCTTCGGTAAACCTAAAACTTCTTTACAAAACACTAGTGCGGCCAAAATTTGAATATGCGTCATCCATTTGGGATCCTCACACTAACATGCTCATAGATTGCATTGAATCCATTCAGAATCGCTCTGCACGTTTTATAATGTCTAATTACTTTCTGAATCCAATTGTTACATCAATGAAAGCAAATCTCAACCTACCTCACCTTTCCCTACGACGGAAAAATTCCCGTCTGTGTCTCTTTGATAAGATATACCATTCTAACAGAGCCCTCTCCGATTCATTGTTTTTGCCCCCAACCTACATATCATCACGCAGTGATCACCAATACAAAGTTGGCATTCCTTTTAACCATATGAACCCATATTCCAACGTTTTCGTCCCGAAAACATTCAGCGGCTGGAACCATCTCCCCGCTTTCATCGCATCAATCACAGACGCCAACACCTTCAAAACAGCCATTTCTAACACTGAATTGCAATTTATTGTAACATTGCCTTTTTGCTGTATGTTTTCTTTTCTTTCTGTTAGCCTACTCCTCTCTGTAATGACCAGTGCCTAGGGAGTAAATAAATGTAATGAAATGAAATGAAATGAAATTAAATGAAAAACCAATGCTGTTTCCTATTCTCGATCGCAATGTTGGTCTCAAACTTTGTCAGACTCCATATATGTAGATTCATGGACAAATGAAACGCGAACATAAAAATCTGAACCAGAACACACAAATAGCACTGTGTCTTTCCATGCAAGTCAAAATGATGCGTGGCTTAATTACAAAAACAAAGTTGGGAAATGTGGCTTTCCGAATATACCCATAGCGCGCCATTACTCGACCTCCACAAACCAAAGTTTTCAATTAGGCGGGTTCCGTTTCACATTTTCGTCTTCGTATTTCATTTCTCCATGACTGTATTTCCGAAATGTTTTATATCTCATGCACATCCTGCCTTTCTAGTCTTTCAGTAAAGGTATGAAGGGTTTTTTCTTATTTTGTTTGTGACCCGGTTAGCGTCATCATAAATTATGAAGCACGCTCACCATGTGCGACGTGAAGCGTGATTAACTAGCAAGGCTTGTCCGTGTGTACGAGATTTCGGCGCACGTTAAAGATCCCCAGGTGGTCTAAATTAATCCGGAGCCCTCCACTACGGCGCGCCTCATCGCCTGCGTTGCGTCGGCGCGTAAAACCCTACAATCAATCAATCAATTAACAAGGCTTGTAAGTTAAATTCTGCGGTGCTCAATTTGCGAGCTGCTCGCTCTATCATTTTCTCCGTTTCGCGCCCGCTACTTCTTCAGTTCATTACTTCCGCTGGATGAAGTTTCATCACAACCGGAAGTGACATCCGTCTTCGCCATGCTCTTGATGAGAGCGTTACTTCCGGTTTATAAGGTCAGTGTTAATGACCCCACTGTTTAGTGGGTGTTTAGTGCCAACCACAACTGTCATTATTTTTTCTCACGAGTTCAGGGTTGACGGTACTTCCAGCTGCGACGTCACATCTGTCAAAGAATAATCCTTGCGGACCCCTTCGTACATACCGGAAGCGCTTGTGCCAGCAATCATGAAGCGCGCTTCAGCATGACGGACAGGGTCTTGCAGATTATGTACCCATTAACATAGGTCAGACGATCGTTCTGTCACAGTGCGGTTGGCTTGCCTTTGGTTTACATAGGTATTTTTGGCCAGACCCCTGGGCGAGTTTTTACTATCGGAGGATCCTGGACAGAGTGACTGGTTGGCGCCCAGAAGGTGTCACGTATACGCTGGCGCCTTTGCAAGCATGTTGCACCTGGGCCAGAGTTTTGCTGGGTTCTTTAACAGCGGAGCTGTATTCGGCTGCATTCCCATAAAGTCTTTATATCCGTGCACCAAAACTCCAAGCGCTCAAGAAAAACATAAAAAAATACAAGTTTGGGTTCGTGTGGGAATGGAACCCGGTCCTCCAGACAAGGAATAGAGTGCTTTACCACGGTGTTACCCTGGCACTTCGCCAGTGCCTGAAGAAGAGCTTTCATCGCGCGGCAAGTGAGCGTGACGGCACGTCAGTGTAACCAGTACATGCCAGTGAGAGGGAGCTTTGAACCTGGAGTAACTGTCGCTTAAAGTGTGGCCAGTCTGTCTGTCGAAGTCTGGGTAAACTGAACGCGTCGATCAGCGCTGGTTCCATTGGTCCTATTAATTTTGCAAACAACGCACGTAATTCTCGAAGGCGATTTCAACTTCCCGGGTGCCGAATGGAAGTTCTTTAAACATGTGTTAAACACAGCGTCTTTCCTCCTCTCCGCTCTTAGCGAGACGATCCATACCCACTGATTATTTTAATTTGTGGAGGCGCCAACGCAGGCTTGGGCGTTACGCGCAGTGCAAGGCAAGGCGCGTAACTGCGAAGTTTTTGTCGTTCAAAGCAAAGAACGTGTTCTTGAAGATATCGGGAAGCTAAAAGGAACTGAGTTTGCGTTAAGTGAGAACTATTCCAATAACGCTCCAGTAACGACCGGAAAGAAGAAAGCTGCTTTATTTCGCCAAAGATGGCGACGCACACTTCAAGCTACAATAATAAACTGAAAATTTAATGCAATTTAATAAACTGAAAATGCAACCAAACCTTTGTATAATGCTGAAATCCACACCGTGACCAGGAAGATTCATAGCCACTACCGTGTGAGATAAAAAATATAATTTCTCATTAATTATCAACCAGCAAACATGATCTCATCTGTGAGCCTAAAAAATAGAACAATACAGTTCACTTCTTTGATGGAACTAACAAAACCACACGTAGTCATTGTCACAGAATCAACGACACAATAACAGAATTAACCACAGTGAAGTGTTTCCACCTCACTATACCGTATAGGAAAGACTGTAATGTTCATAGCGGTGGTGTGTTTGTTCTCATTCATGAGCTAGCAGTTTTATGAGCGTTGAAACTGCTACAAGCCGGTAAAATACTGCTACAAAATGGTTCCTCCTTTGCCGTTGGCTCGTTTTATTGGCCTCCCGAGTTAAGAACTGCCGATCCTCCTTTTCATTTGTGTAACGTCGTATTAAGTTTGCAAACAACGCACGTAATTCTCGGAGGCGACTTTAACTTCCCGGCTCCAGCATGTAAGTTCTTTAAACCTGCATTAAACAAAGCGTTTTTCCTATACTCTGCCCTTAGTGGGACGATCGGTGCCCACTCATTATTTCAATTTGTGGGAACACCAACACAAATACGCTGTAACAGTGCGAACGTACTCGGTTTATTTTTCTGCAGCGAACATAACCTTGTACCCTCTATTGTCACAGTTCGTGGTATCAGCCACCATGACGTTGTTGTCGCCAACAGGTCTGGTAGAGCTAGATATCGCCGCGCTACGGAACCCTGCAAAGTCTTTTTTTAATGAAAAAGGCCACTACCCACCACTTTCGCGGGAACTAGACGCGTTTTTTTTTCCCGAATTCCAATCCCATCACCCATCGTTACATATGAATGAGCAGTGGAATTCCTTCAAAGCGAAGCTATTGTCACTGACCTAAACTTTCCTAACTTCGCGTATTATTTCAGCTTCCAATGATAAAGAGTGGCTAAGTGGGGAACTCCAATTCAAGATAAATAAAAAAGAATCGATTGTATCGAAAGTGTTGTACCCTTTAAATAATCATTCTTTAAATAACTTTAAAGAATGACGTCACTTCACGTCTCAGCCAACCGAACTGATCCGCTTTCTTACGTTTATAGATCGCGATATGGCTTTCACGTCAGTAGCTTGAACATGGCCTTATCCTGCGTTGCTTTCGAAAATGAAGGCGATAAGCAAAATGTGAGCAAAGCTTTGCGCCCGGCACAAGATCTTTGCAATTTGGGCGAGAAACATAAGGGGGACTCACGTGATCATGTTCCTATGGGACTTACTAATTCATGACCCACGGGCTTAAAACGCATCGTGTGCCAATACGTAAAGTTTTACAAAATCATCTAAATGTTCCTAACGGGCTGGTTTGTTTCTCTGAGAAACATCGCCCATCTTTACTGAAATAAAAAATAAATAAGAAATGCATTTTCGTTAATCTAATTTTCATTAGATGGCGCTAGTGGTCTTCAATGTGAGAGTTTTATATTTTATTTCAGTACTGAAGTGACATATGTCTAAAATTAGCACACTAGGCCGTTGTGCACATGTAAAAGTACTTTTCAATTTTTCGCATTTGTGTACAATGGTTTTTAGGACCGTGGGCCATGAAGTAGCAAGTCATGCATAGGAACCTTAACACGTGAGTCCCCCTGTAAGGTAACCCTAAGGAAGTTTGGAAATAAGTAAAAAATAGGAGTAATTTTACATCCGCTATTCCTGACATCATGGACTGTGTAAATTACGATGCTAATACGAAAGCCAAAGCTGAAGGTTTTAATACTGTGTTCTCGCAGCCAGTTAACACTCATAATGTACACCAGAATGAACGAGACAGATATTGCCGAACGTGTCGTCATCCTTTTGTTACAAATGATAAATTTTGACTCTGCCCTGATCCTGGTTGTGTTTACAACTTCGTCTTGAAAAAGTGCACTTTGTCCAGCGCCCGTTTTTGACGCCCATGTGCAAAACGTCACTAGAACCACGTACAAAGCATGGCGCAGTAACAACAGAGGACAAGGCGTGGAGGCCAAGCGCTTACTTTCAGCAAGTGCTTTATTGCTGGAGCAGCGCACGTAAACACATCTGGCTTCCAAAAGGAGAGAAGGAAATGAAAATATCAAAACAAAAAAAAGGAAAAAAAAACGAAAGAGAAAGACGAAAACCGTCACGAGCCGCCTACGTGAAAAAAATCAAGCTTTAGCTTTCATAAATCACAGATGGTCTGTTCTCACATTGAACACCGGAACGGGCTATCTCAGCTGATTCCAACATTTCTCTCGTCAGGCCAGAGCGGTGGAAATGCAAAACTATCATCTGGTCGTACAGAGCATAACAAGCATATTATTATTACTATGCATATTATTATTCACAATTGGCGGACAGCTGGCCGCCCATTGTAAAAACTGTACCTAGTACAATATTTAAAAGGGATGTGGACATCATCTACGTAGATATAGTATAAAATTGTGGGTGCTATTACCTTCCGCAGTGTGTTTACCTTAATGGTAAAAAGGGGCACCGCTGAGCACTCCACCTTGGGGCACACCGTTTTCTTCTTCCTGTGTTTTGAAAAGAACTGTCCCTACCCTCACCTGAAAAGGTCTATCCGATAACTGGCTTTGAAGCATATTCAGCATGTTTCCGGACACACCTTAGGATTTGAGGTCGCGCAAAATATCCACGTACCTCCAAGTCGTGTCGTCTCCCTAGGTCAAGTAATATAGATAAACAGTTAAGGATAAGGCGCCTTTCAGGCAAGATATCAGGGCTACGAGCTTGGTCGGTTGGGGACCAACCTGACCGAAAGCCTGCGTGACAGCTGCCCAGAATACAACTATATTCTAGGAAGGTAAAAGCCTTGTATATATAATTTTGTCAAGCAGCTTGCTCAGGCAGCTGGCCTGGGCGATCGGCAGATAACTTGTAAGGGGGAGGCATGCTTTCCTTGTTTAAGTATCGGCACGGTAATTTCCTCCTCCGTGCCCTGCGGAAGCGCCAGGGACGCCATATTTATCAAATAGGCGGAGGCCGGCTCTTCCTGTACAGAGAAGAACAAAAATTCGGGAGCCCTTCCGCTATTGGGAAGATTGAGCACCAGAGAAGCTGTGTCGGGGGAATATATCTATAGGTCGATTTTTATAATAGATATGACTATTTTTGATGAAAAAAAGACATTGGATGTGGCTTTCCGTTATCGTACTTTATTTAAACTGACTTGGTAAGCGTGCCGTATCAGCATGGTATACAGATATGGGCTGAGTGCGAAGGTTACATGTATGCACAATCAGTGGCGAGTGGTCGGCACTTACAGAACACCAAACCACTTACACTTACACCACTCCAAACAGCTTACTTCTGCAAGTGAGGACGTACCTTCGCACTATCGAGTGCGCACCGACCTTTTCTATCCCCCGCGCGCCATATCCCTCCTAATCGGCTCTTTTCTCACGACGTCGAGAAGGCATTCGTCACCAAGCGCCGCGGTTAGACCCGGAGAAAGGCATTCGTCCCCCAAAACATTCAGGTCCAAATGGCAGCTTAAATTTTGTTTGTAATACAATAAATTTATTGAGAGCCCTCAGCGTAGCAATCACAATGCCATCAACACCAATTCATATTTCAGCAATACCCTAACCTCCGTGTACTAGGGTCGTCCTACACTCTTAGGCAAAAAGGACTAAAATAGGGACTAAAATACAGCCGTTAGTCTTCGCGGGCGACCGTTCATCTTCAAAGGGAGTATCTGCGGCAGAGTACGTGCCGTGTGCATAAATTCGGACTAACTGTTCGTCCCCGCCGATCTATAAGGAGTAACGGGAAGACGAAACGCATGCAGTTAGTCTCTTTGCTGCGTCGTTAATCCCCTAATGGCGTCGTCGTTGCCCTTTCGCGCATATGTCTGCGAACGGTTTTATATTTCCAAAACACAAGGCATTGCAGTCACTGGGTGCTTTAGATGGTGCCACGGGAGAAAATATTGACGTTAGTTATAAGAAAATCGTCTAGGGTTAGTAGAGGGGCGGGTAATGGGAAGGAGCGGCGAAGCGCGATCGTCATGCGATCGTCATACGCTTCTCGGCGAGGTTATGTTGATACGCTGTGTTGCATTCGATTCGTGCGAGATAATAACGGCCAATGAAAGCTTTCAAGCGCCTTAACAGTAACTGAAAAATTAGTGACAATAGCAAAAGTGGATTCCTGAGCGTAATGAATATGTATGTTTAACAGACCAGAAAAAATGCATGTTGCTGATGACAACTGCAAAGCAAAAATGCTCGCTACAGGTAAGCGTCTCGAAGTTATCTTTTACACTCGGTACATAATTGCCTTGGGCACCAAAGCTATGACAATGCTGCAACTGCTGTAACACCCGCTTGCATTTCGAAGTCGCAATCGTCTAGCGACGCGAATTTGAAGAATTCAGGCTAAGCAACACCAAATTCGCTTTCGCCGATGCAGGAAAATATGACATGTTTCCTTATTCTGACACTCACACAGACGACACCTTTCACATACGTTACATAGAGCACTTAACATATGTATCGAACACTAAGAAAGCACTTAGCTTGCGCTTGTTTGTGCGGAAACAAATGAGTCGTCCGATCGCCCAGCTACCTATCTCAACTAGGCGACGACGAGTTGATTGTTATTTACGAAAAAACTATGGTTGTGAGGCTCTACTTCGAATCGAACTGAGCAATAGTCCCTAAACCTAGCAAAGCGCTAAGCGCAAGGCGCAAAACGCGGTCACGTTCGCTTGCACAGATAGAAATTCGGGCACCAGTTGCAATGAATCTGTTTCGTTATGCACAGGACTACACGCTGTACTTGAATATTATCTGCCACAGGAATCACCCGGCGGCGTGGTCTAGCGGATAGCGCGTCGGGCTCCTTGCGCATAATTCCGGGCGTCAGGGGTTCGATCCCTGCCGGTGCTGGCGTTTTTTTCTTTTTTCTGCACTCTACGCAGTTCGTCCTTGGGGAGTATCGGAACGGACCATCCGGGTGGGGGACTAACCGTTCGTCCCCTCGCAGTTAGTCCCCAAGGGACTAATGATTGTGGCAGAGGCCGTTAGTCCCCGAAAGGACGAACTTTTAGTCCTTTTTGCCTAAGATTGTGGGAGAGGCAAAATGCGCCCTCCGACTTTTGAGTTTTCGTAAACGTACAAAAGGTGAGATTGGTGTTTTATGTACCTGAACTATACCTGAGCTGCTAGATGCGCTATAGCAGAGAACTATGGTATAATTTAGGCTGACCTGTGGACCTGGAGCACTAGCTGAAATTTCGTACGTGCGGAACGTTTGGTTTAACCGCGGAGCAGTTTGCCCAGTACTGTCGGCGGAGAGCCAGAAAACTTCATTTAGAACCAACTGTGATTATAAGCTTCTGTGGAAAAGTAACGCTTTGCGTTCTCTGCACTCCTTTTTTTAGAAAGCGTGTATGATGGTCGGTACGGAGGCACTCTTAAAAAGGTATCTAGTTTGCTGTTCTAAAAGGGGCTCTTCATTTCATTTGCTTCGTTTAGAGGGGTAAGGTTTTAATTGATACTTCTGAGGATATTTCTGTCTTGCTCTTTTCAGCGTAGTTTAATAAATCAGTTTTCTAAATGTACTGAGATGTTCTCACCAATCGTGTTGGGGGCACCTATTTTGAAGAGTGCCTCCCAGAAAGTTACCACCGGTATTCTTGGTTCCCTTTCTGATGAACACATCCAGGTTCAGTTTTAAAGACGATAGCCTTTTTGGGCTACCTAAACGCGAAAATTTTGGTCTGTCTGTCTGTCTGTCTGTCTGTCTGTCTGTCTGTCTGTCTGTCTGTCTGTCTGTCTGTCTGTCCATCCGTCCGTCCGTCCGTCCGTCCCCCCACCCATCCCGCTAGTCAACTAGTTGTCGGCCACTACCGTATAAGGATGTCCTCTATAAACTGTTCCTTTAATGTTCCCTGACCTTCTGGTTTTGCCAGATCCTCCTAAAGTTGGCATTTGCAGAAAACTAGCAGCAATCTTTCCCTTTGAATCAGGCGAAGATGCCTATACTTTTGCATTTGAATCGGATTTTAGTTTGTAAGTTAGCATAAAACTGTGATATACCCTTCACGATGTTTGAACTCCACCTTCTTCTAAATTCTGCACCCACCGCAGCCTCACCTACAATGACTACACTGCTTGATTCTGCATTGCAAAAGAACTGCCTGGGCCCAATGCTGGACCCGTGCGCTGAGTCCAGCATTAACCGCGGTGTAATTTTAACCGCAAAGCTGGTTAGAAAATAGTAAGATTTTGTGTCCGCAGTTAAAAAATACCAAGAAATTGCTGACCACGTGCACGTGAGCGCGGGCCTCGCAGCGATTACCCGGCAGTTAATAAAACCAAGAAAATGCCTAGCGCTCAAGCGTGCATGCCTCGCGACGACCGCCCAGAGTCCCCAGCCCACCTTTGTCAAGCCAAGGGTACCCACATAGGGGGATTGGCCAAGATAGTAAAAAAAAAAAACTCCAGCGTCCGCTGTACTCGTGGAAACACTCGCTCGGAACCAGAAAGACTCCAGCATTCGCCGTAATCATGGCAACACTTAGTCGGAACAAGGAAGACACGTCATACCATTGCAAGGTGAAGTCAAATGATTATCACTTCCAAAAAAATGAAAGTAGCCGACACTTATGGCAGCAGTGGTGGAGTAAAGGTCGTTGAGGCAGCGAAGAAGAAGCAAATCGGCTGCAATCGTGGATTTAAACCTTCCTGATGGTCGGTCGTGAAGGTACAGCTTCGCTACCGTCAAGTCTTACGCGTTAGTGTGAGCTTCCTTCATTTTTCTAACGGAGTGAAAGCCTAGTAATTAAATTTGCATCGTAGATATCAGCCTTACACGAAATATTTTTCCCTTGATATTTTCTCTTGCAACGAAAATAGCTAAGCAAGACCGAAGAGCCCCGAACTCCTCCCATCTAACCGACGGGAAAAAAAAACCAATGGTACCCCAGTGATCCTCACAACCACGCGCACGTAATCACACCCCCTGCGCTATCAAGAACACGGTTTTGTACCTAAAAATGGGATTTAAATTTCTAGCAAAAACGCGTGGTCTGCAAGGATCTAACTCCGCAAGCTAAATCACTAACTTAAGGGAAGAAATGCCCGCGTTCCTGCTCACTTCACAACAAATGTCGTCAAAAAACAATAGTCTTCTGCCACCTCTGCCACGTTAATGCCTCTCTTCTTTCCCCCGTCCATCTCATGCTCTCCCCCTCCCTTTCTATCCTTCCACGACAAGCACGGAGGTGGTTTGCTAAAGTCAATTCACTTTTCCCGCCTTTCACTGCTCGCACCATCTTGCGGAACCTTTTGTTACTGTTGACCTTGGAACACTGCCATGAGATGCAGGCTTGCGCTAGCGCATTTTGTATTCTTGGTTCCAACTATTGTTTTCAACGCGTAATTTTTATTTGTTATCGCAAATATCAAACACAGATGTATGTTAAATTAAAAGAACACTGCGAGTGCCAGTAGTGCATAGAAGTTTCACCTCAAACATACTTGGTGCTTCCTTTTTGCTCAATGATGTTGACAATAATTAAGTATGTCTCCAGATTCAGTGGTTAGGAAAAGTTTCGGCTATATAAACTTCTAGTTCAAAACTTTTTTTAACTTTTGGCCGGATGGCTGAATCAAGAGACGGACAGGCTGACAAACATACAAACAGAGAGACCTAACTTTTCTGGTTTAGGCAGCTCAAGAAAGACCGTCGTCTGTAATTTTGTTTTCTTTATGCGAGGAGCGAGAAGGCAGGTGAGTGCATAAGCGGTTGGAGGGGGAGAGATAAGAGGCAGTTACGGGGCATGGGCTGTAAAAACCTGCCGCCTTGCTAAGTGAGTTGCCGTGACGCGAGCCTATACGGGGCTAATTTCTTTCTTGCGTGTGCGGATTCCACGTTTGGACTTTTCCCCAACACGTCCGTCGCAATTGCGAGATTCCGCATTCGTACAACGCATGCGAGCGGTACGAGACACGCTACTCCCATCTTTACTTTTTCCGATATTTTTTTTCGCTTCGAACAGCTACAGGCTCCGCATACGTAAGCAATAATGAAACCTCTGTAAGTACAGTCCCCGCCAGTCTTCTCCACAACACACATCTTCGCACCTCTGGCCTTGTCCGGATTAGGTGCAACGTAATCTGAGTACATAAACTCAAATCCGGCAATTCTCTGAACTCCAAATGGCCACTTCACTTTCGAGAACACGTTTACGCAGTTGGTGTGAGTATTTTACATAAATCGCCCACTAAAGTGGAATCTGCTGCTCTAGACAAGCCGGACGGGGATATCATCTAGTAAGCAGTGTAATTTCCAACGCGGAGCACGTGCCAGAGCGTTCCAGAACGTTGCACAATAGTGGAGAACAGTGTCATGCGTCGGCCGACGTGCAAAGGATTTCCCTTTCCGCATCACGCAGCACGATCTACGTTGTTACTAGAGGGTTTCAGTGTAGGGCTTGCTGCATTTTTTTTTGCATACGCGCAGCGGGACATTTTCGCGGCATGCTACGTTGTCGGCAGGAAAAGGGTTCTAGGATAGCGCTTTGTTGACATTTCCTAGGAAGACCACTGGGAAAGGGGGGGGGGGGGGGGGGCGACTGTAGCATGCACAGTGGTCCGACGTAACTTAGGGAGCCTACATGCGCCCTCCTCCATGCCCCCGTCTTTGCCAGAGGTACGGATTCAAAGACGGAGACAAAGACGGAGGCATGGAGGCGCACACATCTAGGCTCCCTAACGTATACCAGCGTATTTCAGATACCAGCGCCAAATTCTACCCTGGTGGCGTGGGGCGTCCAAAAAGATGTCTCATTAATCGTCATGCCACGGGCAGGAAAGGGGAGCTCGTGGGTTCCGTGACATCGCTAGCACTCATTGCGTTCTTTTTTTTTTTTCAGTTGGTCGGCGCGGTGACGCAATGACGGCCCCACAGCTTCTGCCAACGTTTTTAGATTGGCAAATATATAAAAAAAAAAACTGGCGCAGCTTGCACTGTGGTGCAAGGCCGGAGAAACAGTATCTGGGGTCGGCCTACCCTCTCCCCACACTGACGGCGGATCCCAGGAGAAAGAGAATAGCTGGACCCTAGCGGTGCAAAGCCGTTTTGGACAGCACTGTAAAGCAAAGACCATTGAAGTATGTGCAGTGTTTTATTTAGGAGCAATCGTCGCCATCCCTTCCGTCGTCGTCTTACAACAGCACAGCTGCGCATATAGGGCAAATCCTCTTGTAGCGCGTCCTTGCCTCGGTAGACCTCCACCTTTTCGTCAGCTGGTCCGGTGGCCGTCTCCACGTGTGGATTGCGAAGGGATGGCTTGGCAGATTCGTCGTCATCGTCTTCGGCGCGGCGGACCCGTAGCGGGCTGGTCGCTACACGACGCCGACAACGAAGGCGGGAGCTCCTCACGTGGCGTAAGACCGTTCGCTAGCCTGGGTGACGTCTGGCGGTCGCCGCGAGTCCCGCGCTAGCGTGCACTCGGTATTCTTTTTTGCTAAAACCACTGCGCGAAGGCCACGCGCCGGGGACGAAGGGCGGTCGCCGCGAGGCACGCACTCACAATCGCTCAGGTTTTCCTGTCGACGCCGAACGGATTCGTGTCGGCCTGAACAGCTCTGCTGTTAAAAAATTGACCGCGTATCTACTGACTCCGTTACAAACGTCGTCGAAAGACAACAGTCGTCTGTCGCCCCTGCCAAGTAAGTGCCTCTTTTCTGCTTCCCGCTCACCACTCATGCCCTTGCTCTCCCGTCTCTCTCTCCCCACAGTAAATGCGGTAGAGGTTTGCTCAGGTCAATTCAAATTTACCGCGTTCCACTGCTGCACGTGTGCTCCACGCACCACCTACGGGAACCTTTCGTTCCTGTTGCCGTATAACCTTCTTGGAATGCCGCCAAAAGGGATAGTGTCGCGGGCGACCGCTTTTTGTATTTTTCTGGGAGCATTTTTCGGTAATCAAGCAGCCATGTATTTTAACTAAAATAACAATGCGAATATCACCTATGCTTTGATGTTTCACTTCAAATTTGCCTAATGTTTTCGCTTCGCTCAACCATGTTGAGAAGTATGAACACTGCCACCAGATTTAGAAGTTTAGAAATTCCTTCCCTTTGTAAGCGTCTCGTTCAACAGCTACTCCGCCCGGTCGGCTGAATCGAGGGTCAGAAACGCGTGTTAAATTTCTGTGGATTGATTTTGCAGTAGCTTGTTTCCCCACCACAGACATTTGTTGTGTGTGTGCAAGCTCGGACTATTTGGAGATTTTTTTCCTGTTTTTTAGGGTGCGCTTTTCCACTAGTCGCTGCGCCCTGATATGTGGTTTGCAATAAATTCTCTTTTCAGACAGACAGACAGACAGACAGACAGACAGACAGACAGACAGACAGACAGACAGACAGACAGACCAAAATTTCCGCGTCTGGGAGCCCAAGAAAGACTACCATCTTTAAAACTCTGGCAGCCGAAAGACGGGTTTTATGTTGGCTGATTCCACGAGAGATCGAACAGGCGTGTACACCCGCATTTTTTGTTTTTGTCATATTTTTTTAGTTATGCGCAAGCTAGGGAAAAGCCCGAAATTGGAATTCGTTGTCCTCTAGCGTGCGTACTTCGCGAAAGAAAAATTTGTAAGGGTGGCACTGGTGACGCGTGGTTTCCGGCGGCTGCAGTTTTTTACAACTTTGGGGCTTGCGCACGGCAATATGTAAGTTTTCTGACTAAAATTTGTTTGAAAACAAAACCTGCGCCAGAATGACAAACAGCACAAAACAAATTTAGCGTTCTACCGTGAATAGAAAATTCAGAACAAAAATCGTCAATTCTGACACTCAGCCATCTCATCAAACGCATCACAAGCCAACGTCAGGGCCTCAAAGAAGACGGTGCAATACGACTAATTCAAGCACTTTTAATTAGTCGCATCACATATTCCACCCCATACATCGCCCTCAAACCCAAAGAACGGGGGAAAGTCGACATACTAATTCGAAAAGCTTTCATAATTGGACTTGGCCTCCCCGCTCAAACCTCTACCTGTCGTTTCTTCCAACTAGGAATCCACAACACCCTCGAAGAACTCCTGGAAGCGCAACGCAACAGCCAACTCACGAGACTCCTCCTTACCACTACCGGCCGACACGTCCTCCAGGCCCTCGGATACCCGACACCACCTGCTTCACAAGCCCTTCAGCGCATTCCATCTTCAATCCGGTCCCACATTACTGTATCCAAAATCCCTAACAATATGCACCCAGAATTCAACCAAGGTAGAAGGCTCTCCCGGGTTAAGCATCTTCGATCACAATTCAACTTTCACCCCGATACTCGCTACACCGACGCCGCCCTCTACCCCTCACGCCAGGCTCATGCTCTGGCGGCTGTAAACTCAGAAGGCACACTTCTCATTTCCCTCACAACTCTCTCGACATCAACCACCACTGCCGAAGAAATTGCCATAGCCATGGCCGCTACAACTAGCTCCGAATACCTCGCAATAATAACAGATTCCCAGCAAGCCTGCCGTAACATTCAAACGTGGACGCATCTCACTTCCCGCATTACGCATACTCGCATCGATCAATCCCCTCCCCGAGCTGTACATCGTCTGGACCTCTGTCCACTCGTCCCTCGAGGGAAATGAGGCGGCTCACGCCGCTGCCCGCGCCCTTCCACACCGGGCATTTCCCTCAAGAACAGAACCCACGGTCCAGCCTCCTCCAACTCCCGCTCTCCCATCACGCTACCACGACATCCTGCACCATTATCGCAACCTTCGCCTCACTTTGCCTCAACCTCACCCTCAACTAACCAAGGAGGAAGCAGTCATCTGGCGCCGATTACAAACAAACACATATTACAACGCACCCATCCTCCACGCTATTTCCCCTACCCAATACACCCTCACGTGTCAATTCTGCCCCTCTCTTAATACTAGCTACCACATGGTGTGGGCCTGTCAAAACACCCCATCGCTTACCCCGAATCCCAGACCTTCCCCAGAGCAGTGAGAGGGCCTGCTGACCAGCTCCCGTCACGCTGACCAGATCTTTCTGGTCACCCGTGCCAGGGCTGCAGCCAAGGCCCAAGGGTACCTGGCCTGAGGTGAACCCACCCCACCGAGTGACGGCTCAACCACCACCGTTTGCACTATTAAATGTTTATTCTATCTCTCTCTCTATCTGACCAGACGCCAGATCGCCGCATATTTTGACGCCCCTTATCTCTGTATCTGCAATTGCGGCCAACTTGTAAGTGATAGGTAATATCGACAAGATATTTCCAAACATGTCCGGAAAATATCGTTTGTGTAGAGAAAACATAAATATACGCAAAAAAACATTTACTGCTGTGCTTTTGCGTAGATTTAAATCTCTAAATTTAATTTAGAATTAATGTTCAAATAAATTTAAATTAAATTTCATGCCTAAATGCGTAAATTTAAAGATCAAAATAAAAAAAACGCTGTCCAGTTCCTTCAAAATTGGGGAAACGAGACTCCTCAAGAGGGCCAACAATACCGTTGAAAAACATGTTGCATATTTTTCTTTGTACCGAAGTTATAAGTGGCTGAAACCACGCGCTCCACGAGCGTCTCCATGCCGTGTGCTGCACTGCTGCCGCGATAAAATTGGAGCCGACACTGACGCCTAAGACTAATGCGTAACGCGGCAGCCGCCCAGCGTCCCTGGGCTCACGTTTGTCTAGCCAAGCATACCCATTGAGAGAGATTGGCCAAAAGAGGTAAAAAAAAACCTCCAGCGTTTGCCGTAATCCTGGAAACACTTGCCCGTAACGAGAAAGACTCCAGCGTTCACCGTAATCGTGGCAGCACTTGTTCGGAACGAGAAAGACGCGTCATAGCGTACGCCCCTCCAACGTAATGTTCCATGATTATCACTTCAAAAAAATCACGCCATATCCACGGAATGAATGATGATAAGTGGGGCGAAGCTCGAGAGGGGGAGATCATCGGTAACCGTAACTCTCCCGTGAAAGTTCGCCCATTACATCATTAAGAAAGCCGTCAGACTGTGTGCGTACATTGTACAAATCAACTTTTATTTTCGGAGTCAATGCTCCCAGGCTCAGACCTGGTGAAAGACCCCGCGCCATCGAGGACTACCCCGCACCTCCACCACAATTTGTCACGTAGGATGGGACACAACGGTAAAGAAATAACTTTTATTTAGGGCGAACTTGTGCCCGAACAAGACGAGAGGAAACGAGCAAAGGTCCTTGCGTCTTGTTCGATCTCCGAGAACGACTGCCTGCGTTCGTGGCGTGATCTCTTGCGTGATCTCCCCCTCGCAGTGCACGTGCGCTCGCGCCTCCGTTGGCGAACACAGACAAGCTCGCGCTCCCGGTGCCGAGTTTGCGCTGCCGGTTGCAGCCGGTTCTTGCGCGTGCAACGCGGCCCACTTTGCGACATTTCCGAAAGCATGCGGCGGTCACGTACCACGAGACACAAGGGATGGACAGACCCATGACTTAAAGGAGCCATGAAGAGAAAACACAAGTTTGGTTCATTCAAAAGATTGTCTCGTTAGAGTCATACTGACACCACTTTTAACGTAAACTTCGCTCAAATAAGCTACATAATTAGGAAAAACGGGAACGGTCATGCGACCCACCAGCTCATTTCCCGCAACAGAACCTATGTCGTCACATGAGCTAAGCTCTGCGATTGGTGGAGGCTGGCAGAAGCAGACGCAAATTAGGTAGAACTTACAAACTACACGAACGAGCGATTTGCGCTTAAATTTAGGGCACATTCTTTACAAAGCAATAAGAATGATGGGACAAACAGTGGAAGTTACGAAAGCACATGTAAACATAGAAGTACTGATTCGTTCTGCTGTTCGTACTGCGCACAGCATGCTTGGTTTAGCTGCACAGCACAACAGGGCTTGGGGTTGTCTCAGACGACACTGGCCGATTGACGCAAGCAACGGTGTCTTACGTGACCCCATTTGTCGAGCGAGCACTGTTTCAGGGAACGAATATTTTCTCCCAGAACAAAAGCAAGCCAGGTTTAAATGCGGGCAAAAACAAACCAAACGCTTGCCGCGGTATGGTGGCGCCATCTAGGTTACGGAACGTAAAGAAACGCGGGAACAAACCAACACCGCTGTACAGGGTGGAGACAACCTTTGAACGGTCCCGTGCCGCCGCAATTGGGCCAACGGGCTCAACGCGTTATTCTTTTCGTTTCCCACGAGACCTAGCAACGCGAAACAGACAATATGATTCAAACTCCTTCAGTAAACCGCGTTGCGGCGATAATTTCAGCGCGGTTTTGACACAATGACTTGCTTCGGCGGCGAGCGAGCAACCGAAAATGGCGGCGCCAGCGTATACGTGTCTCTACCCTGTACGGCGGATGCGTGAATGAAGGTACTCTAGGCTGCAGAGCGGTCGGTTCCAGTGATGTCACTTGGGACCACGAAAACGCACGATTGAGCGGGAAAATCAAAATTTTAACCTAAATTGTTTAATTTCTCAGTGAATAAAGCACCGTTTGTATCCGGACAAGCGCTGGGGGCACTATAAAACACGAAATCTTTCGAATAAAACCAACTTGCATTTTCTCTTCATGGCTCCTTAAGGAGCTTCGCCCCTAAAAAATGAAAGAAGCCCACACTTATAGCAACAATGATGGAGTAAAGGTCGTTGCGGGAGCAAAGAATAAGAAAATCGGCTGCGATCGTGGACTTAAACTTTCGGCATGATCGTGAAGGTTGTGTACAGCTTCGCTAACTTCACGTCTTACGCGTTAGTGTGAGCTTCCCTTTTTTTTTTTTTTTTTGTTACCAACTTAGGGTCTGTAAAACCGCATGTGACGATCGATTAGTTGTGATAAACTGATACGAATGTTTAGGTCTCGTTTAAAAGACCGCTGCAACAGCAGAAGTGTAGATGCGTTAATAATACTAGCACATGAACCCACAATTCACGGTATGAGAAAGAGGACAAAACGAGCAGTGTGCGCTTCAAATCTTGTATACATTTACATTCAAACTTCGCACACGCATCAAAACCCATTTTTAAAGGCCGTTGAAATCTCGTATGGAAAAACATTATTCTTAAAAATTAAACATAAATTAAAACTAATTAAAAACACAGCATTTGACTATGGGACCTCCTTCTGTATATAAACATTTTTGTAATTCTTGAACTGACTAATGAAATCCTTTCTGGCTCTGACTCGATTCCCCTACCAAACGAAAAAAGTTGCTGTGGCTTAGCTTTGGTTTACCCTAGTTGAGAGCGAAAGATTCACAGCCCTGACTATGCCCATTGTCGAGGTGTGGTTTCGCAATGATATACACACGTTTGCAATGAATACACTGTTTATTCGTCATCATTTTTCACCTCATGGCGTTTTTTATCCTCGCCACTGTACGAGTGACCACAGCTGGCTATTCGTCTTCCTTCTTTGAACACGGCTCTGCGCCGCACGTGGCCTCCTGGCCTTCCTTTGTGGCGCGCGCTTATCGCTGCGGTGATGGCCTCCTCGCTTCCTCCGCCAGGTGGCGACACGGGTTCCGCGCACGTCGCCGTTCCCACCTCGCCTATCTCTCCCCTGCCGCCTATCTCTTCCCGCCATCGGGACGCTGCCCCGTGCCGGGCGCTCCGCCAGGTAGCGACAGGGGTCCCGGGCACGTCTTCATTCCCTCTTCGCTTATCTCTCGCCAGGAGGCTGCAAGCTGGGCTAGCTGGGAAGACATATTGTTGGATGAAACCAGCGCGAACTTAAACAAAGGCAAAGAAAGTGGAACACATGCTGTATAAACGTGCGTTTGAGATAGTGTGCATTGTCATTAAAGGGACCCCCATTATCCCATCTTCCTTCACATTGTACTACTTGCCACTGATGTAAGCCTAATTTTCCTGCCACTGACATTTTATTGAGGCACCATGAGCAAACGCCCCGTGAAATATTGGAAGCGTTCCACATAGCAGAAAGAGTAGACAAGTGTGTCAGCCAAGCAAGCGTTGTCTTCATCCCAGAGAGCTAGATTGCATATCTGCGGAGCCTTGACTGTAGCCGGTGTCCATCTAGTTGCCTTATCACCGTGGCTTCCCTAAACTTGTTTTGTTCGTGCACAGTGCTTTATAATGTTGTGTGTTAAGTGTTTATAGTCACCTCTCTTGATACTAAACTTCAGTTTTTAGACCGACGGCTGTGCTTGCGCTCCCCTTCCTTTCTCTTTGCTTAAGTTCCCGCTGGTTCTCCAAGAAGAAGACTATCTCTCCCCTGCCGCCTATCTCTCCCCGCCATCGGGCTCCCTGCCGGGCGCTTGCAAAAGGGGGCACGTGCTTTGACCTCTAGCTCTCAAGTTCAAAACTGGTCACCCCGCGCCCGAGGTAGCGTAGTGTAGCTTTGGCTACAACAAACCGCAAAAATAGAAAAGCCGTAGTCATCAGGGGCCACATTTGCAATAAATTAACGGCGCAACTCACCGTTCACCGAGAGTCTCCCAAACAGTCAGAAAATCACTTCAAAGCGTGCGTTAATGTACA
The DNA here is from genome assembly GCF_048455015.1 of Haemaphysalis longicornis. Taxonomy (NCBI): domain Eukaryota; kingdom Metazoa; phylum Arthropoda; class Arachnida; order Ixodida; family Ixodidae; genus Haemaphysalis; species Haemaphysalis longicornis. The sequence continues at coordinate 235,359,259 of NW_027526203.1, read as the reverse complement.
CTAGACAATTATATTATGCTTGGAATTCGTTTTCGTAATGCGCATTTGAACAATTTGGGCTGATTTTTAACTTACTATTTGTTTCATTTGAAGAAAAAAAAACATACAACTCGAGTGGAACAAAATTTGCGCAAATGTACTTCATTACCACTCTGTACAATTGATCATGCACTTCCGTTCAAGCACAACTTAAAACAGGCGAGTACGCCTTGATTCCGATTTATTTCATTTGCGCGAATTCCTGGAAACCGTTGCTTACGTGGCACCTTTGGGAAGCAAGAAAGCTCAGAGGTGTTCCTTTCCCGCTTCTACCTCTACTTCGTAGCGCGAGGCTAATGCTGAACATTTCTCTGTTGCCTCTCTTGCAAAGGGCGGCACATTCAGAATTATCCATTACAACACCCAAACTTCGCGAATGCCATCAAACTCAGGAGCTGTCGCCTGCCCAACGGTTTGCCCGTTTGCCCCATCGCAGACGCGAGCAAGAAATAAAATGGCTGCGGCTTAGCTCAGCTAACCTTGGGTATGTCTTGAATTGGCTTAGTCTGGTTAAATATTGCTTTCGCTTGGTTAACCTTTGATGTAGCTGCATTGCCGACCACGTCCCAAAGCCATTCGGTCCAGTGCAACGCTCACAAAAGAAGGCGCGGCGAACGCGGCATTAGTTCACGGCGAAGTCGCCGTTCCTCTTGTCCACACGCGAGACGAGTCACATAGCTCGAGACTACCCAGCGGCGCATGCGTGGGAGGCTGCGGGGGTCGTCGACTGCTGATCGGCCACTCGTCTGAGCAGAAAGACTGAAAATAAGACCTCCTGAGCAGCGCCGAAAGCGGCCCCGGCAAATCACGCGATGCGCTTCGAGGGGTGTGTCGCCCGGGTTGTGTCTCCAGTCAAAGGGTGAAATTGCGCATCCACCACGAAACCGCTGAATGAAAGTAGTAAAGCTTCGCTTTAAAGAAACAATAACCTGCCGACGCGCCATGCATGCACAGTTTAGAGGGCAGTCGCACGTTGGCGGGCATACCTCGGCAAAGTTGGCGCGGCTCACTCAAACTCACTCACAATTTTTTTTTTCGAATCACCACTCACTCAAACTCAGACTCAATGCTGAGCAGCACATCTG
>NW_027526203.1:235235635-235355635 GCF_048455015.1 Haemaphysalis longicornis | reverse complement strand
CCGACATGATTCCCCTAACTGGAACCTTCAATTTGACGCCCCACATGCTTCAGCGGCCTCACCTTGAATTTAACCCCATCTATGACTCATAATGACCATGTCATGATTCGAACTACGAAGCCTTTTTTTTATTTGTACCACGTGATTCCCCTCTTCAAGACCGTAAATTTGATACCCTACACTCCCTAGCGGGGTCACTTCGAATTTTACCCCAATATAAGACTCGCCATGACAATCTAATGGTTATAACCAGGAAGCATTTTTGTATTTCTCCCACGTGATTCGGCTCATCAAGACCATTGATTTGATACCCATCACATCCTAGCGGAATCAATTTGAACGTTGAACCAATCAATGACTAACCATGACTATCTCATGATATAGCCCTACCACATTTTTGTCCCACGTGATTTTCCTTATCGGAACCTTCAATTTGATACCCCGGACACCCAGTGGCATCATTGTGAATTTTAACCTAATTTATGACCCATTTTGACTGTCATGATAATAATCAGGAAGCACGTGATTACCCTCATCGAGACCTTTAATTTGATACGCCCTAGCGTCATGAACCTGAATTTTAACCGAATCTTTGATTTACCATGACTACGTCATGATATATCCATATCTCATGTTCGTCCCGAATAATTCCCCACATCGAGACCTTGAATTTGATTCCCCACATGCCCTCGCAGCGTCATTTTGAATTTTAACCCAATCTATGACTCATTATGACTGCCTGATGACTACAATCAGGAAGCATTTTTTTATTTACCCCGCGTGATTCCGTTAATCCGGACCTTTCATTTGATACCTTACACGCCTTAGCCTCATCAGTTTCACTTTTCACCCAATCTAACGTGTTCATTATTCTGTCTTAAGGGGCGCTGCCCAGTCAATTCAGCTAATTCATTTGAAACAGTAGAAAGGACAGCCCCCGCCCCCATTTCCCCCCGGCTCTCACCTCTTCCTTTGTGACCCCTAGTATATCAAGCCGTTAACAGTAGCAGGCGAACAACCAGCACGCCAGCGCCGCCATGTGCTTTCCCACCACCCTTTCCCACGCTCTTAGTGGATCCGTCAGGAGGAAAAGTTAAGACAACCCTTTTTTATGACCTCACCAGTCAATTATCACTCACGCGCCCAGCCGCGAAAATTAGGTATACAGCAAGTGCTTATGGCCATAAAAATTCTACAAGAAACAAAAAAAAATCAGACACCACCTCCCTCCCAACCGATCATGCAGATCGCGATTTTTGCCATACCTGCAGGTAACTTGAATTCCGAGCCCACAGTGACGCATGAAACTTAACAGCCAACCATAGCTGCCTGCTAGGCTACTCATATGTACTCAAACTCCAAATGGACTTAAAACTCCTATTTACTCAAAACGCAATATGTAATCAAACTCAAAATGTGCTGAAACTCAAAATGTACTCAGAACTCAAAATGGACTCAAACTCAAAATGTACTCAGAACTCAAAATGGACTCAAACTCAAAATGGACTCAAACTCAAAATGTACTCAGAACTCAAAATGAGCTCAAACTCAAATTGTACTCAGAACTCAAAATGAACTCAAACTCAAAATGGACTCAAACTCAAAATGTACTCAGAACTCAAAATGGACTCAAACTCAAAATGTACTCAAAACTCAAAATGGACTCAAACTCAAATTGTACTCAGAACTCAAAATGGACTCAAACTCAAAATGTACTCAGAACTCAAAATGGACTCAAACTCAAAATGTACTCAGAACTCAAAATGGACTCAAACTCAAAATGTACTCAGAACTCAAAATGGACTCAAACTCAAAATGTACTCAGAACTCAAAATGGACTCAAACTCAAAATGTACTCAGAACTCAAAATGGACTCAAACTCAATCGGACTCAAACTCAGTCGTGATCACTCGGCTCAAACTCACTCAAGCTCAAACTCACCATGCCACACTAGCCTCGCGCTCACTCAAACTCAAACTCATGCGTGAGTTTGAGTCCAAATGAGTCTGAGTGAGTGGACTCATGAGTGAGTTTGCCGACCTCTGTTGGCGGGTCGCCACCCCCCCCCCCCTCCCGAGCCACTGTCCCCGAGAGACGGAGAGAGAAATCTTGAGGGAACGTGAAATTGACGCCCTACCGCTGGTATATCTGAAAGCGAAACTACCCAAAAGTCTTAGTTTGATAACAGCGCTAGGACAGGACACAGAGAAGGCGACACGAGACTGTGTCGCCTTCTCTGTGTCCTGTCCAAGCGCTGTTATCAAACTAAGTATGTACCAACAAGCCCGAATTAACACAGTTTTACCCAAAAGTCGCCGACCAATAGCGATACGCTCAAGCTTACCGTACCACCTGTCGTGCCAAATGCAAAGCGCCCATTCATACCTTATGCGGTACCGGTTGAATGAAATGCGAAGCGACTCATCCGTCTGAACATTCAACACCCTCTCCCCTGATCATAATTGCGTGCCAGACCACGAAGCAGCAAGGTATCTTCTCTCGCTCTCAGTGACCGCCACAGACGACCGGCTCCCGCAGGCGTCATAGCCCCTAATACGCATATGAAAAGCTCCCACTATCTCCCGGGTCTACGCATCTCTCATATCTCTGCTCATCCATCTGGCCAGGCGAGTTCCTGGAATTTTTCGGGGCAATACGAACCAGCGCAAACAAATACCTTCGCGTTAGTGTTAACTGTAAAACGTGCATAACAGGGTACGAATGTACTGTCACCCAAGTATAGTAGAAGCATCCAGGGCCCGTGGCACTTCTTTTGTGCAATCACACACAGCAGCCTGAACGAAAATACCAGGTTTGACGCCTACATTTGATTAAAAATAAAAGCAATCTAGAGGCGTGTTTCTACAAACGCAACATCACGGCACGTGCTCCGAAAGCGAATCGCAAGATTAAGAGGCGATCGATTGCTTCCTTGTCATCTTAAAAGTAGAGCTGACTTCTTGCGATTTGCGGGTCGTCTAAGAGCAAGCCACTTCCCTCTGGCTCAAGCGAGAGTGCTTTTAGTCGCGCACGCTGCATGTACCCAATACAGTGTTGATTCGCCTCTAGTAAAATCAATTTCGAACAGAAGAAGCACAGTCTACCCGCAGAACGATCGCGCCTACAGCGTAGACACACAGGTTCAGGCCCCGAGACAGCGCTGCAGGAGCTTCGTTCGGGCAGTGAGCGAGGGCAGGAGGAAAGCTTTTTGTGTAACGTGGGGTTCGGCCGGAGTGGCTCCTCAGTTCAGGTGCCATCTTCGCCAACGCAGCTCTCTCCACCAGAAGAGCCTGGTCGGGAAGGTGCGAGCTAGACAGCATGATCTCCCACTGCTCGAGTATAGGGGAAGTGGGTGGGGTGGTGTTAGATTTGGGTTGTCCTTGCACTCCCAGATGATGTGAGTGAGTGCGCCTGGCTGTCCACAAAATTTGCGTAGTGAATCACACTGGTTGGGAAATACTTGACGTGTGGGTGTGTGTGTGGGGGGGTATCCATTCGAAACAACCTGAGAGTGGTTTCCTGCTTTTTTGTCAAATGTGGACGCGGGGCTTGGATAGTATTCCTCCTTAGCTTATAATGGTCTGTGATTTCACGATACGTCGTCAGGGTGTCGGCTCCGGTTCTCCTTCCGTGGCCTGGTCGGCGAGGGTGAATTCATTGCCCTTCATGGAGCAGTTGGCCGGGGTACGGAAAATCTCGACCTTCCGGTTCGGGGGTTTCCTTCGCAGGATGCGAACTGCAGCCGGTGCCACTAGAACCGACGGGAAACTTCGGCAAGTTCCTTGAGAGTCCGTGATCACAGTGGAGGCCCCTTTTTGCGTTCGCGCTAGAGTTGCGGCCAGCTCTGAGGACTCTCACGTCGTGGATCATGGGGCTCTAACGTTAACTATGTGCTCACTTTCGCAAGTCACAATCATCACCATTGCTCTCTTGTTGATATGGTTGGCTACGTCAGTGTACAACGATTGTCACGCCGGTTTCATGACCTGCGAGAGCAGAATTACTTTTTTCACAAGCGAGGCCGCACAGCACCGTGGTCGCTTTTTAGCGTACCACTTAACAGCGTGCCGACTTCCTGCCATACCCAAACGAGCGTGCCCGCATGGGTTGCTCCCTTCCTAGCAGGCGAGCTAGACGGCGTGCTGGGGGCTTGTAAAGGTTCTTGAGGCAGCTTGCACTGGCTTCACCGTAGCTGCCATGTTGGTGCACTGTGCCACGGCGGAAGGCTGTGAACTTACCTGCCGCTGTTATTTCGAGCAGCGTTGATAAAGCTGAAAGCCCTGCACAACAAAGGGCAACGGGGACGTCATGTGCAAGCACCTGCAAACTTGCAAGCCATAAGCCATGTGCAAGCCAGAAGCATTTGACAGGCTAGAAGCAAGCCGCAGCGAGCGTCAGGGACGGAAGACTTTGGCGGCAGTGTATTAATTCATTTTTTCGCTAGTCGCTGTCGCGCAGTCTATCTGTTTTCTGCATACACATTGAGTTTCGTTTTTTGCGTTAATCGTCGCTGTCGCTGCTTGTGGCTACCATATATTGCCATGGGCTGCGCGAATCCTTGGGCGGCGCCTGTGATTTTGGTTAAAAAGAAAGACGGGTCATGGCGCTAGTGCGTCGACTACCAGCGACTCAGAGAAAATACCAAGGAGGACGTATGTCCACTACCCCGCGTAGACGAAGCAATAGACTGTCTTCATTCGGCTTCGTACTCCTCCTCAGGTTACTTACGATCAAGCTACTCGCAAATTCTTGTGAACCCTGACGAAAAAGGATAAACCGCTTTTGTCACGCCTGATGGACTTTTCCAAGTTAATGTCATGCCCTTTGGCCACGTTTCAGCGCTTCATCAACACTGTACTTCGGGGACTTAAATAGGAAGTGTTCAGGTGCTACCTTGACAACATCGTGATTTTCGGTCACTCTTTTCAAGAGCACAACGCGCGCACAGCCACTGTTTCGGACTGTTTAGAAAAGGCTGGTCTCATCCTAAACTCTAAGAAATGCCGATTTGGAGTAAGGCAGACACTTGCACTCGGGCTCGTTGTCGAAAAAGATGGCGTCCGACAGGATTCACAAAATATTCCAGCCGACAGCTGCTTCAAAGAACCGAGTTCGGTCAAGGAATTTCGCAGCTTTTTAAGACTATGCTTTCTTTCTTTCTTGGGCTACTTAAACGCAGAAAGTTTGTTCTTTCTGTCTGTTTGTGACTCGATTCAGCCGAAACAGAAGCTGCGCAATAGTCTTATATGTCCACGTCCAAATGTAAACGTCTAAGTCCTGTGTCAATGTTCATACTTGTCAACATTATTGAACAAGAAGAAGACATTGCACAAATATAAGGCAGAAAATCAATACATAAGGAATATTTGCAGTGTTCCTTTAATAACAAATTTCATGTATGCTTGGTTTTTGCGATAGCCAACGAAATACTACATCAACTGCAGAAAACTGTCGCCTGCTGTTGCATGGGCCACATTTGCTCCTGACGGCATTTAAGAAATCAAACAGTAACAGCAGCGACAGGTTCCACTAGATAGGTTCTACGTTCCGCTTGGAACGCTCGTGGAGTAGGGCAATGTGGTTATATAAACGTCGCCTCATTCACGCGCGTCTCCGGCGTAATGCAGCGCTGGCATCGAGGCACCCGACTTGGAGCAGTGAACGCGGTAAATTTAAATTCACTTGAACAAACCTCTAGCGGGTTATCTTGGTAGGAACGAGACGGGAGAGGAACAGCATGAGAGGTGAGCGGAAAAGAGAAGGGAGGCATTTACTTGGTAGGGGCGCCAGTCGACCATCGTCTTTCGTCGAGATTTGCAACGAAAGGTGCACATACGGGGCTATTTTTTTTATTTCCGCATTTGCCGACACGGCCTACCCCCTGACATGCCTGCTTCAGAAGAGCGGCCCCTTCAAATGGAGTTCCGACTGCGACATCGCTTTTCGCCACCTGCATCATCCCTTGACGCCCGTGCCGGTCATTCGTCGCTTTGCTGATTGTAGGGTTTAACCAAGGTGGTTGTATAAAACTTCTGGAGTGGAGATGGCGTTCGAAAACTGACGCCGACAGCCGCCATCTTGCCATGGGCAGAAAACTCGTTCTGTCGTAGCAGGCGCATTGCACCCGTCACAACATGTACTTGTTTTTTTGTTTCTCTTTTTTTGCGGCGGGTTACGTTATATTTTTGCTTCCGTTCTTTTTTGTTTTCTTTTGTTTTGCAAGTTGGTTCTCTCATGCGGCTAGCTTCAAGCCCACCCACCTTTTTTTGCGCGCTTTCATCTCGACGCATGTGGTTTCGGTTATGCTCCCCTCTTCGTGTTTGTAATTAAGCGCTACGCGCGTCTCTTGTGCGTGCGCCGGTGGTCACACACATCTGCTAATTATTTGCATTCTTGGGCGCAAACAACAACAATAAACAGAAGACAAAATGACATTTTTTTTTCTGCCCAATGTGTCGTTCTTCCGAGTTCTCTCTTGCCAAAGAGCAGAACTCGTGTTCGTTCGATCGTCGTTCGCGGGTGGATGCTCTAAAGGCGTAGAGAGCAGAAATGGTCTGCTCGTGCGTCGCGTTCGGCAGCGCTAATCCCGCGACGAAGACGTCAGGGATCAGCTTTCATCTGTAAGTGCTGAAATTCTCTGTTTGTTTTGGGTCTCCAGGACATTACTTGTATTATAACGTTATACGTGCACACTTGCCCGCCGTTTGTGCGTGATGTAATGGGAAAATTCGCCGTAGCACCTGCCGTCCGGTTATACTGAGCATAGCGTACGCGCTTGTTTAGCAGATATGCGAATATTTTCGCTCGTAGTTGTGGTGGTCCTGTGGTCGCTTGACTGCGCGAAATCCCATGTTTGTAAATATGTTGGCCGCAAATTGTTTTTCTGCACTAATTTAAATGCAGAGTATTGCTCAGAGAGTTACCGTCAAAAATCAAGGCACTCTTGTTTAATATATTTCATTTGCATCTGGCCCTACATGGATACTCTGACGTTTCACGGTAGCGCTGTTTCGTAGAAGTCTTTGACGCACCGCAATGCTCTCCGGCGTTCTTCGTCCACGGGATTTTCTCATCAATAGCCGGCTGCTCGCCTACGAACGTGCGCAGTGAACGAGGTTGCGAATGTGATTGAATAACCTCCTGCGCGTAGTTTTCTTATCAATAGCACTCTACTATCGTGCGAACGTGCGCGGTTAATATAGTCGTGCATTCAATTAAGTAACCTTCTGGATTTGGAAAATAAAGAAAATCAATGCTAGTGAGACATGTACCTGTGATGATCACGCTTTCTGTAAAGTGCACAAGAAATAAAAAAAACCTGCTTTAATGAGCTTCAGTGTGTGCCTAAGCCATTTTGCAAAATACGATTGAAAAGCTGTAAATAGACCCGCCGCGGTGGCTCAGTGGCTAAGGCATTGTGCTGCTCATCCCTATACTCGGTTACAACTCAAGAACGGCACCACCTCATGTAGTGTTTAACTCCGCCAAAGCGCCGGACCCGTGACGTCAGTGCGCGCGCGTTTTGAAAGGTGTTTGCTATGAATGCGTGATATCGTCTGTCTTATCTCACGCGGTTTGTTTGTCGTCACTCGAGTCGTGTATAAGCATATTAAGTCCAAAAAGTCATGGTAACGGCTCAAGCCATGTTCAAAATATTCCCAGTAACGTCCTACTTGCGCCGCGTGGAGAAACATCTGGCTACGGTGATAAGGCTCAGCGGCAACTTCCGGTGCCGTTCTTAAGTTGTCACCGAGTATAGAACGCGAGGCTGGGAATTGAACCCGCGACCTCATGCTCAGCAGCAGAACGCCTTAGCCACCGAGACACCGTGGCGGGTATTCGTCGCTTTGATACCGAAGCACCAACTGAAGTGCACACCGTTCCTATAGTAGTGTTGGGCCGTACTTAATCAGTGCCACGGCGACGGTGAGCATGTCATTTCTTATGTCAGTCGTACCCTCAGAAAGTCAGAGCGGAACTACACAGTCACAGAACAACAGTGCCTCCCGGTCGTTTTTTCCGCACAATGATTTCGCCCTCACCTATATGGGCATACCTTCACCATACTGGCAGACCGCCATTACCTATGCGGGCTCATCTACCTTCGCGATCCGTGGGAGCGACTGACGTGCTGGGCTCTCTGTTTAAAAGAGTACGAACTCAATGTGTCATAAAAAAAGTGTCCGCAAGTATGCCGATGCCGATGCCGACTGCCTTCCTCGGCTTCCACTAGAATCAACGGACTCTGCCGCGGATAATTTCGATGTGTGCCTTCCCTCGGTGTGGACGTCGTTCCCTGACGCCTGTATTCAAACGAGAGCAACGCAGGACAAGAGTTTGTAGTTGTTGGAAGGAATGCTTGCCCGGCACCACGCGCATGACGTCAAGGGCATGGCGCGAGGCGCGGGGAGGGAGAGCTTTATTCTTTTCACTACACTACACGCGCGGGCGTAGTAGATTGTCCCACATCCTCCCCTTTCAAGGAAGGTTACAGCTTGGAGTCCGGTGGAGCCGCCTCTCTGGACCGGCTCACCGCTGTACGGTTCCAGCTCGGCCGGATCTACCGCAGCGATGGTATAGACTTGGGGTCGATCCGCTTTTCGTCCGTGTCGCCCTGGTGAAAGCTGTCGCCTCCGCTCGCGTCGTCGTTGCTTTTTCTGCGAGCGTCCTCTCGCTTCTGCTTCTTGGCCGTCGCTGTGGGGTCCGGCAGGAGAACCTCGGTCGATGCGGACAGCGACTCGTTGCTCGGGGTGTAGTCTGAAAACTGCCTCATACGTGATGGTCTGTGCTGCTGTTCTGATGGTCTGTGCTGCTGCGCTATGGATGCCCCTCGCACGGCGGCACGGGCCTCTTCACTATTTTCCAGCATCGTCTCCGTATCCGCCGGGGGTGGCCGCTCCAGCGCGCTGGTGGTTCGAAAGAACTCGCCGTCAGGCAGCCAGGAGACCGAAGGTTCGAGCAGCAATTCACCCCTGTTGGCGAAATTGTTGTACCCCGGCTCACTCGCCTCCCCGCGAGGGTGCCGCGGGCGCCTGTCAGCAGGGCTGCCACGCGGATGGTGCGGGCGCTGCGCCGGTGGTGGCACGGAAGCTGCTGGGGGAGGTTGCGGAAATTTCCAGCGCTCGGGCGTTGCTTGCCGCGAGGGTAGGAGGGGGTCGCCACGGGGAGTCCCGGGTGGCGTCGATAGCCGTAACAGAATCGGGTCCGGGATGTACTCGGGAGGGCTGTCCTCGATGTCCTGCTTCGAAGGTGGGTTGCCACCGTAGGTGTAGCTCATTTCTTCGGGACTCAGATAGCGCTCTCTAACCAGCTCTGAGAAGGTTTCCAAGCACATTCGCTGAAGCTCTGCCCTGATCTGCTCGTACAGTGGAAGTGGTACCAACACATTGTTCACTGACGTGAACAAACCAAGGTTGGTGATGGCTGGTTTTCCAAGTGGTGCTGTGCGTAGACCAGGTAAGATGTAGACTTGTTCCACGCTTTCTCGGCCGTTGAGCTTGAAACGAAGCCTTGCCAGTCCCGAGATGCGCAGAGTCTTTCCATCTGGACCCTGAGGCCTCCGGTCCGGGGAAGTCAGAACGACGTGCTTGAAGAGCTGTCGGAATTGTCGCTCCGGGATAACAGTCTCGTCCGCTCCCGTGTCGATTTTGAAGACCAGGGTCTGTGACTCGACGAGGTAAGAGACTTCCCACTTGGATGAAGCCGTCGTCTCCATGAGGCCCAGGAAACCTGGCTCCTGCTCGATGTTCCGAAGAGCATTTGCTGAGCCGCAGACGGTTTGGAAATGGCCATTTTTCCCGCACTTCTGGCAGACGCAGTCTTTGGCAGGACAGATGACCCTCGCGTGACGCTCTTTGCCACACCAGCCGCATGATTTCTTGAAGCCCCTCGGGTGGTGTGTGGTTGGGGGTGGCGTTGCAACTGGGTCTTTAGCGGGTCTACTTCGCCGTGCTTTCAGAGCGTCGAGGTTGACTGCTTCCTTTGGCGTGCTCGATAAGAGTTCTGCCTGCTGTTGTTGGACTGCTTCATTCTGACGAGCGATGGTTAAAGCCTTCGTTAGGTCTAGGCTGGGGTCAAGCTGCAGAGTTTGCGACAGTTTATGGTCCTTGAGGCCCACGACTAGTCCGTCTCGAATTAACTCTTCGCGTAGCTCCCCGTAGTTACAAGAATCTGCTAGTGCGTGTAGGGCTGTTGCGAAATCTTCGACAGACTCGCCATCCAGCTGGACTGGGGTGTTGAATTTCGGCCGCTCGTAGATGATGTTTCGCCGAGGTATGAAGTAGTCCTCGAAGCCCTTAAGCACTGCGGCGAAGTTCTGCTCGTCAATGGTCAGCTTGGAGGTATTAAAGATGTCCTCTGCCTGGGGTCCCATGAGGTAGACCAGTGCATCCACCTGGCATTCTTTGGGTCGATCGCTGAGCCCTGAAGCAGCCCGGTAGCTGAGGAAACGTCTCTTCCATTGTGGCCAATCTGACGGTGATAAGGTGAACGGGTCAGGTGCCGTGATCTGGAACGAGGCAGCGCTGCCGCTCTTGTTGGCCGTCGAGGATTAGTCGCTCGCGAAGGTCGCAGGCAGGTCTGTAGTCGAGGGAAGTCCCGTAGACGAGGCAGAAGCGGCTTCAGAACGAGGGTTGGTTGGGTGTGCTGACGTGTCGTTCCGGCGGAGACCAGCGGTCAGCACATCCCACTTCTGACACCATGTTGGAAGGAATGCTTGCCCGGCACCACGCGCATGACGTCAAGGGCACGGCGCGAGGCGCGGGGCGGGAGAGCTTTATTCTTTTCACTACACTACACGCGCGGGTGTAGTAGATTGTCCCCCAGTAGTCACTTTTTAAATGCAGAGCATTTCTTTAACTCACATGTAGCGTCCGCCGTCCGTCGGCAACAGCTCAGCGCGCAGGTGCGCCCTCTCCCCCACTCCTCCTCTCCCGCATCACGCTACCCTCCTCGCTCTCAACAACAGGTCCACACCCCTCCCCCTACACTATAAAGAGAAATAACAGTTACCGGCGCCTGGTTTCGATCCCACAACCCTGCGGGCGGAACGCAAGGTACATGGTGCTCTACCCACTGCGCCACAAAGCCGACACGGAATGAAAGGCTACGAACGCGCCTTATATCCTTGACTCATTCAAACTACGTCAAGAAGCTGCTGATACAACGCATTCACTACCTGTGGGCGGAACGCGAGGTGCATGGTGCTCTTCCCACTGCGCCACAAAACTGACACAGAATCAAAGGCTACGAACGCGCCTTATATCCTTGACTCATTCAAACTACGTCAACAAGCTGCTGATACAACGCATTCACTACCACCAACTCCCCAAACACTAAACGTTAACGCAATACACCCACCCCCTATGCGACGCATTTACTCGAGTCCCCCTCGCGGGGAGATGGGCCTTTTTTCTTCAGCCGAACCAAGCCCTGCTACCCGTTTCTGCCTCCATAACCACTGGCACTTCGAGGTGAACTATTCTGCCGTCAGTTCTCGTCTTCTTGTTGTGGTACCCGACAGCCTTCGCAAAACTGTCTTGGTCATTATTGACGACGACGTAACTCCCGGTTTCACGGCGATCGCGCTCACTCTGCAACGCAGCCAAGAACGCTTTGATTGGCCCAACATGCGTAAAACTACTCAGCGCTATGTCGCCACTTGCTTTGCACCCGATGTCAAAGGTACCAAAATCCCACAAGTGCTTCGGCAGGCCTACTTCAGCTTGTGGATCCAGCATATCGTCCTTTTGAAAAGTTGGCATAGACTTGTTAGGACCCTTCCCGTCCTCATCAGGTGGAAATCGCTGGATTATTTTATGCGTAGATTACCTCTTGCGATATGTAAGCTGTGACTGAGACTGCTATATAAACACCGCTCTTCCTGCTCCGACACATTTTGCTACGCCATGTACCACAGAAAGTCGTAATCAGTGATCGTAATCGTGTCTTGGTCGACTACACTGCCATTCAAGGAGTTTTGTCTGTTGTCTTATAGCTGCTTCTTCGCTCATTTAATTTTTTTTTCTTAATACTAATTTGTTTATGGGTTGCAAGGCCGTGTTCAGTTTTAGGCCCGAAGCCCCCGAAGATCCACGTTCTACGATTTAAACGTGTTACGGATCAGTATACAAGGGAAGTCTGCGTTGTAAAGAGTACTTGATAGGTTACTGTGGTACTCACCAAACAATCGCCTGAAGGGCATAGGGTAAGGCGAAATTTAAAAAAAATGACTTTTTTTTCTTCGCAATTAGGGAAGTCCAGCACATTTTCAACATTCACACTTTTCTTAGAAAGTCGTACTTCACGCTCAAAAACAGTTTTTACATAAACAAGTAGCAAGTGACCAGATCCTCTTTGAGAATTTTCTCCATGTTTATTGTCATTTTTTCAATCAAGAAACTTCCAGTGCCACATCAAAACGATTTCGTGGAACCAGCTGTATTAAGAAATTGCTTGGCAACCATTGCACAGCTGATTTTTCAGCGAGGGCATTCCAAAGATGCTGTTGCACGTTTTTTCCACATTTTTCCTTCGAAGCCGCGCACAAAACAACGTCTTTTTTGGGCTTCACACTCCCAAAATTGCAACATTGGATGCTGTTCTTTCATTCAATGATGATAGCAACGCACGAGCCAGCATTTTGAAATCATTTCGATCAAAACCTGAGCGCAACACCACCATCAAGTGGCTCAAAGAGGTGGCCACAAGCGAAAATACTTTGCGAGCAGAGCTGTACGATTGTGCACAAAATAAGCAAGGAAGGACAGGCGACAGGCTGAAAAGCAAAAGAAATGACTTCGATGGTGATTACGAACCTGCTGCTGTTTACTTAAATGGCTCCAGTGGTGTACGTTTTTGGCAAAAAAGTAGTTTTTCTCCTCTTTTTTTACTTTAAACTCAATTATCTCAAAACAATGTTTTTTATTACATAGGTACCATTATTTCTTGTATCTTCCGGAACAACGAGCTGATTTTTTCCCCTGTCATCTACATAACTTGCCACACCTACTGTACCAGAATTGAAAATATGCACGCAACCGTTTTTTCTGGTTACACAACATTTAATACTAAAATAATGCCAAAATTCAGGTACTAACAGACAAAAATTCATAAAAAATTGAATTTGGGGGATGTTCCTAATTCTACTACAGTTGAACGAGGACAAGATTTGAGACAAATTGATGTCTACATTATGTAGATACCTTTATTAGATGCTGAGAGAAATCTACCCCAATATGGCCAGATATGCATGCGAAGTTTGGGGGTAACCCTGTGCCCTTAAGGAGCACTTAAGAAGGAATGTCTGGCTCTAACCATGTGGGGTAAACAGAGTAAGGGACCGGCAATAAAGGGAAGGTTGTAACAACACAGGCCGTAAAAAAAAATTATGCACTCCTCCGTCTAACGACGACGGTGACTGAAGCGTACCTTTCTTGCGAGGGATTCTTTGGTTGCCACCTGAGCTTGGACTTTGACTCTCAAGCAGTTTGGACTTTTCATCCCAGCGGCTTTGACTTTGACCCTTCACCATTTAATTTCGCACGAAAAAATCTTCGCGTTCAGTCATCGCCGTCGTTATACGGCGGGGTTTCGGATTTTGTTGTCTAATTTTGCACGTCATGCACCCCTCTTCACATCCAAACTACTTCGGATCTGTAAGAATGGCGCAATCAGAGAGACGTCGGCATCATAACGTCAGGGACCCAGGTCCGATTCCGACCACGGGAAGCGTTTTTTCGTTCACTTCACCCATGATCATCATCCCCACAAGATAAAGTTGGCTTTCCTGTCGTGCGTGTTTGACGGGTCAAACGCCATCGGAGACATATTGAAGGCGTCGCTTTAATAACATCTTTATTAATTTTAACGGCTACACGCGGTCCTGGGCGTGTTATGCAGCAATGCTTGTCGCGTTACCGGCATAACGATTGAAGATAAAACTTGCCCCAAATCACCAGACTGACGCGCTGAAAACTTAACTCGCAGCCGATAGGAGCTTCTTACTTACAGAGGTGCGACATTCGTTGACCCTGGGCGGCGAATGGGAACGTATGAGCTGCGGGGGTCAGGTAAGCTGTCAGCCGACTAGATAGCAGCGGAGACTGAAAGAAAATCTTCCCGTCATTATCCTTGTATTACTTCCCAATATCTTGCATGAGCAGTAGGCGCCTTGTCCCTGAACCATATTCGACAGCGATGCTATGACAATAAACAGTATAATGAGCAACATATACAGATGGGTCGAGGGCAGGACAGAGTCACTCAGTCTTGCCCTCATTTACGAAGGCGTCCGATGAGGGTGTCTCGACGTTGGTGTCCGTCATGACCGTCTCGTGCAGGCGCGTGTACGAGGGCCGCCGCTTGCGCAGCGGAGAGATGGCCGCGATGGTGATCTTCACCTCGGCCTTGGATTTCGACAGCGTTGTCTTCATCGTGGCCTGCGTGAACGACTCAACCGGGATGTCGTCCACATGCGTGACTATGTCCCCCGGGTAGATGGTCTTCCCTGGAGTGGCCAGGTTTAAGTTGGCTACCTTCTGCACCACAGGAATACAAGAAAGCAGGAGAGGCAAACTATTTCGAACGGCTGCAGCACTAGAGTTCTACAAGACCCAGAAAAGCATACAGGTATATCGGGGCACAAAGGCACTCCTAGATGCACCTACGCTCGTCACCTGAGCTAAACACACAAATGGCTGGTATACCGAGGACACACATAAATCGGGAACCATACCATTTCGGGAAGATGGACGACCAGCGAAGTTGTATAAAATAGACATCCCAGAAATGGTTGAGAGTGCACACGTATTTACTTATCCTATAATTTGATAACGATAGGAAATACGTATGGCTTTGCGGTTACTTCATGAAACTTAAAAGGACTAGCGTTTTGTCTCAGTAGACAAACATGGGGCTGTCCGCGCCCCTCCCGCCCAAGGCCACGCACTGGCAGGAGACGGGAATTCCACAACCTTTGCAACTTCACTCTGACGAGCTACCCACCTACAGCAAGTAAATGATGTCCACCGTGATACTAGAGTCGTCTTAGCGGCCAAATGTAATAATAAATTTTTAATATCAAAAGAGTAAGAGTCATTTTCTGCTGAACATTCTCGACAAAGTTGGCTTTGCCGCAAGGTGTTTTTGCACCCGCTGAGCCAAAATACACGAAACCCTGGGCTATGCGGTCCCGCACTGGGACCACTTCATCATGTTAGTTAAGTAGCATCAATGGCAGAATTGCTTTCTAGACGCGTTCGGGGGCGTGTACTGACCTCCTTCCGTGAGGTGTACAAACATCCCGGCGTGTGCCCTAACTGCGCGGTCGTCATCGAAATCACGGGCAGTTTCAAAGATTATACGTACTGCCAAAGCTCTCCACAGTTACGAAGAACCGAGGGAGCCAAGGCTGTCTATGACGTCTTCTTCCTTGGATAGAGGCCGAGGGAGTTTTTGTTGACGGACCAGAAAAGCACATGGGGCCCTAGCCATGTACAGCTTTGCTGTAAAACTCAGCGGGAATGTTCGTGAGCCCCTGAGGCCATTCCTTCATTGAAGAGACCTAATTCGCCGCACTAAGGTAAGGGTAAGGGTAATGTTAATGTAAGGGTAATCTACCTTATTGAATCATAAGCTAACAGGAGGGACGTTCACACCGTCATTTCGCGTGGGACGCCATGCTGAACCCTTTGGCAGCGCTGTGTTCTCTGTCGACACAGTTGAGTAGGTAGTCGAGAGCTTATCAAAGAGTTCAAGTCAGGGTGCCATCCGACCGAACATCACAGAGTCTATCTAAGGGGATACCTGCGGCAGCGCCGTACATTTATTGCCTATCACACCGCCAAAAGAAAGCGGTCGTCAGTTGCGGCGAATTCCAGTGGTGTTCCCAGCCCCGAAACTCACGATTCTGTACAACTGTAAACAGCCCTGCTCTCCGGTTGCTCCCCTGGAAATACACAAAACGCGCTTCATTGACTGTAACGTGGAAGTCTGGTTCTGCGGAAATAATGCGTTGGCCAAACGAGACGATGTGTTAGCGAGAGGTTGCGAGAGCCCCAGGCGGCCATTCAGGCGCTGGCAGGTGGAGGGCCATGTGGTGGGCCATTCTGGCCGGGGCTTGTGCACGCGGGAAATAAATGTTAGCACTCATGTCCTGCTCTGTTTCTCCTTGCAAGCCAAAACGACAAATTTTGGGCCATTTTTATTAAAAAAGAAATAGCTTGGTAAACTTCCCTTGTGTGAATCTGTCAAGCGAAGCGGTAGATAATCATTTTCGATGCGGCAAATCTTCTCATTCAAGTAAGGATCTTTGGTGTGGGTATGAGCGTGCGCCATGGGTTATTTTTTCGATTTTGTTTCTGAAAACACACTGTCATCGTATATTTAATGCTGTCCGTGTTGTTCTTTTTTGCCACCCCCTTTCCTCTAGCTGAGGTATAGTATCAAGTGGCCAACTAACCTAAGTAAGTCTTATATCGGTTGCCTTGCCTTCTTTCGGCTTAACACGTGTTATCAAAAACGACTAGTCCGGGAGTAATACTGATGAGCCTCGGCACTATTGTGGGTAGTGGCGTGGCAGTATTGCTAGTGCTCGTGAAATAGTGTCATATCGAGAATCAGCACGGAGTGTTGAAGTGAATACGCCACCTCAGTGCAAGCTACGCCAAAGCAAGCGAGAATTGTGCGATTATTTAATATGGTAGGATCTACAGTTTCTGTGTCACAGCGTTTGCGCCAAGCATATTGAGCGAGGCGAGCCAGTTACCTGGACAATGTGGTACCTGGTGTGGCTCTTCTGCTGCTCGTTGTACGTCTTCACCTCCATCGTCTTGAAGCCGTACCCGTTGGTAGTGCCCGTGCACCCTCCGCGCACGGCTCGTAGTACGATCGTGTCACGCCGACACGAGTTAAGAATGGCCTGGATATCTCTCCTGTGAGAGGAGACGAGGCCCGTTGTCCCAAAAGGCGATTAAGTCCGCGCCCAAGGCTAATGAAACGTTTTCAGTCAGCGTTAAAATTAGATGTATTTCTGGGAAATATAGCCCTCAATATCCATCGGAAAGAGATGTCACTGTGATAGCTTAATTGCATGCCACGGTTAGAGGAGCGAAAGTGAAGCAGATTAGGTCACTTATTAACAATACTGTTTCAAGACAATGCTGGCTAAGTGTATTGCGATGAAACTTGCCTTATCTAGATGATAAACAAAGCGTATTGGAATCATATCGCCTGAAATTAGGAGTAGGTAGACAGAGTGACAAACTGAAATTAGACAGAGCGATGTATGGAATTAATACCAGTGATTATTTTCCGTGAAAAAGCATTTGTTACTTCTACGACGCAGCCTCGAATAGTTCGTTTAGTTTTAATCTACACAGTGTTATTGGCATTCGACACCAGTTTTCACTTCACATCATGGTGGAGTAAAATCACAAAATTATTACCGCCCCGCCCCCCCTTCGCACCATTCTAAAACCGTCTTTTTCAAATAAAAAAACTCCGTTTCGAGCTCCCCACCTCCCAATAAGATCAGTACACCTTTGCCATAAAACTAAAAATTGACCGATACTCTAGCCTAAACGAGCAACAAAACTATACGGGTATCTAAGCAACTCAAGATGCGTAAATGTGGATCATTACTTGTCGCTGAGTGCTTCGCTGAGTTATGTCACTGAGTTTGTGTTGTGGCGAGGTGTGCTCGAGTTTGCTGTTGCTTCTCGCTGCATCTGCTGCCGCATTTCCGCTGCTTCTCGCTGACGTATACCTTCTGGTTGCTGATCCACGTCGCTCGCTGCACCCCTTTCCTCGCCTCTTGCCTGCTCTTCGGGGTCTTGATGGTTGCACGTTGCCGCGCTGCAGTTCGCGGTGCTCGCTTCGCAGCCACTCGTGCTCCCTTCAGCATAGTCGGGAACATCGTGGGTGTAGGTTGTTTTGTTTCAGCAGGTCGCTTAGCAAGTTTCGCTGTCTTGCGATGGCCTCGTACTTCGTCGGTGCAGAGTGAACTGGCACCTCCGGCTGTCCTCCTCAAGATGTAGACGTGTGCGACACTAGGCGCCTTAGGCCATGCTTGCGCCATCTAGTGAATCACCCGCAAAGCAGAAGCCAACGGAGTCGCATTGCACGTCGCAGCCAATAAGAATCGTCGTGTCCTTTGCTTGCCAGGGCTTTCCTGCCGCAGCCTTCCGTGACGTAGGGGTTTTCGGACAACGATCCAAGTAATCCTCTGTGCCGTTAAGGGCCAGCGACAGCGGTATCATGTTCACCAAACGCGGTTGAAATGTTTATGCAAAGGGAATAAAATGGTGTACGTTGCTCTCCCTAGCAATGACGGCGAAATGCTGACGCAAACATGGATTGAGTCCTGGAAATCGGGCTTTTTTCTATTAAGGGCTTTTAAAGGACAACCGAGGCCCCATGATGTGTTCATAGTAGAGCATGGTAGGTTCCCTTAGCAGTGGCTGAGATGACTGTGGCGCTGTCGTTTGTACTCGTTATCATGACCATAGAGTTAAGAGAGGACAAACTACAATCTTGCATGCTTAAACGTCAACGTGGCCCTCTTTTGAATTAAGAAGCGCAGAGAAACTAAAGCCGATTTTCCTGAACGCGGTGCAGCTACCGGAATGTTTTTAAACATCCACATTAGTTATAAACGTCTATATATTGTAATAAATGAGCTTCTACACATCATGGTTACTGGCATATGTTATATGGCAAGCGCACATCACTGTAAAAGGAGGGGAGAAATTCCTTACAGTTTTTATAATTTCACCGATATTGCTCCGGAAACACTTATATAAACTGCCCTTTTCTTCGCTTTCCTGTACCATAGTAGTCAATATTACCATGCCTTGTGACGGCTTGGGCGGGATGTTGGCCGTTTGGAGAAAAGAAAGCACTGAAGTAATTTTTTTTTCTTTCAGACGGTGTTGCTTCTGCTTCCATCAAGAGAAGGCAGATGGCTTGGCTGATGAAATGAACGGGAATCCTTTATTCCGCGCGTTGTAGGCTGTGCCTTCAAACAATAGTGACAGCAGATCGGCTTCACCGCAACGCTTCCAAACGAGAAATCAGCGCGACCAAATGTTCGAATTGGGCGAAGAATGAGCATAAGTGTGGGATGTGAGTAACGCCGCGGCGCGACTGGCAATCCACGATTGTCCAGCTCTATCTTTTTCGAACCTACGAACGATACCGAAGTACGGGACCTTATCGGCAAAATAAATAATTATGCAGCGGCAGGAGTTGACGGGTTTTTATCGAGTGCGAATAAGCGCGTGGCACTAGAAGTAAGTGACGTGTTAGCGTACATTATTAATCTATGTCTGCCCACCGGTGTTTTTCCTAAAGAACTTAAAGTTGCTAGAGTGACGCCGATTCATAAAGGGGGAGCACACGGCAATGTATCCAATTAGGGGCCAAGATCTGTCCTGACAGTTTTTTCCAAGGTATTTTAGGGAGTAATTTATAATAGACTATCGACTTTCTTTCTTAAAAACAATGTAATTTCGAAGTATCAATATGGTTTCCAAAAATATAAATCAACAGAGAAAGCATTACTGTACATTAAAGATAAAATAATTGCGAACATTTAAAACAGGCAGTTCACAATTGGACTGTTTTTAGACCTTAAAAAAGCCTTTTATTCGATAGATCATAATATTTTGCTAAATAAATTGGAGAGATATGGAATACGTGGCGTGGCAGGTAACCTTTTAAAAAGTTATTTGACTCAAAGAAAGCAGTTTGTTCAACTAAACTCCATTGCATCAGACATATTAGACCTAAAACAAGGTGTCCCGCAAGTCTCCAAGTTAGGCCCGTTACTGCTTATAGTTTATGTAAATGACATCATAAATATAGAAGGTCCGCGATAACTTGTAATGTATGGGGATGACACTAACGTATTCTTCACATCTGATAATACAATTAAACTTCACTCAATGGTAAATGTTTATTTGGAACAATTATCAAATTGGTTATTAGATAATAACTTGCAACTTAACGCTACAAAGACAACTTACATGATATTTAGCCCGTACAATAAAAATGTCGAGAAAGAAATGTCGATTATATTCAACGGAACCAAGTTAAACCGAGTGACAGAACAGAAGTTCTTCCGTGTTTGGTTTCAAGAACAACTTTCGTGGAATAGGCATATTGCTCACCTGTCCACCGAACTCTCTAAAAGTATAGATCTCATATATAGAATCGGCCATTTGTTACCACTATGGTTGAAACAAAACTTATACAATGCTCTCATTTATTCGAAACTATGCTACGGGATTTTGGTGTGGGGGACCACAACTAAAACTAATTATAACAGGCTCATTGTATTGGAAAAAGAATTCTGCGCATATATTTCGATTATCATGGCTGTTACGCATATTTGAGGACAAGTCCTTTATTTACTGAATATTCAATGCTACGAGCTGACAAATCTATTACATGAAGGTTCTGCACGCCATTTATAAGCAAAGGACCCACAATCAAGTTAACAATAAATCTTCTGGCTACCATCTCAGGCATACAATACGGCACACTCCAAAAGTAAGAACAAACTATGGTGAGCAATCTTTCCTGTACCAGTCAACTGAAATATTAAATAAATTGGGAGAAAAATTAAACTTCGACGCCAGTGAACTTACGTTTAAAAAACAGGTCAAAGAAGTGTTACTTAAGCAAAACGCTTGCAATACTGATATATATTGAAGGGTTTGAAATATACGTCTACATGCTCCCCTAAAGGTAGAAATTAAAAAAATTACAAACAAAAATACATTAATACGTAATTGTGAAAAAGTAGTGAAACTGATGAAAGTGAATGCGTACGAATTACTGCGTTTATGTGTACACTGTGATCATCTGTGAATTTTAGACCTATGCTTTGTATAATACATAGGAAATGTAGTAATGACTTTGCTTTGTGCTATTTCTCTATTACGATTGTGCTATTATGCTTAAATTTGTGAACAGACGTGTTATTATGTACTGTGTCAATCGGGTGGCTGAGGCCTCTGTCAGGCCACGTTCGGCTTTAGTCTCAGCCTCCCCTTGGTTTTGCCAAGAAATAAAATCAAATCAAATACTCAAATGTAATCTTCGCATGGACAACAGCGCCAATGCACGCCTTGCATGGTTGTGTCTGCGCATACTGGATTATGTGTTAAAATCGCGCTCTGGGCCTCGTGATTCGCTTAGTTCGCGCATTTGGTCACTTTGATTTCAGATTCGTGGTGAAAAAGAGCGCAAGGAACACAGGGTTTTTCACCATGAATCAGAATCTGCACCAACTAGCCCGACTTGCCATCTTACTTCACTTTGATTTCCCGTTCTGAAGCGTTGTGGGGAAGCCGCACTGGGACAATTTTTTTTTTTTTTTCTTTGAGCGTTTTCACGACTCAACTACCTTCTGCACTGCTGCACAACGTTAATGAAGCGTGTAGCGTAGCTTTGTAAGAAACAGTTGTACAGGGGGGCCCGCTTACCGAGTGTTGAGTATCCTGAAGGCGCTCGAGGAGAGCACGGTGATGATGACCTGGTCGCCGGACGCGTTGAGGAGCTTCTTGACCTGCGGTAGAGGCATCTTGCTGATGACCGTCGAGTTCACGGCGATCACCACGTCTCCCTGGAGCAGCTGAGACCGCTGCGCGGGGCTGCCGCGCTTCACGCTCTGCGCTTGCCCGGAAAAGGAGGCACACGATTATACGAACCGATAATCCACAACACCGCGGCAGCTGAACCGCTTAAGTGACGCCGTTAGAACGTTTACTGAACCGCATCGCTGTTCTGCTTCACTGCGCTACAATTAAGCATTTGGCCCACGACGTCTCTGCAGTTCGGCTCTTCGTGCGTGTACGGGTAGTTCATTTTCGCGCTCTATAACCGGTCCTTCTGCATTCACGTGGTTCCTCGGTACCTTAGCCGTGGGGAGACGTTTTAGCACGCTGTGTAGCAGTTTCTGTATGCATGTTTGCTTGCTGCCCTCTTAAATACAAGTCGCGACATCTGAAGAATTAGCCTCAAAGCGAATGTGGCAAAGCCTCATCACTCAGCATTTGCTTTCGTTTCAAAACAGTAATCTGACTTTTTAGATGAGGTATTCGTAGAAACAATTTTCTTTTGAGAAGTCGATAGTTACGTGGATAGTTACGGAGGTGGGAGGGGGTGATAGTTACGGGGTCAGTCTTCATTATTGTCTACTGTCGAATCACCTCAGTGTTGGATTTATTTAGGTAGCTCTTTTGAGTTATTCCATTTCCCCGAACGAAAAATAGTACGAATTTCGCTTGTAGTTTGCTTGGAGCTCTGTTGTTTAACTCTAAATTCTGTCGACCCCTATTCCCCGGACAACGTAGACTCCCAATGAGACATCTTTATGTCATCTTTGTCTTCTTTTTTTCGAATATTTAGAATTATGCTATTGAGTCTACCAAAACTAGTTGATTCGACCGAGCGCCAAATGCCCTCGACAGCCACTGCGTTCTGCGCTGTGTAGCGATACTTCATTTGTGTGTCACTGCAGGCGGTGAGATTAAACGGGGCTTTTCTAGACCTGGGAGAATCGCAACGCCGCTTTCTGATTGGTTCATAACCAGAGTGTCGAACCGAAACCGAACCGTTATTTTTGCCGGAACTGAACCCGAACCGAAACCGTTATTTTGACGAGGCTGAACCCGAACCCGAACTGAACCGAAAGGAGAAATAACGGTTACCGGTTCACGACAAAATGGTTCGGCCGTCCATTGTTGATGAGGGTTGGTCAGTGTGATTTGGGACTTTTCTCTTCCTCGCATCATCGGAATCTCTCACGAAATTTTGTCCTTCAGATAAATCAAAACTCTACGAAAACTCTGTACGTGTCCGTAACACGGGGGAAGATCGTGCACCAATATTCCAATGGTATGTAGCTGCTGGTCGAGCAAGCAGGGTGCAGGGATGGGCAAAAGAAATCTCACACCCTCGGCTGCCCGCCGGGGGTTCGAAGCACCTGCTTTGCCCTTCCCTCGCTGGGAATGTGCAGGGCCACCAGGCAGCAAGATTGTTGCGTTGCGCACAAGCAAGGCTCAAACCCTAAATGTGCCTACTTGTAGCACCTCAATAGCGGTGAAACTTTCCCTGCTGCTACGTAGTCGCAAGAATGAAAACAACAGCGTGACGGACGGGACACAGTAAGAAAGGGAAACACACTTGCGCTGAGTAGAGGAAACATAAGTTCTTATTGGTTCGGGGCATCGCCTTTATGCACGCGAGGCCAACCCCATGCAACAGGAAAGTGAGAAAAAGATGGTGAAGGGAGTATCGCATAAGTAAGTTTCTAAAACATACAACAGCGGGATAACAGAAGGCACTTGCCAATGAAAAATTTCAAGTGTCAGATCGAAATTCGAGAGACTGTATCCATTCGAATTGTGAAGTGGGTCCAGCGTTGGGCAGTAGAATTTCTAGTTCCCTTATTTCACCAGTCTTTCTGACTAAAGTCTCTTGTAGAGGAAGAGGTGCTCTCGACAGACGGATGGAATGCCCTGTTGTGCATGCGTGGGCCTTTCGCGGAGAAGTTTTTATGCATTGTTTTCGTACAGGGATGCAGGTGGCACTGCCCTTTGGTTGGCGTGAGAACAAGCCCGATACCGACGGTGCCGCAGCCACTGGTCGGCGCTATTCTTGTGCTGCGTCTTCTTACACGCTTGGCTTAGGACGTTAAATGTGCTGTGAAAACAAAGCCCAACCTTGTCTTAGTTGAAACAATTAGCCTTTGTTAAGTCGCTCAACTCCATTATGGCCTCAAAGAAGTTTTTTTCACCAGAAAAGATAAGGAAGATAAAAAATGACCGCTACCCAACGCCAGCAGTGAAGTAATGAGGAAATATAAAACTTCGCTAACTCCTTGTGAGCATTCAAGTGGTACAACAAAACTGAACAAGAGGCATTAATAAATTCGCTTCATGTCTTTTGGCGGTGGCTTTATGTACTCCTTAGGACGACATAAGGGCTGGGTGAAAAAGTGGCTGGTACGTTTTCTATAATAGCTGGCCTAATTGTTTGAAGTTGATTTTAATATTGCACCACGTTTATTGAATACAGCAGTACTTTGAATGAACAAAAATTGTATCTGAGTTTTATGTTAACGTTTAACTGCAAACTCTTTTTCGCACTTAGTTCATAATTAACCTCTAAACCGGTTCGCGAAACAGTTCGATGTATAATTTATCCTAACCGGAACTGAACCGAACGAAATGTATTTACCCGAACCCGAACCGTAACCGAACCGGTATTTTTTTTTCCGGTTTGACGCACCGTTCATAACAGACCTTACTCTCGGAGGTCAATGTATACTGCGCTGCAAATGGGCATTGTTGTCGCCATTGTGCCCACTCTTCTGCTCTCTTTACTGATCTAGGCACCTCCATCGTTGCATGACCACACACATCCGCCCATCTACAACTTTACTTGTTCACTAGTTAAATTTACTCCATGTTTATTTGTGTGATTAAGTGGGTTAAATTGCATACCTTCGGAATAGTTGAATAGATAAATAATAATTATTAGTCAAAGGCGGCTAACTAATTACCTAGGTTAAAAAAATTAATAATTTCCAAGAGCCAAACGTTATCACCCTCGTACGCGCACTACCATGCGGAGTCATTTCAGCGCTTTTGCATACCCTCCCTCCGGCATGGCCGGTGGTCTATATAGCGCCAGTTTGGTCGTCTGATTCAGTGACTATTTATTTGGCGCTGGAGTACCTGTCGCGCAGCAGTTTACTTGGCGCGGGCGCACATTATCAACAGCATTGCCCAAACCCCCCGGGATAATTGAAAAGTGGATGCAGGTAAGATGAGATTTCCGATTGATATTCGTGCACTCCGTTACCCCGCTGATGGTGCCTTTCCAAGTACATTCCAAGGCGGCGTGCACCAAACGAAAATGTCGAAAGCGGCGTGCATCATTGTGGCAAAGCCAAAGCTCCACAGGCGACCTTCGTAAACATTGTGTTTACGCTCAACATACGTGCTGTAAGAGCACACCGCAGGATTGGCGGTGGGCAACGGAACAAAACAAGGGGTCACATCTCCGCTTTGTTATTTTACCGCGCTCACACGCAGACGACCACGCCTGGTACCCATTGCGATGTCGGCTGCGTGACCTTTCTTGCGAAAATTCTTTGTTTGGTTCTTCAGAACTAACTGTCGTGCAAGTGCACTTGGATCTCCGGGGTTGCGTCGATATACCGCACCCGGCCTTGTTTATGTTTCCAGTGCTCCGAGAGGGAATGAGCGATCATTGCGTATGCGGCAGAGCTCCGCGATGACGGAGGTGCCGTGGTATAATCCTGATTTCTCACACAGCTGTACATGTTTTGAGGTAGATGGCACTGTGAAAGCAAACGAGCAGCAAAAAGACAACAAACTAGCAGATGACGAGAGAGGGACGCGACTGGGAAAGAGGGCAGAGTGATACCTCCGCGGGGTGAGTAGTATTGGAATCCGCAAATGATTTTTGAAGGCCAGAATTGGCGCTTCTAGATATCTTGATCTGTATTACAGTTCACGCAGAACCTAAAAGCAAGTGCTATGGAACTTGGCCCGACAGAAACATTAGTGTAACAATGTGCACTACATTTCATACTACGAATGCTTACTCTTTTTAGGAGTACTTTTGACACCCTCACTGTTTGTAAGCTGTTATAACCGGTCAGACGCCCACAATCAAGTACACGCCGCAACCTCTTTTATCTGCGAGAACATAACCGCAAGTAACGGAAAGCACCGGCATGAATAATATCAACGGTCCAGCACTTCCCCTAGACTGTGTATAAAGTCGCTGCATTTGGCCGATAGAAATGCTACCGATGGACGACTGTGGAGCTTCGCTACGGGCATTTTGCCCGGGCGCCCATTACGGTTGTTTTGATCTCAGAAATCAGAAAGAAAGACACGTGAAAGAAAAGTTAAGACCATAGTTGGCTGGTTGTTTAAAATGTGCAAGAGGGACATTGGTCAACGAAATGGCGCTACCCTGTATTATGTCCTGCAATAACACTCTACTGTGTGACCATTAATGATGGATCTATAGCAAGAATGAGCACTGTCCTTAAGGCAGCTGCGGGTCTTGTGAGTTACTCAAAAAAATATGTAAAAATCTGCAGTTGCTGGCAACCATGGCTTTGATTTTCAGGATCTAGAGGCGAAACCAAAATTAAACCTCACGCACATCAGCGCTTACATAATAACGAAGCGCAGTGCCGGGTTAACGCAAGCAAAGAATGAAGGAATGAGCAGCGTCGCAATATCTTGCTTGGAGCCCTGTGGTTTGTGAGCACGCGCCAAGGCATGCACTGATTTGTTTCCGGTGGCATTAACGCTCTAGCTTGCGGGCGCTCCAGCATACTGAAAATTGTTATTTGTGAAGCTGGTACGGGAATCGCCACAATTTGGAGCTCCAGTGCCCCTTTAAATGTCTGTGGCGAATGAAATTAAATGAATGCGGTACAAACTGTTTCGTAAGCCCCACCCCATCCTTCTCCGTTTTATCTATGCCAACCTTTCATTGATCACTGACGTGAAGGCGGTGGAGTGGGCGGAGTGACAGCCGCTGTTTTTACGCACCACTTTCCGTCGGCTGAAGCTGCAGCAACAATGTCCCCATCCCATTTATAATGACATTGAAATCATTAAATGTGTAGTGAATTTCTTCTGACAACTACTAGTTCTGCTGACGATCACAGAGAAGCATATGAGCGTATTGATATGCGTACCGTATTTTCACACCTTTGCTGCCAGGAAAACACTCGCCATTCTACGCAATAATTCCCCTACGGGATGTTGGAGGTCCTGCCTGCGGTTTTGACCTTGAGACCTCCTATTGTGTTTTTACCAGTCATGTGTCTTGTACAAAGCCTAGATATCAAATTCAATTTAATTAAATTGAATCATATCTATTTAGGCTAGCGGAAAAGTTCTATTTACTTTTTAAGTCGTGTCCCATTATGCAGCGCCACGATTTAATTAAGCGATGATGCGAAAATGGTGGCTACCTCAACCATGTAGTAGAACTTGTCGCCTTCCCCCCGGACTCTCTCCAGGTTTACACCGAAACTCCAGAACTTGCCGAGGCTTCTCCTCCGGAAAAGAATGACGTCCAGTTTTTCAGACGATCGTGCCGTCTGAGTTTCGCTCAGTCCTGATCACAAAAAGGAAAAAAAAAGCACCCATACGAGGAATGAATAGTTCCACACAAGCAACGCGAACACCGACACGTGCAAACTGTTTCTAGCACGCTCTAATTATGCTGCCGGCATTGCTTAGTCTGTCGATCGGGATGGCGGCATGGTACATGGTACACTTGACTCTGGACAACAGTGCCTACGTGTGCATGCCCCCTAGTGCAATTCACTCGCACCGCACGGAAGCCCTACCCCGAGCCGGTTATCATCTGGTCATGATTTCAGTGTCGACGTATCTAAGAAGGAGAATCCGCGGTTCCATGATTTCATGCAAAAACATTCTCACACTGTCTGAATACTTTAAAGCTACTACAGGCATGGAAAAACGTCAACCTAGTTATAATACACCGTAAATGAGCGGAAATTTCCAGAATTGTCCGGTGGCGCGTTGACAATCTTACTACTCTTCTAATTGTTTTACGTTTTTTTCTCCTCAACAAGTAATCTACTAATGACCAAATGTGTACACTTACACTTCCTAAAAATCAAATGTGTTTCTTGGCTAGTTAATGCATTTTTGTGCAGCTGCCGAGCGTGGCATGGTTGGTGCTTCTTCATATTTTAATTCGCGTTTCGGTTAATTTTTAGGGCCGTTTATTATTGCCTTGGTTGCATGCGGGCGGTGTAACTAGACATTTTTGATATCATTACTTCATTTCATATTCACGTTTTGGCTTTTCGGGGCAGACTATAAGATAGATACTTTTGATATCGTTAGTTCATCGTTATATTTTTACCTTTCCTGTTTTTTTTGTTTTTTTTTCTTTTTTAATTTTCTTCTAACAACTTATTTCATTCACACCGTTGTGACAACTAAATTATAACGATTATGAAATCCTAGTTTAGGGGCATAAAAAAACAAATATTAAACGTCCCGAATCATCAAATTTGTACCTAACACGCAAAACTAGCAGCACTTTGACTGTGAGGAGCGCCATAGTGTAGAATTATGGCTAAAGAACCACCTAGGAGTGGAGACATTCCGCTTCCTAGTCAGGGCAGGACGGGCACTTGTGGTGGTGTGCAGCTTGAGTTAAACGTGGTGGTAGGCTCCTCTCTGCACCTAAACGGACCTAAAAGATACTAAACCGCCCTTATTTATGAAAAGAATGTGTACAATTGGTTTCGGGGCGCATTTCCCCATAAAAATATCCCGGAAATACACAAAAAAAAACAGGTGGAATTGCTGGGGCTCCAACCGCGGATTTGTGCGTTAGAAGCCGCAACGTCATTCGCAATACCACAGAGGCCGAAAAGCCCGCTACTTTTAGCAGTTGATCAAGAAGATTGCGACAGTTTTCGAAGCTAACCAGTGGACGGCGATAGGTGCAACTCGACGCGCCGTGCCTGCACTTACTAGGAAACGAAACTATTCGGAAACCAAAACAAAACTCCGAAACGGAAATGGAACGCCGCTTGGCTGTTATGCGTACATGGTGTATAGCTGTGGTTCAAAATAAAACCACCAATGAAGCCTTAACGTATGCCCAAAACTCAACACGTCAGTGTTCTTGTTTTTCATGCCTATTAGAAAGACGGCAGCCGCATCCTGGAAGCAAACCCGTGACCGCGTGGTCAGCTGCGCAACAGCTTAGCCCCTGAGCAACTCAGCAGGCTTCATTGCACGCTGTTTTTATATCTAATCTATACCATACCCTGTATACATCCAGCATTGAGATCTCCTGAAGTTTTACATGTTTTGTAGCCAAACCATCGGCATTCACCCTACGTTTCTTTCCGCATCACTACTTCTAGCGTCCACCTCACAACTATAATGATGTTTGAAGAAGCACAAGGGGTTAGTGCATGTTTATGTACGGTAAATACCCTGCCTGCCATTTGAGGACCTTAAATTAGGTGCATGAAAATGTGATAAAACGCTGCCGCTGCTCGTATTCGTCTGAACAGTGTTTTTCTTTCTTTTGATGTGAATAATCCACTAAGAGGTACGGAACCAATCCTTATACAAACATGGAACGTTTGCAGGTGGACGTATTTCAACGACAAAATTCGGAAACTACTGATTTGAATCGAATTGAAGGGCTATCACCCGGGACGAAAATTGGCATTTTTAAGGCTTTGTAGCGTTTCTGGCCCTGAGTAGACGCCGCTACTGAAGGGTTCGCGGTGGACGGGTCGCGCCCAGCACGACTTGCGCGCGAAGCAACTCGCGACTCCGATGAGTGAGCCGGGTGGGTTAGGTGACAAACGATAGACTTAATCGAGATTGGGTTACTCGAACACGAATATTTGTAGAGCGATGGATATTCCGGAAATGAATTCCAAGAAAACGGTGTTTTGCAACGATGATGTCGCATATGAGCGCAAATGCCGAGGGGAAATACAAGCTACGCATATCGGTGTAAGCGGCACCTCAGCCCCTTTCCCCTCATGTTTCTACGTGAGACGGTAAGGAGGCACAGGGAACGTGGGTAGGCACAGCGGACAACACTTAGGAGCCCAACAACATACCTCGCCTTCGCTGATAAATTGATGTACCGACCATGCCTTTGGACTGCTACATCTTACCACAGGTCTTTACTGGTGGGTCTTACTGTTTGTATTTGTTTCCTTTGTCAGCTATGTTAACATGTGAATAAACTAGTTCATTTCATTGTTGACTTTTATTTCATTCTTACCAAGCGTTAACAAAATATTCTTGTAAACAACCCTCCGCTGTACACCTGGGAAGGCAGCCATACCTGCTTTTTTTAAATGAAGAGTATGTTTCCTGTCGTGCCTCGCCCTGCAAAACTAGGACGATAATTGTACCTCATGGTGCCGACATATGCCACTTTCCTTAATTGTGGCTACACCGCATAGATAACACATTAATGCAATAACGATGGCCTATATCTTTTTGACCCCCATGAGGCGGCAGCAGTATTCGCGCGCTGCCGAAGCATACTGTGTGAATGCACCTCCCGCAGCCGTATACAGGTCAACGAATGATAGGCAGCCGGATTTCTTTTTGCGAACTTTTTTTGCCTATATGAAATTTATAGTGATCTGCAAAAGAATCGACATTTGAGAAGTTGGTATCAGTTTAACATCTCAGGGGCGTCTTTAGTAGATGACACGAGGAAAGGAAAAAGACAAGATGGTGCTGCATGAATGGGGACTGAATGAATAATCGTTTGTAGGGTTCACTGCAGCACGGCCCGACGACACCACGCGCGTTACTTACCAATGACGGCACTGCAGGTTTCCTTGATCGTTTGCTATCGTTAAAGGAGTTGCCACGGGAATTATTGCAGGCCAGCATTATAAGAAGCGCTATTAGTATTTTGGGGGCGCTTTTGGCCTCATGCACCTGCTTACAATGCGAACAAAGAACCCGTTGTCGGCTCCGTCAGCGTATCATATAATAGCTCGCACAGCTGGCCCACCCGAGAGTTCATACGGACGGACTTTTCCCCTCCTGTAGGCCATGCGTTTACTGCTCAAGTTACAAAGAACGAGGTGAAAATAAGGTTAGAGACAAATATTCCAAGCGTGAACGCAGAGGAAACCATTGTCCTCGAGCGTGGTATAGGCAGTGGCTCTATAGCTGCAGGTGGCAGAGGGCAAAAGCAACCGTTTATATAATACCCGATCGACCCCCCCCCCCCCCCACAAATGTATACTGATGTGGTCCGTGATCTGTAACCTTTTTTAAAAATTGTGGTAAAAATTTGTTGAGTATATTATAAAGGACCTCGCGGCGTTTATTTAAGCACAGACTGAACTTTTTTCCCGAAAATAGCGCGTTAAATCAGGAGGACTCGCCATGAATTTTGTCACTGGTTATTTTTTCATGGATTCTAGGACGGGCAACTGAAAAATACGCTGGCATTGCAAGCGAGTGTGCTGACCTTACCTCAAACTAAGGTATGGCACATCTCTCCATGAGGCCTGAAGTTTTGCCAATAGGGTAGAAAGGGAAGTTGAAACATTCCTTGCTTTCCCTCTGGCAATGTTCGTTGAGCAATGCCCGAAATGTCGAAATGTCGAAATGTCGTGTGTACATGGTGACCTGCAGATGCACTCCTGAATCTATTCGCCTTTTCTTTACGTACATTAAAGAGCCAACAAAAGCGTTTTGCTAAAGTTCGCTAGAGCCTAGATGGTTGCACTTTTTCCTTGCAACCTATGGTACACAGGACTTTTATCTAAGAGCGCTTCCGTATTCCCTTCCTTTAATCCACACACAAAAAAAAAATCGGGCTTCACTCTATAGTCATATTCGAATACGCTAGCGCCGAATAAACATCTCCATCCATTAAAAAATTGGCTGGGTGAGGACAGGTAATGTTGTTAATTTTTAGACTAAAGTATGCTGGATAAGGTGGTCAATTAATATTGGATGTTTTACGAGTATATACGTTACCAAACGCTTTAGAGCTATACAGGACAAAATTATTGCGCCGCGGCGATTTTCGGGACAAAGTGGAAGGCCCCGCCGAAGGTTCTTGATTCGGGCTGTCTGGCAATCGTGACTGCTGGAAAAGCAAGGCAGGTATACTTGGCGACTCACCTGACATTGCCCCACCTCCAATCATACTGTCACCGACTGAAACTTTGCGATAGTCGATTTCAGAGGACTCCATGCCTGATGTATTCATGAAGTTGTCATCCACTTCGATTGCCTTTTTTGACTTTATCTGCACGAAATATATTTTTAAACTGTTACAGACTCTGAGAATTGTCTACTAATGCGTGAGCATTCTTTTCAGCAAACCTAATATGTACCAAGCCCCTTTAAAGGGGCCATGCAGACAAAACACAAGTTTGGTTCATTTGAAAGATTGCCTCATTATAATCATACTGACACCACTTTTAACATAAAATTCGCTCAAATAAGCTACATAATTAGGAAAGAAAGGAATGGCCATGCTACCCACTATCTCATTTCCCGCAATAGAACCTAAAATATCATAAGCCCTGCTGTGCGATTGACTGAGGCCGGCAAAAGCAAACGGAAATAAGGCAGGGCTTATAAGCTTGCCGAACGATCTCTTTGTGCCTAAATGTAGAGCACATTGTTTTTATAGCAGTAACAACTGTGGGGTAAACAATTAAAGTTATGAACTAACAAGGAAACACCGAAGCAGTTTGTGCGGTGCTTTGCCGGCTGACCGCTAACACAGCCGTCGGACACGCTGGACTAGTCTGAAACCAACTGACACAAGCGGCATGGTCACTTACGTCACTATGTTTGTCGAGTCATAGCTTAAGTTTGAGGAAACGATTAGTACGAACCGTAAGAAACATACGGCAGGTGTAGAAGACTGGCCAGAAGCAAAGTGCAAACACTGACACTTCAGCACTATTGCAGCGCCATCTATGAAAGTGGGCGTTAAACAAGATAATCAAACCGTGGCCTCCGCGATTTGCTGCCGGCGGCGCGTTGTGAGCAACGGCGCGCCGCCGGTAGCCGATCGCGGAGGCCACGATCAAACGGGCGCCTGTGAGATGGGAGCAGTCCTGGTCAGCAGGCTATATTTAATTTTAAGGCCCTGCTCCTAATACGTCATTGTTGACGTCACGGAAAAACATGATTTAGCAAGATAATTGCAATTTCGAATTAAAAATATTTAATTTCTCGGTGAATAAAGCATCATTTGCGGCCGAACAAGCGCTTAGAGCCCAATAAAATACTACATTTTTCGAATAAAACACGCTTGTATTTTTCTGCATGGCCTCTTTAAGGTCATCTTCAGTACTATACAAAAGTGCATTGTTAGGAAGACATTTTACCGCGGGCAAGGAAGCAGAAGATTGTATCACAGTATGAAGCCCCATGCAGGCTTCTGTGGCCAAACGGTGTGGCGCCGCTTCTCAAGAGGAGCGTCGGCGCTGGTAAGAAGACGGTACAGGCGCCGGTTATGGTAACTGGAGCCTCGCGAGCGGCGGCAGGCGAGAAGGTAACCTTGCGAGCATGCAGTTGTGCTAAGTAGGCATCCACTACAGAAACGTCCGTGTCCGTACCCCGAAAGGGACTCAGTTACTGTGATGTGTTTCGACTGGAAGCATTAAAGCCATGCTTTCGCACCGATCCGTACTGAGCGCTGTACACCACGTCTGTTTTAAATCGGCTTCACTACTGTACTCGAGTGCATTAGTTTGCTAGGAATTGTCTTAAGCATCTACTCAAAATACTGTAGAACCCCGATTATACGTCCCCGGGTTTTAAGACAACCCAAGTTTTCTGGCAGAAACGTCGAGTCCCAGCGAATTCCGCCTATAAACAATGCATTAAGAACCTCGATCATCCGACGCGCTTTCATGCTTGGCCAGCGTTATCCGACGACCCACGCGAAGCGCGAGACCGATCGGCGGACGAAATGAAAGTGCCGCGTGCCTGTTCCGCGGACCTTGAGCCCGCTCAATCGGTGCTCTCCAGAATAGTTTTTTCCTTCGCTTCAACCTACGTCTCTCACCCCTCCAGCAGCGGCTCGCTCCTCTGCACAATCGGTTTCCCCCCTCTACTCGCTGGCGCCTCTTGTCTTAGGAATTCATCATACTAGCGAACATTAAGACAGGGACAAAGCTAAAGAGAAGACGAAACACAAGACAGAGACAAAGCTAAAGAGAAGACGAACCACACGCTGTGGTTCGTCTTCTCTTTAGCTTTGTCCCTGTCTTAATGTTCGCTAGTACGATGAATTCCTTAGTCAGTAACCAACTCGCCCAACTTAGCGCTTAGTCTCTTGTCTTGTTGCGCAGTGGTCGCAGAGGCAGTCTGCAGCTGTTAATTTCTCCCATTCAGCAGTGAATTGCCAATGAGGTTACGCTGACAGGCTTTGTCTACATGTGTTTGTCGTGATCGCGTGTGCTATGATTCGCACTGGCTGGCGGGAATCGCGGCAGTGGACTGCGGTACAAGGTTTCCTTTATTACAGTGTGATTGTCACTTGCACTGCATTATTCTTTTCACATTTTACTTTTTTTAGTGATTTGGATTCCTGAGCCCTGGAAAGCATTAGTTTGTAGTTTACATTGAAATTTCCTGAAAACCTGTGGCGCGAAGCTGTATTTATAGACGTAATTGCTGTTGTTCAGATTTTACGGCGCCCGCATTTTACGACGCTTTTCCATGGTCCGGAGAAAGTCGTATAATCGGGGTTATACTGTATTTATTGTTGATTCTGAAGTTAGCAATAGTCTACATTGCACTGTAATAACAACTATGCTGCGTTAACTTGACCAATCACGTATTTACTTTGCAGATATAAGTCGTCACTCTAAAAACATCACGATTTTTCTGTGGGGTACTGGTTAAAGGATGCTTACGCATAAGAAAATGTTGCGCAAAACATCGTTGTGCTAACATCGTGGTGTCATCTCGTCTCATGAGTCGTTGTGTGTCAGACGAGCCATAACCATAGTCTTGTCACTCGTTAAAGCGCAGTAAAGCCTTTCTCTTTAAAATGAATGGGGTAGAGCGCAGAATCTCAAGCCATGATGTTGGAATGCTGTATGCGTTGCGAAACCACATCCCCCAACGTCTGAGGTGCCTGTGTGAGCGCGCGAAGCTGTCTCTCATGTGGAGAGGGTCGAAAGCAGCTCCTCATTCGGCTGCTCGTGAGAACCGCCACAGTCGTTCACGAGATTTTGCGGGATTGTCATCCACCGCACTTTGGTGGGTGACAATCCCGGTGACAACACTCTTTGAGCAGTGCAAGTAAACCTGTGCGACGTTTAGATTACACTGCCAGGAATACCTGAGCCAAATATTACACGTGCACGTGAAGCGGTGAGTGCGCAAATCACTGTGAAAGACGTGCGATCGCACTCTCTTCGGTTTTCCTCGTTATGCACCCCTGGCATGGCCTATACGACGTCATTCGCGCCATGGCTGTCCAATCGGCTGTCGCTGGTCAACTTCGCGGCTAATTTCTCCCATTCTCTGTGACGATCCGCTGCCGTCGGCGCTGTGTGCGACCCTCTTCTATTCCTGAACCTGCAGGCACAGTTTTGCCGTTCCTTTTGTGTTTTTAGTGCGCGCGGAGTTTGAGTGATGAGCTCAATACTTACCTTTCAACCACACCACTCGAAAACAACCGTTTATTGCTTCAAAGACGCCCTAACAGCCCGAGCGCGCGCTTGCGAGCAGGCAACCTTGCCTGCCTTTTTGTGGCACCGAACCGGAAATAGACCCCTCCACGTTTCGGAGAAAAGGGTAAAACTCCCCGGCATGTCATATATCGAGGGCACTGATCTCCACTTAGTTGCTGGATGGCGCTTCGCCGCTGTCGCGGCCGGGCGCGCGCACGGCCACCGGAAGTTCAACGGCTCGTCCCGGAAGTCAGGCGTCTGCTACGCTTCTCACCCGCTGATTAGAGCACTGCACGGGCCCGGGCCGGCCCGAAAGCCCGGGCCCGACCCGGCCCGCAGGCCGGGCCGGGCCGCCCGAAGTCGATTATCGGCGGGCCCGGGCCGGGCTCGGGCTCGACGCCACGGGCCCGGGCCGGGCTCGGGCTTGAATTCATAGGCCCGGCCGTTAATAGTTCCGACGTGAAGTGTAGAAAAGAGCATAAAATTGAATATTCTGAGTATACTTTTACGCGCTTCTTGGTGTTAGTTGTACACATTGTTTTAAAAACGTGTTTTGCTAGGGCTGACAGTCACTATACTGTAACTTTAATGACATTTCATGTACTGCATCAAGATTTTATATTTTGGTGTATAACATATCAAAGATACGTTTACAAGGAATGCCCTAGAGGGGAAGGAATTAATTAAGCCACCCTGGAGCTGTGCACCTATGTCTATATACGTGTGTTTTAGATGTCGAACCAATCTAAATGCGGCTGCCGTGGCTGGAAATATAACTTGCGTGCTAGAGAAGCGCCACCGCTTAACAACCACTCCAGGGAAAATATTTCAACGCACGCACGTACTCGTGGATTCAAATGGAGAGCAAGAAATTTCATTAATACCAACTTGTGACCGAAACAACCACATGAAGTTGCCAAGAGTCTGGTCATCAAAGGTGATGGTGTCTCTCGTGTAAGAATACGAGCTATTATTACGCCCATGTGGCGTGAACTGCAGACGGTGTGAGCTAAACTACGTGTACTTTTCAACCCTTTTTTTGCGTTACAATTCAGGGCGTGCTTGTACAGACTAGATGCTCCGTCTGATTTCCCGCTACGAAGACACTCGACCAAATATAATAAACTAATTTTCTTCAACGTCTAAAACCAGGCCTGGTCACACACATGCGGGCCCTCCATAGGCTAAAAAAAAAAGACCGTGCCCGGGCTGGGCGTGGGCTTGAGACGACGGGCCCGGGCCGGGCGTGGGATTGAGACGACGGGCCCGGGCCGGGCCTGGGCTTGAGATGATGGGCCTGGGCCGGGCCCGGGCTAGGCTCACTTATGAATGCCCGGGCCCGGGCCGGGCCCGGGCTCGGTGTTACGGGCCCGGGTCGGGCTCGGGCTTCACAAAGCGGGCTCGGGCCGGGCCCGGGCCTTAAAATCAGGCCCGTGCAGTGCTCTACCGCTGATAAGCGTCCCAATTGGTGTATTTTGGCATTTTGTTCTCACTTTATTGCATTTTGGCTGTACACATCGCGTTCAGATCGCAACATATGCTATACCGAAATATGCCACGTTAATATGAAGCACAATTTAATTGCAAAGGAGAACGAAAATGTCACTTGGGTCTTGGTTTGAGAGACGACGCAGCTCTAACGGGATTTATGCTAGAAATTTATGCTAGGGATTTATGCTAGAAAGAAAACAACGTGTGCACGGCGACAGGCTGTAGCCGAGTTCGTGCGCCCGTTCTGTCAAAACAGTTGTCAGTAAAGTGGTCACTGCAGAGCCTGCTGCCTGGGGATGGAGAGCTAGTTACACGGGCACAGTTAACCACGGTTAAGCAAACCGCGGTTAGACAAAACCGCAGTTTGCTGCGTTACACGACAGACGAAACTGCGGTTACGTCGCTAACCATTGTTAGCGCAAACTGAGCTTGGCACCTCAGTTCGGTCACGCTAACCGCACTTTCTGCAGCCGCAGTGCTCAAAATCGCACAATTCAGTTCGGACGCAAGTGGCGGCGCATCAGCGGAGGCGAAAAAAAAAATCACCTGGCGTTCGGAAGAGACAAAGGTTCTTAAATACCGGGTGCCCCAAAGCTGTCCCCACGACGCGCTTGCATTCTTTGCATCGCTCTCGCAATCAGCGCGACGGCCCGTCAGCAGCGGCTCGTTTCCCGATCCGCCCGATCAACTACAACAAAAGCTGTGCTAAATTTGTAAATTCCGCGCGTCGTCCACCAAAAATGGATATAGCAGGCAATCTTGAAGCGTTTTCAGCACACGGAAACGATCGGTGCGCGCGTCGGCCGTGCCTGTAAACACGCCGGCGCGCCTGCCCGCACGGCACTGCTTGCGGCCCGAACCGTCCCAGACCACGGCAGCAACAGCTTATCGCATCGCCGCTCTTCGAAATCAATCTGATCGCGGAAAAGAACTTCCGCATTCGAGAAAATGGATGTTAGTGCGGTGAAAAATTGTGCTATGGATTGTAATTCGCAGTTGTAGAGATAGCGGTGGTCAAATATCTACCGCGATGCTAAGATGAAAGTTCCCAACACCGAACAGACCTAAGCAAACCAAGCCAGTTGCGAGCTGTTGGGGAAGCCCCTCTTCTCGCCGCGCACGAGTGCGTTGCGTTTGTGTCAGAAGCGAATGCTTTAGATATTTCTTTTTGTATACACTGCTTCTCTTTTTTTTATCGTGAAGTTAAAAGGGTGGTAATTTATTTTTGTTGCGCTCATAATCAAGTGACTGCGGTTATCAAACTTGCAATTTCGCGTGCAACATCCAAAACCGCAGTTGGCGATAACCGCGGTTAAAGTTTAGTAACCACGGTTAAACTTAACTGCGGTTCCTTTCGCCGTGTAACTAGGGTATAAGTTTGCCACCCAACGCCGGTATAAATCCGGCTTAGAGCGAGGGAATCTGCGTAACAAGAGCCCCAGCTTAAAAACGACACTGATATGACATTTGCGTTTCGCTGCGTATCACGCACGTCGTTCAGAATATTGTAATACTTCCAAGTAGAACGTCTTCCCAGACGACTTCTCTGGTCTGCTTGTGCAGTTGACGGCGCAACAAGCAGGCATTTTTGGCAGAATGCGGGCGAAACCAGCCCATGCGTAGCATGCGCTATGCTGGAACGGCCCGACTTCTGGGACGAGCGCTCGAACTTCCGGCGGCCGTGCGCCGGAGAGCTCGAAGCGCCATCCAGCAACTCTGGTGGAGATCAGTGATCGAGGGCCGCCGGAGAAGGCGCCGCGAGCCGCCCCCATCTCCGGGAGAGAGCGCGCAGCCTTCGTCGCGTTGTCCGCGGTCGAGTTGAGAGGAAACAATTATGCGCGATTTTTCATCGCGCGTAGTTTCGGTGATAGTGAATGAATTTTCATAATTCTTGCAGGAGGAGATTGCTGGGACGATAGACTTTACCTTAAAATACATTCCAAGTAGCCGACGGTAAGTGTTGCAGGGTCCCTTTAATGATCACGGTTGCATTTGTAGACAAAGAAAAACGGCTGGTTCTGACGATTAGTCTGCATGTTACGTACATGCATGCGTGTCAACCCGTCGCCATCGTCGCCATTATTAGCATTTTATGTTAAGACGAGTACGATTATAAATGAGTATGCGGTGAGTGAGTACGAGTGATTTTGAGTACAAAGGAGCTTTTTGAGTCTGAGTTTGAGTGAGTAAAGCGCAAAGACAAAATATTGTGAATGAGTTTGAGTTAGTTCTTTCTATTTGGCCGGCCTATGCCGTCCACACACTTTCTGCCCCTTCCCCGCGTCAGTGAGGTGCGGATGACGGTAACCGAGCCTTGGTAGTGTGATTTCGACTCCGCTCACTATTTCGCATCGGCATAACTTAGTCGGGGGTAGGTCGTCCCCCGGATACCAAAAAAGAACAGTCATTATGGTGGCGATGATGACGCGTCGGGACGCACTCATCTACACAGCAACCTTCCCTTGGGGCCGCGTACACCTAGTATTCGAAAATAAAGCCCTCCACACCAGGTAGCGTCTATAGCGTATGCGAAACAGAGATTCGTGAGAAGCTTGTGCAGTAGCGCCATAACGCTGGTATAGTCCTAAAGGTTTTTGTGGCCGTGTCGGCTGCGCAGCAGTTGTCTATACATCTAGCAGGATAAAACTCGATGGATGGTCTTCAGGACGTGGGTATGGAAGGACGAACGCGCTGACAAATTTCTGCTGGAGCTAGTCATACGTCACA
Organism: Haemaphysalis longicornis; assembly: GCF_048455015.1. Lineage (NCBI taxonomy): Eukaryota > Metazoa > Arthropoda > Arachnida > Ixodida > Ixodidae > Haemaphysalis > Haemaphysalis longicornis. Next base: position 235,316,151 of record NW_027526203.1, on the reverse strand, counting down.
TTCCGGGCTAAAATGGCAGCAGAACTTTCCCTCGTAATGTTGCCGAGTGCATGAAATGCGATGGTGAACGTTTTCACGAAATTAACAAGAAAGCGAGCCAGAAAAAGAACCAGAAAGCAAGCAAGAAACAGGGTATGCGTATGCGTGCAGTTTTGTGGGGACGCCAAGGAAACGAAGAAGGCGAACGTTGTTGGTTGCCCAAAGCAGCCTTGAGTGGAGATGTGGTAGGGAGCTGCGCAATTTATCTTAAGTACTCCGCCTCAAAGAATACTCGTTCAGGTTGAGGGTTCCCCAGGGCTCACTACTCAAGATCAGGACGCCATAGTGTATGTACATACAAAGTAAATTTCTTCTTTTAGGCAGCAGTGTGTGCCTTGCTCCCTAAAATGTAAAATTCCATGGAGCATTTCGCAAAGGTACTCATGCGAAGTTCCACGTCAGCTGTAGTCGCTGGAAAGTAATGCGGCGATTTGCACCTATGTAGCGATGCTACAAATTAATTCATGATGATCAGCATGATTTCCACCTACGGCATGGCACACGAAGGCAGGGGCGCAGCCAAGAAGGTGCCACGCACAATAGAGACATCAGCAAAGGAATTGTTCCGAAACTGCCGCTGAAAATGTGCATCGGTCGGGGCCACCAGTCGTCCTACGTCGTCATATCCCAATCATCCTTTTTTCTTCACTCCCAGGCGTGCACAAAGGATTTGGACAACGCGGCTTTCCGATTGCCATTACTAATTCCGCGGTCACATTTCTGTGCTCCATCACTCGCGTGCTGCCGCTTTAGTAAACAGCGGGTGCAGTGCCGCTGCCATATTAGTTGTAGCGATGCGATTAACCGCATTAACTACACGGGAATCTCGTGAGAAATTTTTTTCCACGCACTCTTTAACCAACGCAATGTATGACCAATCGCGCGACGTGCTCACATCACGTGGTGAAGATAAGAGCGAGCGAGAGAGAGAGAGAGAGAGAGAGAGAGAGAGAGAGAGAGAGAGAGAGAGAGAGAGAGAGAGAGAGAGAGAGAGAGAGAGAGAGAGAGAGAGAGACGTTATTGTGGAGACACCGGGTTGAGGTTGGGGTGGGGGAGTGGCTTCAGCCGAGCGACCTGTGGCGCCCGCTGCGTCAGGGTCCGTTAGTCCACGAGTCAAGAGCAACCCAAGGCCTGCCGAGATGGGGGGGGGGGGGGGGTAAGGGGTGGTGTAAGGGTCCGCGGGGCACTCGCACAACAGTGGGAACGCGTCAAGGGCGTGTCATCTCGGACACGCTGTAGAGGGGTAGAGGTTTGGGGGGACTGCTATAGCTGCTTTTGATGTGGGAAGGAGTGGATTTGTAGACTGCGCCACATCTGTGCTTCCTCTATCGTAAGTTTGGCGTTGGGCGGGGTAAGTATACTGCTGGTGAGGCGATATTGTTGCGTGATGTCTAGGTATTTGGTCGGGGCGTATCAAGCGACCTCAAGTGAGACCAAGAGAAGTGCTTGCCCGGGGCATTAAAGCCCAGGCTTTCTGATTAGCCACCTCGTTGGTTCCTACGCCGGTGTGAGCCGGGGTCCACAGCAGCATCACGGGATGGCCGGGAGGTCTTCTTAGGAGAAAGGTTTTAGCGCTGGGGCTGATATGCTGCCCTTCTCATTGCTGCGTAGCGCCTGTTCTGAGTTGGATAGGACGGTAATCGTTGTTGGCGACGCCTCGTCGTCGAGCGCTCCTAATGGCTCTTTTACGTCACTCTTTTACGTCACGCGCGCCGCAATTGGCATTCAGTGTCTTTTGCAGTGGACACGGATGAGAAACGTAGTGAAAAGAGCTAGCTCGACACCGTTGTTATGCTAATGCTTGCGGCCTGTGGCTGCTGTTTTTTTTTTTTTTTTTATGCTGTGAGAACTAGCTCGCCTGGGCCGCCTACGAACAGCTGTCCAACAGCGCGAATGCTGTGCACGAAAACGCAATGCACCATCCTGCCCGAAGGCGTTTCGATCGTGCGAGACTTTGGGTCGTGCTTACCGTTAATACGAGCTTCTTGAAGCTAGACGAGGCGTACGTATAGAGCGGCTTCTGGAGGTCAGGTTCCATGTCGATCATGTCTTCGATCTTCTGCAGTTTCCGCTTCTTGGTGTTTGTAGTGGCGCCGGCAGCTGCGCATAGACGTCGCGGCGCAGATATAGAGTTTGCTCCGCAGCAGTGGCCACGCAGGCCCGAAGTACCGGGGTCACGAAGCACTGGTTACCTATGCATATAAAAGCCAGGAGTTTTCTTCTCGCCTGGGGCGATGCTTTTTTCTATAAACCTACTTCACACCACAGAGTCACAAAAATTAGATTGCGGTGGCATCGGTAACTGCTGTTCAAAAAACCATAACGCTTATGAGAAACCACAAACATAACAATAGAGTACGGCAAACCGAAGGTAACCGAACAACAATAGCAATATAAAAAATAACGCTCTGCACACTCCGACAGCAGAGGGCAGTTTCCACGACGTCGCACTGCACATCCGTTCTATACACTCACGAACTACGCCTATCAACGTACACTTTTAACACTAGGAATGCATTTAGACTGAACACACAGCCACTGTTCCAGATCGTCATTTCCAACTGTGGCAAAAAGCAAAGCGACATCTGTGAATGGTGCTCAGAGGAAACATAAGCAAACTCGTCTATCCACAAGTTACTCTTAACTTCGTGCGCTCACCAAGCAATCTGAGTATTACGGATTGATGACACACAGTGACTGCTCATCTGAAAAAAAAAATAAGCCGCAACGACTTAAAAGGGAGAGGGTTACCAGCGAAGCTGTTTGGGATTCACTGGGTTGCATACATTTCTGGAACAAGAAGTCCGAGGACACATCAGCACTTCTTATGGGCTGTGAATGCGAAAGAATGAATGCCCAGCTGAATGCCTGACATGCCCTGCTTTGGCATCACGTTGTCGAAGGCTTTGTAGTCTTGCTGCCTGAAACGCTTTGCTAGGTGGGGACCAGTTGCGTAGGCAGGGACTTTTAGCAACAGGCAGAAACCAAGCGAAGCTTCAAATTAAGCGTCTCTGTGACAGCGCGTGACACGAAGGTGTCGTGTGCCACGAAAACGAAGCACAGATCCGCTATAATTCAAACCAAAATTTTTGTTATGCTCATTGTAATGGAGAAAAAGCGTCAACAAAAAGCAAAAAAATGGCGCCATCTCGCCCTGCGAAAGCGGGTATCCAGCGAAGCTGTTATAAACCACTACTTATGCTGATGGGTGAGGGTATTAAATGTTCATCGTTGTCTCGGCGGGCTTGTCGCTTGCACTTGACATCTCTGGCGGCAAATCCTGGGTCTTGACGCATGCTCTCGGCGTCTTTGGCGAGAACTGCTGGGTCCTGACTAGCTTGACGCATGCGCTAGCCCTCGAATGACGTCAACCCACTTCCCCTTTTTAGAACAGCGGCAAATGTATTCTTTACCAGAACACATGCGTGGGGGTTAATTGGCGTATTCATGGGAGGTACTCACCTACGGGGCAGAAACTCGGAGGCTCACTAAGAGGGTCCAACTTAAATTGAGGACTACTCAGCGAGCAATGGAACCGAAGATGATAGGTGTAACAATAAGGGACAAGAAGAGAGCGGAGTGGGTCAGGGAACAAACGCGTCTTATGGACATATTAGTAGAAATTAAGAAGATTTGATTGATTCTGGGGTTTAACGCGCCGACGCAACGCAGGCGATGAGGCGCGCCGTAGTGGAGGGCTCCGGATTAATTTTGACCACCTGGAGATCTTTATCGTGCGCCGAAATCTCGTACACACGGGCGTTTTTGCTTTTCGCCTCCATCAGAAAAGCGGCCGCCTAGAAATTAAGAAGAAAAAATGGACGTGGGTAGGGCATGTAATGCGAAGGCAAGATAACCGTTGGTCATTAAGGGTAACAAAGTGGATCCCTGGAGAAGGCAAGCGTTGCAGGGGGCGGCAGATAGTTAGATGGGCAGATATGAGCAAGAAGTTTGCGGTTTAAATTGGTTGCACTTAGCACAGGACCTGGGTGATTGGAGATTAATGGGAGAGGCATTTGCCCTGCAGTGGGCGTAGATAGGCTGGTGGTGGTGGTGGGGATGATGATGATGATGATGATGATGATGATGATGATGATGATGTGGTGGTGGTGGTTGTGGTGGGGGAGGGTGGCTTCCCATTGTTCACCGGCGCCTTATCCATCGATGCTTGTTTTGTGGTGTTTTCTTTACACGAATACAGAGCTCTGTGCTGCACGCCTGATTAGACTGACGCATGCGTGCGGCGTTTTGGGAGTGAACTGCATGCTGGGGACTGCCTGGATTTTTTGTTTACGACACGAAATTTTCCGGCCAACGAGAGGCTAACAGCTTCTCTGTAAAAAAAAAAAAAAAAAACGAACGTCGCTTCCATCCCCTGTTTCACGTGTAGGTGTGAACACCGAGGGTGATACAGTCGGTCCAGTTGTATCCTTCGCTTTTGTCGCTCCAGTCGCGAGTGTACACGGGCCTCAAGCGTGGTCCGTACCAGTAAAAAGGTGGGAGCAATATAAAAGAAAATACCCCCCCCCCCCCTCATTTTCTTTATATCCTCATGGAGTTGTGTATTGTAAGGATTCATCTACCAGTGTAAACGATTATAAAGGGTAACAGGTTTTAAAACATCTGCGCAGGCAGGGGGGGGGAGTTGATACGCGACAATTTTTCTGTGCTGTTCTTTACTCTGCGGACGTAATCACGAAAAAAAAACACAACACAGTTTTTTGTGGAAGTCGCTAGCCTATATTACAGAATACTATATCCAACCCATGATGAGTGGTCTGACAGTTGTAAAAAACCTTTTGTCTTGTGTGTAACTGGTATTTTTATTGCCTAAGCAAAATACACGTAAAGTCATCAAAACGTGGCCGGCGTGCTCTTATGTAAACAATAAGGGAAAATGATGAAGAGGGGGAGGTAAGCGGAGTGCTATTAATGCAAAAGCAAGTGATTTAATATAGCTACATAAAATCAGCCGCGCGTCGTATAGCTGATGCCAAGCTGAGGCGGCGGCACGCAGCTGTCTCTTTTGGCTGCCGGCCCATCTTTTGGTTACCGGCCTTCAGGGATGATGTGCCAGACATGCGTCTTCTCAGCCTGGCACCCTTCCCACTAATCAGTTCCCGCGTCAAGAATGTGTGGTGTCATTGACAGCGTGTCCGCGAAGGGGCATTGAATTTAATGAACGTTGTTCGTTACGTCACGTATTTCTGGATGCACTCGCCACTGCTCCGCTTTAAGTCGGTTCACACCTGTACTACAGGAATCCGCCATTTTTTGCCATATTATGGCAGATCTAACCTACCTCATAGCTTACCTTTTTTTCCCTGAAACGCCGCAGCATCGACGCAATACTATAGGATCACAGGGTGGCGGGATCGGAGAGCCGCGTCTCCCTAAGTTTCATGGCGCTCGCCGCAAGGGAGGGCATAAACCCAATGAGGCGTTGCGGCTCACGAAGCAACTCCGTCGGTTAATTGTGCGGAGGGACTGGGAGTAAACAGAGCACAGCGGCGTTGCTGGCTGTGGTGGCCGGACGGATCTTTCGGGGCATCTTTCACCCAGCAACGGCGACGTCCATCGCGGCTCACGGAACAGAAATATGTCTTGCGGCGGGTCTAACTGGTCGCTGCTGGTAAACAGCTCCCGGCGCGCGCCCCAATATATGCTATTACCAGATCTAGGAGAACGCGACGCGTTTCACCCCGGGCGCCACTTTGGCAGGCGCAGGTGTCGAGGGGGCCCGTGGGCGCATGTAAGTGAGCGTGGGAGCGCGTGCCTGTGGCTCATTGGGGGTCCCGTTTTTACAGCGAAGCTGTCTATGGCTAGGATGCAGCAAATTATCTGAAAAAGATATAGACAAGAATCGCAGGCTAGCGTAGCGCCGCCTGGCGGCGCCCACTCAAATTCCCGAGGAAAACTGCGCCACACATTCGGCGTATGGAAAAAAAATTAATAACAAATACAATAAAGGCCCTAAGACCTTCATATATTGATATGAGGCGGATGAAATAGCCCCCGGGAAAATATCTACCCAGCAATGCAGCTGGGTTTAGACGTGAAGCCGTCTTTAAGGGGATCGGTGTAAGCTTCATCTTTGTAAGCTGGCTTTTCCACATCGTGTGTTGCACACTGAAACATGGTCATCTACGGAGGGACTGTGATTACAGAAAATAGCGCTAACTCTTGTGTTTATGAAACTATGCCGTAAGAAATTATATTAAAATTAGCCGCTAATACGACTGTATCCTTGTGCCAAGTTTTATTTACTTGTCGTAATAGTTCAAAGTAAATTTGCAAACGGTACACAATTACTGTCCGCTGTCAATACATGTCCACCTACGGAGGGAGTATGGGTACAGAAAACGGCTGTAACTTGTTTTACCGGAACTATGCGGGAGCAAATTATATGACAATTTGCCGCCAAGCAACTCTGACATTAGCTTCGCTGGTCACCCTTCTCCACAGAGTTACAGGGCCCTGGTTTTGTGAATCCCGTCTATTCGAGGTCCCCTTAACCACTTCCCTGTGCAAAGTTTTCCCGCTGAACTTTTATATGCAACGGGCTGGTCTCACCTCCTGCGCCCTTTGTGCTGCTTGCTTGCGAGGAATACGAGATATTAGATCACTTCTCCTTGCATTGCCGCTGTTTTTCTCTAACGAGGAAACGTCACATTGCTACTCCATTACAACGACTTGGACTTCCTATTTCAATGCCCGCACTCTGTTTTTGTTAGGGGCCACATACCTGGGATTACGTCATAGAGGGGTGGCTACAGCCATTCAAGCATACGTATCCGAGTCTAAGCTTTTATTCACGAGTATTCCTTTTCCTGCACAAACAGCTCATTTTTCTCGTCCAACCTGTACCTCCAATATTTTTACGAATTCTTTTTTTTTCTGATTATGCGCTATTTATCCACTTAAATTGTTCGGTTTCTAATTCACAGTTTTTTTAATCGGGCGCATTGGCCCTCCTTCCGCCCGATTCCCGGCCAATATTCCATGCGGGTACGAGCGTACGAGGAACAACAACTGCAACAGCGCGTGCTTGTTTAAGCGCGTCGCCTGTTGCACGCGTTGATGCGTAGTGTAAAAGGAAATCGGAAGCGAGTGCAAAGTCGAGTAGGCGACAAAATAGGGTAGAACTGGAAGCACGACAGGTGTTGAGAATGCTGAACAAACGAGAGCAGCCACGGGCAGCCAGTGCCGCCGCTTACTGTTAGGCGAGCAAAGATGACCATTAAGGGACCCTGCAACACTTTTTCAACTTTTTTTTTTAAATATTAAATGCTTGCAGAACGTAGTCAATCAACAGATTCAGTACATAGGTTAAGGAGTCGCAAAGTACCTCAGCCCAAAATTACTGCTCTATGCGTATCAGATAACTCAGAAACTTGCTCAAAAGATTGTTTTCTCTTTCCTGATCTTGGCGTTCTTCGACCGCTGGAATTACGTCATTACAGAGGTGTACCGGCGATTGACCGGCTTTCCTTGAGTCGCAGCAAAGAACGCATTCTATAGCCACTTTAAGAAGAAAGCCATAAAAGCAAATCAGGAACGGAAGGCGTATCCGCTGTGACGAGCAAATCACGCAGTGCCACTCCGCGCTGGCGATAACTAAACATTTCACAGTGCTTCCAGACGCGCAGGAAAGAGTGAAAGCGTGTATCCCAATTGTTGAAGAGTTCCTTTAACATTGCCTGAATTCTCAGTATAATTTTCCCGTGGTGATTTTAGCATTATATGTATTTAGCGTTATTTGGACGCCAGGCTGTGGCGCTAGCAAGTCTGACTATCACTCAAGCTGCTGTCAGCATCATGTTACAGCAATGTTTTCAATCTCTAACATACGTGAACGTACAGAGCACTGCTATATTCAGGATTCTGGCTACCATGCGGGGTTACCACACATTCATTTCTGCTTCTGCGAAGCAAGCTTATGTGTTTTGAGTGGAACTGGACTCACATAGCTGGTCTTCCTTTCGTTCGGCTGGGGACTCCGCTCTGGACGGCGGCTTGGAGGATTTGGGCTTTTTGATTGGGCCATCGCGACCGGGCACCTCTTCGACGACAGTTGGTGCGGCTCCGCCACCCATGGCCTCAGCGATGGCCGGGATGTCGATAAGGAACTTGGTCGCGCTGAGCGCCTTCCAGTTAAAGCCGCTGAAGAAGGGGTGGTTCTTCAGGTCCTGGTAGTGCCGAGACGCGAGCCTCTCGATGGGATTCTTGCGCAGAAGCTTGAACACCATGTCCTTCGCCTCGGGGGTGGCCGAGTGCGGATGCTCTTCTGTCTTGGGCCACTTGAGCGGTGCTGCGTCCGCAAGGCAACCACGATTCAACACTTCTGAGATTTAGAAACTTTCGCATCTCGTTAATCGGCAATGCTGTTTCGTTCGGGGCAGCAAACAACGCGAGAAGGTGGCATCTCGCTTTTAGCACGGTACGTTTTCTTCTCTCTCTTAAAGGGCGCATTTTTAATCATTGAAGCAACGGAAATGGCTTGTTTCGACCTCGAATAATTTTTGGTTGTTACTGTGAAACACAACGTCCCTATTAAAAACGGAAGTTGCAATGCGCATTTTATTGAAGGGAATGATTTTTATGGCGAATTTTCTTGATTTTAAAAATTCATGCACAAAGCACTGATGTTTCATGTACAAACTACCGATTCACACACAAATTGGTCCATCGCACCCAAAAAAATCATGCACCCCTCCGTCTAACGACGACGATGTTTGAAAGCGAAGTTTTCTCGTGACGAATTGTTTGGTTATCACCTGAGTTTGGACTGAGTTTCGACCAAGTCGAAATGGAGCAATCGGATAGAGGCTGGATTCATATCGCGAGGGACCCAGACTCGATTCGGGCCACAGGAAGCGTCTTTTTTTTTTGTTTCCTTCACCAGGCGTTCTCGCGTTACAGACGCCATCAGTGAGAACACGAACGCTTTGCTTTAAAACCCCGAAGCCTCAAGAAAAAAATGTGGTTAAAGAGGTCCCGGGAATCGAACCCGGACTTTTATGCCGTGAAACCAGCAACCCAACCACTGGGCCACCAAAAGGCCCGAAGGGTACGGGTTAGCAGCGGCGGAGAGCAATAACATGTGCAGCCAATTGGAAAGAAAAAAAAAACGGCTTCCATGCTTGGAATCGAACCCGTCTCCCTCGCTTTATGAAACTGGCGTCTATGAGATTGAGCTATCATCGCGTGTTTTCTTGTTTATTGCCTGCTTCGACATTTTTGCGGAACATCACACACCATCTGATATTGTTAAGACCTGTCAACCCTACTTGGCTGACTCAGTGCCTTTAAAACTATCTAAGACATACTAAATCGTCAAGTACAGGCAACCACTCAGGGGGTTCATCCTCTGCACAAAGCACTTCCCCTATAGGGACCGGGCGGCCGTTGCATGGCACCACCGTCGCTTCAGTATCACCGTGCTTCAGCAACAGCACCACCCATGGCGAACCGCTCGTCAGTGGAATGCCAGTGGCGGTCAGCGCAGCGTTATTGTTAATCGACCAGATTTAGGGGAAATCCCCAAGGAGGAGTAAGTTTCTGCGAAGGAAAGTTTGACATCCACCTGAATGCAGCCATACGGCTACAAAGGAAAGCTATACAGCTTCCTCAGAAACTGTATGTTCTTGTAGCCGTATGGCTGCATTCAGGTGGATGTCAAACTTTCCTTCGCAGCGTTGTTGTGCATGGCTTTCTGTCGTTCTGTAGCGGTTCGGCTTGCAAAGTGTTGATAACCACCAGGACTTTTTTTCAGATCGGTAAATCTTGAGCGTGGAGGTGACCTTTACGAGGCATGCCATGTGTGTGATTTACGCCCATACTCAGTAATTGCAAATAGCAGACGACGCTCAATGCGCCAAGCTGGAAGTCGAGATGCAAGTGCAACTCCTTTGCTTCGTGCAAATTTTTTTATGCCTGCATGTAGTTTGTCATATCGACGAATATATATTGCAGCTAAATGCTCCTACAAACCCGGTGTGTGCAGCCGATTCAGAAATGCTGCGGCGCTGGAATTTGGCGGTTGATGACGAACCGGCGTCGTGCACAAGCGAAAGACAAAGTTGGGTGGTGCTCTCTAAGATTTACCTCAAAACAGAAATTGTGAAGAACGACGCTTCCATAACTTCATTAACTACGGCAGAAACGTGTTTAATTTCACAGAAATACGGTTACCACAGTAATACGGAATCATTTACAGAATAAATACCGCATGATAGTAGAACGTTATTGATTATATATTTTGGAAAAGCGTTGGTTTAAAGAATTTCAATGGTTACTGGGTAGTTGGTTAATGGTTTTTCAAAAAACAATTCCTGCGTGGCTGAAGGACGAGAGACAGGAGGGTGCCGAAAACCTGTACTCAGTTTCACAACTGAATGCTGCGGCCGTATTACAACCTGCGACCTACGCTTGAAAAATCATGCACTCTTCCGTCTAACGACGATGATGTTTTATGTGGATTCGGTTGCCTTCTGGATACAAACTTTGACTAGTTTAGCTTTGAATTTGACCAGCACGCAGTTTGGTATTTTGATCGCAACGTCTTTGTCTTTGACCATGTCACATTCGATTTCGCACGACGAAAGCTTCGCGTTCAACCATAGTCGTCGATAAACAGAGGGCTGCATGATTTTGCTGTTTAATTTTGCCCTTCCATGCACCCCTCCCCAAATCCTGACTGCTTCCAGCGTGGCGTAAATGCGTCAATGCTGGAGAACTTGGGTTGATGCACCCCTGTTTGAGGCAACTAGTCTAGTCGCGCGTTTTTGGTTTCTTCACAAGACATTAGACGATTTTTGGGGGCACTCGGTATAAAGGATACTTAAGCATTAAAAAAATGCTGACGTTAACACTGTCACGTCTTTTTAACTATCGGTTCAAGCCTTTATTTCACGCAGTTGGTCAAATGGGAAGAGGAGGGGGGGGGGGGTGTTTGTAGCTTGGGCTGTTGGGTGGCTGAATAACTTTGCCTCTTGATAAAATGACCACTACAAACGTGGCAGTTCCGCTTCGGCTCTCAGGTTCCCATGCTGTCACAGTGTCGCTCACCACAACCGAAGCCACAATGCTCACAGGTACAGAAAGAAGGTGTAAACGCACGATGTTTCCACGGCCACACGGTAATCGATCTCGTACGTAGGTGCCTTTCTCTTCTAACTGCCCGTATCGAGGCATCCCAGCGTTAAGGCTGTCATGGAAACCGTAGCCATTCAAACCAGTGAAAATGATTGGAAGTGGTAGAAATGAATACTAATATTAATATATTAATAGTTTTATTCCTACTCAGATCGCGCGGAGCCAGGCGCAGAGTGCGGCAAAAAAGCGCTCATGTCAATGTAGCCGATTCCCTAACTTAGAAGAGTCAAATAAGTTTGCGTAGTCGTTAATGCATGTAAGAAGTAATGAATAATATAAATAGTAGTTTTATTCGTACTCAGGACTGGTGCAGCCAAGCGTAACTCGCTGCAAAAAGCGCAGATGTCATTGTAGCCCATACCCAACTTTAGAAAAAAAACGTCCGACAAGTTTAAGTAGCCGTTATTGCATCTAAGAACCCACCACATCTGTCTACACTTCGTTTCACCGCACATATTCGCTCACAACACCACCAAAACATTCAAAGCACCGAAGCAAACACGGCAAAAACAGCGGGGGGCTGCGTAGTCCAATGCACCCGCGCATTCCACTAACGAGGGTAGCGCCGAGTGGTGGCGCCACCCGTCCAGCTGCCCGTCCCTATATACTGCACCCTTTCGATAAAGTTTTCCCTCACAGGTCGGGCATCTATGTTCGCATTCCGCACCGCCATTCTCGTCCTCCATATACTATGAAGACTGAGGACCATGATCAAATCGTACGGCACACCGCCCTCATGTTTCACTGCTAGGAACCGCTTTCCGTGAGTTTTTACGGGTAAATACTTCTTTAACGTACGTCCCAGTGGAACACTGGGTCCCAGCAGTCGATAGACACATGATTGGTAGTTTCCGGCTTGTTGCACAGACTGCAATTTGTTGACCACGGCATAAAAATGCCTCTTTCTTCCAACCACGCTGTTTTCCAACCAAGGGTTTCGCTGTATAGTTTGAAAAAAAAAAGCACTTCATTGCAAGTTTCACCGGCATACTTTTTACCCTCCCTAAAACGTCAGTTACAGTGCCTGTACCATGTAAAGTCCTATACAGTGGCATCGGTAAACAAACATCCACTAAGTCTTTGTACACGCGCTTCCTGGAAACACTACACAGGTAGTCGAAAGAAAACCGTACTTTCCAAAAATTCAACAGACAGAGCCACTTCTCTCAAATATCTTGTAAACTTCCTGCAAATAATATCACTTGAGGACACAACAAAGTCAGGTAGCACGTTTTTCAATCGATTTACAGTGCGCAAGAAAGCGTTTTTTTGATCCTGAACGAAACAAAAGGTTTCGGCAACTAGTCGTGAAAATAAATGACAAAGACCAAGACCAAGTCCTCCCTTTTTCACTTGCCGAAAAATATTAGAGCGACTGGTCATTGCCCAGCTGGAAGAGCAAATAAAAACAGCAAATACTCTGTGGGTTTTTTGGACATTCGCACGGGACATACACAGCACTTACAGCACGTACCACACCTTGGTTAACAAAAAAAGAAGTTGCATATAGTGGCACGGGCAAACATGGAAAAATTGCGCCCTTGCCAGTTTCCTGTTTTGTCCGGCAACTTTTCGGTCTCGTTACTCCAATAGTCCCCCTTATACCTACAATGCACCAGCGGCACCCCCAGATATTTTGTTGGTACAGTGGTCCATTATATGAATTCAAAGACAGGAGGGGTTGCAGTGCCAAAATCCTACCAGTTCCCGTGCCAAAATCCCGAAACATTTATCGCATCCCGAGTGCACAGCGTTTCCTTTGGGTTTGTAGCGCGGACGTTGGCTTTGGACTTGGCCGCCGGTTTAGCGCGTGCTAACGCGGTTCACTTTGGGAGAGATGTGAAAGCCTGCGGACGAACCGATCCGTGCCTGCCAGTCATGGAGAACTTTCAGCGGCAAGTTCCAAAATAAATGGGAGGTGATGACATAGATAGCGGAAACTTGGCGCCTTACTAAACAACTTGAAAGCAAACTTAGATGGCTCAACGGGTCACAGAACGAGCATTGGTCAGAGTAACACTTAAAGACACCAAACGAGCTTCCTCAATCCGGGAGCAAACTACAGTAGAATATATCATAGTTCAAATAAAGAAAAAGAAATGGACTAGGGCTGGTCACATAATTAGGCGAAATGGCAATCGGTGGACTACCAGGGTGACAGAGTGGACAACGAGAGACGGGTAAAGAGAAAGAGGAAGGCCAATTACTCGATGGAGGAACGAAATGAGCAAATTTTGAGGCAAAGAATGGACTCGAGCGGCGCGGGACAGCAGCCGTTGGAGGTCGATGGGAGAGGCCTTCGTCCTGCAGTGGGCCTAGTGCCCATTCATCAGCAGCAGTGTTCATCATCATCATCAGCTGCTGCTGCTGCTGAAGATGATGCAACAGCCGGGTCTCAAACGAAGGGAGAGGGGCCGCCAGCTCTGCTGTTTCTCCAGCCCTGCATGACTAGTGCAAGCTGCGGCAATTTTTTAGATGCGAAGCATCTCATGCTCGGGGCTGTGCCCCTCCCTCCCATGTCGTTGTTGTCCGCCATCCGCACACCCACTGCGCATGCCTGGCTTGGCACCGCTGATGATGATTGTGGCAGGATGCCCCTGGGGATTGGCCAACCAAAGAATCCATCACGAGATAGCTTCGCGTTCAACCACCGTCGTCATCTTCCCGTAGGGGAACCCTGAGTAGTATGCGAGGCATTCCTCCTCTCCTCTCCGATACTCCTCTCCTCTCCGAAGCTCCTCTCCTCTCCGGGATTGCGCAAAGAATGGCAACACCTGCCGCTCCGCGCGCGATAATGCGAAGCAGCTTAGGGTTAGAGACGCGACGGTAGCCGCTACATACTCCGCTGGGGGCGCCACTGTAGCTCCGCGGTATAAATGACGCGCGCGCGCGCACGCTCCGCTCCCCTCATTCTCCTCTCGCAACGCCGCGATCGAACTGAAAACTAATGGGAACTTGAGTAGACCCCATGGCTGCTTCTCATACTACTCAGGGTTGCCCTACGGGAAGATGGTGAAATTTTTTGTATTTATTTACCATAATAATTTAGCTAATTAATCAAGCAATCACACGATTACTTGTGTAAATAATTATTGCACAATTGAGTAATAACTAGTAACACTCATTAAAGCTCTGGTCAGGGGCAATTTTCGTATAGGGTGTGTATATGCAAACCTAAACAAGCAATGGTAATATATTCGAGGAAAAAGAAGTCTGCCTATTTTACTGCTAATCCTAAGGACGCGGGTTCGATCTAGGCCGCGGTGGCTGCTTTTCTGATGAAGGTCGGAAGTTAAAGATCCCCAGGTGGTCAAGATTAATCTGGAGAGCTGCACTACGGCACGCCTCACAGCCCAGGTGTAGCTTCGTCGCATTAAACACCACAATCAACCAATAAATCTTACAATTTTATGCGAGCGAGACAGTCAAAATTATTTATCTAAATAAACGCATAGCTTCCTTATCGCGCTGAATTTTCCTAGATTGTCTGTGAATAACTCAAATTCTTTGCATTTACTAGCGAACCTCATGTGATATCTCCTGGTATGCCGACCATGAAAAGACAACTTGCCTGTAATCAGGCTATTGCTTCGCCGGATTGACAATGAGGCTACTTCTAACTTCTAATTCAATTAAATAGATTATATTATGAGAAAACCTTAAAAGATGCCTACGCACATGCTCATTTTCCGCTCTTAACTTGTGATGCTATAGCCCTAATAGGTACGACTGGCTGATGGCTAACATATAAATAGTTTTGTGACCGAATCAAACGCGAACGCTACGAGCAACTTTACAAGCATCGGGAGCACTGTGACACCTCTCGAATGAGTTTGGCAACAGTATGACATCTTTTGGAGCCGAAAAAAATTGCGTACGAATCGCGGCCGACGTTTTCTGAGAAGGCACTAAAGGTCCAGGTGAGCTCACGCCGTCCTATTTTGGTAACTTCCATCACCCGAAAACCGGAACAACATCAATTTCTACGCCGTTACACGGCATACCGTATGTGCAAGATTATAACGTATACCTATTGCAGCGCACAGGTAATTTTAGGAAAACGAATTTGTACAAATAATTTGACGCAATTCTACCGCGCAGATGCCACAGACACGGCATCACTTATCAGGCAGACAACATTCTATTTGATGCATGCAAGTGTGGCAGCGAAAATATCTTAAGCTTAGTAAACTTGCTTATTCCCCTCCAGAACAATGAAAGCGTTTGCTATTTCAAGCGCCTTGGCCTTCACAATTTCAGAGATAGCATGATGCGTTTCAGTGCAACACTTGCCGTTCTCTAGCATGTTCTGTCAACGTCGTGATCTCGATTTATGTTTTCCACCTCCATTTTAGCTAAAAAATTGTTTTTGGAAAAGTTTATCCAGTATTTTATGCATACGTGGAGGCGTTTTGATAATTTTTTGTGTGCGGTGTTAGATGGCATTGTGGGAATTGTCGCAAGCCAACCGTCAAACTAATAGGTGCTTCGTTAGAGCTTTACGTGCATACGTTGCGGATCGTTCATGCTTCGTCTACGTAGAAGAGGACGTGGCGAATTCACGGCACTGCGTTGTGCGAAAGCATGCGAAGATATTAGATTTTACAGCGACAGGTAGCATTAGTTGTACGATGAATTACCGTGAATCTGACTTTTCATCTACTTTTTAATCATCCAACAGTCTGCTGCTCCTATCCTTGATCCAATGTCTGCGATATAGGCCAATTGATCATGCTTGCTTCTGATAATGCAAAATATCACTTTTCGCTCAGTTCGCGTCCCAGGCAGGGGCTGTGGCCTCTGCGTAGACGTGCGTCACCTCCGATGATCCTGTCCCGCAGAAGTTGTTTTGTCCTCCCTCTGAACGGTACCCTGCCAGTCATCAGCTTGTAAAAGACGATGCCGGAAGACCACCAGTCGCAAGCCCGTCCTGCAGTGGGAGTTCGAAACCGGTTCAGCCAGCATTCTCGAAGCGCGGTCGGATCGTGCACTTACCGTACGGCCTCCGTTTAAGGATTTCAGGCGCCATGTATGGAATTGTGCCCGCAGATTCGCCGTCGTGGAATTCAAATGCTGTCCGAGCGAAGTATCCCTTTACTAGGCGCTTCGAAACTGTCAAATAGAAAACGCGGTGTGTCAATAATGGCGATGTAAGCTCTCCATCCCTTCCCAAGAGCAACAATGATACTACAGTCGCAAGGGTGAATCGCTACCTTTGCGGAGTTCAAGCGACACGCTTTCTTGTCATGAACAACCTTTTTGCGCGTTATTCTAGGCTGCTGCATGGTCTTCCGAGTCTAAAGCGAACAGGACTTGGGCATGCCTATTTTGACACAAAAATGCATTGGAATTTTATTTCTCCGAAATCTTTTAGGTGTTTTACTTTCAGCGCGAACGCTGATCAGTTATACAGCTGCAATGTAGAGTAACGGAAAATTTATACAGTGGAACTTTTACGTACAAACAAGTTTCAGCGTAAGTTTTGTCTACATCGAAGATTGATTGTAGGGTTTAACGCGCCGACGCAACGCAGGCGATGAGGCGCGCCGTAGTGGAGGGCTCCAGATTAATTTTGACCACCTGGGGGTCTTTAACGTGCGCCGAAATCTCGTACACACGGGCGTTTTTGCTTTTCGCCTCCATCAGAAAAGCGGCCACCACGGCCGGGAATCGAGCCCGCGACCTCGTGCTCAGCAGCGCAACGCCTTAGCCACTGAGCCACCGCGGCGGGTTGTCTACATCGAAGAATAAACATAAGATGTTAGTAATTCATGGCATTTTGGTTTAGCATTTTAACTGCGCCACTTCTCTTGAAGGCTTGCCGTCTTTTTCGGCTTTAATGATTGACACTAATGGAAAGGATTCATTAGATGCTTTGTCCTATTCTTCGTTTAGCCACGTGCAGGGGTAAGGGATAACGTATACCAAGATGTTGTTCTTCCTTTTAGTATTCGTGCCTTCGCCTTTCCGCTTATAGGGATCGGATGTAACTGTCATGTGAGGGCTACCATCGATGACGACTTAGATCAGCCGGGGTTTTCTTAATGTTACCACAGATCTCTCTATCACGAACACCTTTTTCCTCCACCTACATTCGAACTGTGTACAATTTCTGGGGCCGAGAGTAAAACGCACGAACACGTGAACATGCTTTCTTTTAAATTCAATTTCATGACCTTGACCATTTCCTAGACCTGCAACTCCCTTCCGTCAACACGTAACGGATATATACGCAAATACGTTATAGAAAATAGTGTTTTATTAGTACTGGTAGTTAAAACACACGCTCTTTTTCTTCTGCAGATTACGACGATACGTGGATCGTAAAGTATTCCATAGAAGCAAGTTTTAAAATAAACAATATTTTCCACAACATCTTTTATTTTATACCGTCAGATCACGGCGTAACGGTATATATTAGAACGGGAAATATTAAATTTCTTGTCAAAATAGAACGAGCTGCTTCTTGACGTAACTGCAGTTTTGCGTTTCCGGCAGCGGTTACTCTATTTTTACTATGCGTATACAACGGCGGCTTACAGTTCCCTCTGCTGCTAAGCGAACTCACAGTGGCCGAGGCAGACCTTGTTGGTGTCGAAGTCGATGAGCTTGACTCGGCCGCCAGGAATGATGAGCATGCTGCAATACTTTTTATTAAGACGTGTCTCCACAGCTCCCGGGGCTGCGGTGAGCGGACTTACTTGGACACCTTGACGTCGCGATGCAGGAAGCCCCGCAGGTGGAGGTGCTCCAACGCCAGGATGAGCTGCGCCATGATGACCTGAACGTGGTCAATGTTCATGTACGCTGCCTTGGTCACCACCCGCATCAGGTCCACGCCAGAGATGTACTCCATCATGGTCACGTACGAGTCCTGCGCGGAGCACACAGACAACGCAATGCTGCACTGACAGCAGCGTCGGGAAGTCGCTGCCGCTTGGGTTGTGAACGACCCCCGGAACATTTATGGGCGCATCTATCCCGAACGTTCTGTTACCTGGTTTTACCGGGTAGTCGAACTCTCTGCCCGATGAAACCCTGTGTTTCGGAAATGGCTCACCTCAGTTTCGGAGAGATGGAAGCCGACGAGGGCGTAAGTCTATGAGCAGCTACTTTTTACGGCTTTTCGCGTAAAAGTGTACTGAGGTGGGTAATGTATGGCTTTCCTGCGCAATTTATACTGTGCGTAAACGTTTCCTGAACGTGAAAGGTTACGTTTAGGAGAGACGAAAGCGAGAGAGAGTGGTATTATTTTTTGGGCTGTGGCCTAAAATAACGAAGTATACGGATGTTTTCGAATGTATTGCATAGCACCCCCCTTCCCCTTCTCTCCCCCCCTCCCCACCCCCTGAGTCAAACCCGATCATTATGAACTCAGAGACAGCGCCATATATTGAACTCAGGAAATTCCCCGTTAAAATATACGCGCACCATATTCTTGACGACGAGGTACAACTCGGGTACATTGAGTCATGAGCGCCTACGACTGTTGCCAGAACGTCTGAAGTTCCTTGGTGGCAGGCTTCTCTGCAGGTCATCATCGCAGAAATATAAGCCGGCTGTATCGTTTCAACTACGCCTTTCTCCGGATAGGCCACAACGGGCAGGAGCTTTCGGACAGCCTTTAGATCGCCGGCCAATAGGTGAGCATGAACGTTTCGCTTCCTTTTCACCCACTTATAAGATGCACGCGCAACCCAGCCTCATCTATCGTCTCGATATTCGTGCGCCCATTGTTGGGTTACATCAGCCCAGGTTTCGTCGTCCGTGGCCATAAACGGGCTCTAACGATTTTGTTTTACTGGAGTGGGAAAAACGCGTCCGTTAGAATGAAACCGCACCAATCAATGTGTAAGGCGCGCTATGCTTTGACGCCGCGGCTAGGCTTTCCTGTAGATTTACTGAGACGTGGCCAATAACATTTTAGCGCTTGGGAAGCAGTGGCATCTGTGGTGCCCGAGGTGTTATTGGTCCTGTTCATTGCAATTTCGGGTGTTTTATTTAAAACGTTTTTGTTTCCCGCAAACACCGCAGCTGCAGAATAATCCCGCAAATGCCGAATTCAGGACAGAAGTCTCCTAAATGCTTGTTCCGTTTTATAGAACTTACGATGTCGAACAAATCAAGGCGCACCTTGCAGTTCGTTGTAAATGGATTTTGATGTTACAGTATGCAAGGTTAAAGCTTGCGGTTTGTGTAATGTTATGTTCAGGATGTGGTTCCACCTAGATCGAAGGGATGGAACCCAACAAGAGCGGGGCTTAAGATTGGCAGGTTTCGACGGCAATTTTCAAAAACGTTGCCCAGGGTTTTCAAAAAGTTCACTGCGGCACACAGTGAGCCCTGAAGGCATAGCTTAATTCTCACCTTCGCGCAGAAGCAGCAGTAGTATTTTACAAGGAACGGGCTGCGGATGACTGACGCGACCACCTTGTCGATGCAGGCCTGCTTGTGGCGTGTGAAGCGATCCATAGCCACTAGCTTCACTGTGCACGTGTAGGCTGCCGGCACGAACTGGGCCTTGTATACGGCACTGCGGAGGGAGAAAGAGATGGAAGCTTCATAACTTGGATGCCTCGGCCCACATCTGCATGGACGTTCGTGGCGCCCCCGAGCCCACCTCCATGCAGCTGGCGTTCATGGCCTCTTGGACCACACGGTGGTTTGCACGGTGTCTTCTGCAATGCGTGGCAGTCAACTTTCGCTGGAGGGGTCGCCGCCATTGATAATAGGAAATGTGGTGGGCAAGGAAGCTGTGAGGGATGGGCGACGTGGTCTTGTTATAAATGTGGGAGAGAAGCGTACGGGGAGTCCGTGGTACCTGAGGGATGACCTGGCAGGCAGTAGATCCGGGATAAAATATAACAGGAAAATCAAAGTTATGCGTTTAGAGTACTAGGCACGCGGCGTTTCGCGTTAGGTGCGCACAGCAAGGGAGCAGTGTAAAGGGTACAGGACGTGGGAACAGGGGTTGGAGGCTGGGCGCGGAGTGGGTGGGTGTGCAGAGCCGGGTGCGGAGTAGGGGATTGCGAGTCCAGTAGGACGCAAAAGTTTGTTAGGGCCTCGCGCTAAAACGGCAATAGGTGGAATTGTTCCCGGGCGGGGGGGCGAGGAGTTTGAGGAGAGGTTAGCGTTGCGTGGCTGTACTCTCCTTGGCGGTTTGAAGAACCCAAGATTGAACTCACTTGGCATCTTTACAGCAGACACAAAACAAAGCTTTAAGAATAATCTCCTACAGCCGTTTTTCACCTAATGAGTTTGCATTACTTCGCACATTTAAGATTTTGTCAATAGGTAATTTAAATAAATATTCTCTTTGCGTCCTAACGTATGAATTTTTTCAAGGAAATTTACCCATTTCGTTATTATCAAGAAACCAACCCCCGCATTTCGCTGCCACTCGATTTTCACACCATAACAACTATCTTTTCTCAAAACCTAGGACTAACTACGGCAAACTTAGAACTTTTTGCCGACATCATTCTGGAATTCCATACCCCCTACCATTAAATCATATCCTTCAGTTCATCTATTTAAGAGGCAGCTTTGACATATCATTTTGGTAAAATGAGTGTTAATATTATACCTGCATATGTGGATAAATATCACCTTTATCTACCGTTTTGTGCAATAATTTGATTCTATCATTAACAATAGTTGGCTTCTTTGCATGTGAACATGTCCTTTGTTGGTGTTTTTTTAGGATTGTTACTGCTGTTAACAGCATTAAATGTACTTTTTGTATGTACTTATTTGTAGGAGGTCCCTCCCAAATGTATGACTATGGAACCTCCTAGAGTTATTTATTGTGCAACATTTCAATAGCAACAATAAACTGAAACTGAAAATAAAGCTGAAAAGATGGGAAGTGGTAGGGGAGAGCGGGACACTACAGACGAGCCGGTACAGCTTGCACGAAGTGCCGGCGAGAGTAGAGACTTGGGTGGGACTGAGACACAAGTAGTTCAAGAAGGCCCGCCAGGTGAAGGAGGTTAAGTGTCTGAGTGATCTCGTTTTGAAGTGTGCTGAGGTGTCGGGCATTTCAACGCACTAACTGGTGCGGTCCCTGGTAAGAGCAGCGTGGAAATGGAAAGAACGTGTCGCGCGGCGCTTGCAAATGCCGCGCATTCCGAGAAAAGCCGCGCCTGCTCGCACCGGATGTCCTAACGGCCACCACATGGGGATAGAGTCCGACGAAGAGGAAGAGCGAGCGGTCTTGTCAGGAGAGAGATCGAGGGGCGTGCAAATATATATTTACCATGGAGTGTAGAACGTTGAGAGAGGGGAGACCGGGCCCGTCAGCGGTGCCGCGGCAGTACGCTGCACGCGATCTTAGTCGCGTTGAAGGCTTCCCGAAAGGATCCCCGAATCCAAGCTGAGAAGTCGGAATTACATTTTTGAGCGGAAGTAGCGCAACAAGAGGACCCAGGCTGTGGCTACGCAAAACTACTCGTACATTGCCCCGAGATATTCAGACAGGCTCTCTGCGAAAAAAAAACACACACACACAATTCGGAAGTCATTACGGATCAGCTGCTAAGTGCCTCATAGAGAAATCCGAGTGGTTTCGTCCCTAGACGTTGAAACTTCCGCTGCGATCCCAGAACGGCATTCGTCCGAGAACCTTCTGCGTATGCACGGCGCTTCTAAACGGCGTCTGACTGTGGGCCTCTCAACGGTGGCTGACTGACCACGACTGCCTAGGAGCTATAGATTTGTTTTTACTGATAATCTGTTAAAACGCGCTTGGCAGTTTAGGAATGATGGTTTGATGCCTATTGAAGCAAATGCAGTGCGTGTGTAAAGTTTGTGTGCTGAGCAGTGCTGGAGTTCTGTTGGGCTGTAGGACTGAGTACTGATGTTAGAATCGTCATCTTGAAAACAGGCGTGGAAAGATGTTGACCGAGAAAAGGACAGGACGGCGCGCGCCTTGGTCAACGTCTTTCCGCGGCTGTTTTCAAGATGAATCAACACCAACTCGCCCAGCTTTCCAGCCTGTTAGTATCTTCATTTCCTGTTTCCATCCTGTTGCAACTTTATTATAGTGTTCATCATCAAGTAAGGAACAGTTTTAGGTTGGCCTCTCGCTCATCGTCGTCCGAACGGAGTCTACTCGTCTGCAAGAAGCTCCCCAGTCACGCTACCACGACGCAGGTCCTCAACGGAGGGTCGTTTCACCGCAGTCCACTCACTTATTTCTGCAACATGGCGCAGCGCATTTCACCAAATCTTCTAGTAGTAGTAGACAACGGTGTATGGAGGCAACGTGCATTTTACTGTGACGGAACTGTTTCATACCCAAATCCACCAGCGCCCAGCAGCTTCAACGACTTGAAGTCTTTCATTCTCGGTATGAAAGTGGTGTATGGAGGGATGTTCTCCAGGTTAATCTGGAAAAAAAAGTTCAGCATCTTAAAGCCACGTCTTTTTAGAGACGCTCCACTGCACCCACGATATATTAAAGCATCCAATTATTCACTCGCGTTGCTCATGTTACCTTTCTAGACCTGTTGCGGTGGTGCTCAATCGGCAGGTCTGTTGAGAGCCATCATAAAATGAGTGATTTTCATCATTTGGAAAAGACATTTGGGGTCTGCAGGTGCTCCAGTATTTTGCAACAACACTGATGCCGTTCTGCCGACAAATGCCGGCTTACCCGCACTGATGGCGATAATAAACCTGAACGTTCCACCCAATAAGCAATCCACAGCGTAAAAACAAAAACAAAAACTCTTATTCAGAATGTTGTTCTCCTCAGACAGGTGAAGCTAGCTACCAGGGATACAACAGGGTAGGCTAGACGCACACGCTTTCAATATACAGTTGCTGTGGGTATATTAATGAGCTTTAAGCGTGCACATCTTGAAGTCACATAATTACGGGACTGCTTCCGTGTTTCCAATCGAGTGACAAGGCCGTGTAATGTGCCGTTTTTATATTACAAACGTTTCATTACAACACGAAACCAAGTTCCGATGTCGCTCTGGCGCCTTATAAAAAAGAAGGTCGATGACTTTTACAAAGCGATACCGATCTCGATAAAGTCCTTTGTGAAGAACGGGACCATATGCACGTCGAACGACTAAGGAAGTCGTAAATAAGGAGCGAAATGTGAATTAAAATGTTTCTAGTGAGGTTCCTGGCGCTACAAATGGGATCCCCTATTCGATCCAGTATAGGCGCCACCAAATTCATCCCAGTACGACAATACTGGACGACGTCATTGGGCTTCGAATTTTCGGGATACGATTTGTCATGACACTGGTTACTTGAAAATAGGAACGTGCTCACTCTTTCTGTTTTGCTGACAACGCTGTCGCCGATGGCCATCCAGTCGGTAACGCTCACTTCGCAGATCTTCTCAAGGGATGTAGCGAGCTCGCCAATGATGATGGTGAGCTTGCGTACCGTAGTGCCCAATTCCTTGGCCGTCTCCGGTGCCCGCTTCATGCACTGCGTTACAAGACGTACTCAGTTCATGCAAAGGTTATTGGCGTAACAATGCGGTTACCGAACATCGTTTTGCCTGCAGTAGAGGACGAAATGCGATGTTTTAGCGAACGGAGACATATTGTCATGTTCAGGACCACATAAAAGCTATAGGACACCTTTCTCGCATTTGGGAAGCACCTGCGTGGGCCTATTAAAGCTGTGCTTTATACAGGTAGGCAAAAAGAAAATCAGACGGTCCCGCGTGCACAGACAACGCCTCCGGCATAACCCCATGCACATGTGCGAAAACGCTACATTAGTTAGAAGTAAGGGGAGGGAGTTTGGCCGAGTTTATAGTAGCACAGCGTGCACGCAGCGATCCACTGCGTGCAGCACAGTTCAAGCGACAACGGCGGGCAGGGGCGCCGGTGGTGTGGGTGGAGCCGCGTCAACGGGGCAAGGCAAACACTGGCCGCACGTTACTTCGAAATAGGTAGGCCATACGTCGTACATAAAACACCGGCCGCTCGTCAGAGCTTCACTGGTTAACCATGTGTACAGAGTGCATGGGACATTTATACGCCATATATCCTTACCTACGCGCCTTATGCCCTTACCTATGACTCATTCAGATAGTGCTGCCGTCTAGGAGAGGCTAAGCGAAGTAGCGCATCCTGTTTTGTGGCGCAAGCTACACTACGCTACCTCGGGCAGTCTTCACGGGGTGACCAGTTTTGCCCTTGAGCGCTGGAGGTAAAACCACACCCCTTCCGCAAGCGCCCGGCGTGGAGCAGCGGCGCCAGAGAGATAGGCGGCAGGGCAGAGATAGGCGGGGAGGGAAAGGAGGCTTGCGTGGGACCCGTGCGCGGGACATGGCGGAGATTAGGTGAGGAGGCTGCCGCAGCAGCGATAACCACGCGCCACGAAGGCAGGCCACGAGGCCACGTGCGGCACAGAACCATGTGCGACAGAGGAAGACGAACATCCAGCTGTGGTCCCTCGTACAGCGGTGAGGCTTAAACAACGCTGTGAGGTGAAAAAGAGGAAAATCGCTACCGTTGCGTACAGCTTCGCTGCCTTCAAGCCTTGCGCATAAGGCTGAGCTTCCTTCATTTTATTAATATGTTTCTTCTACGTGACTGAGATTGTACGTGGGATTGCCGTGTTCAGAACTATGTAGCAGTCAAAAGAAACGACGGCAGAAACCTTTTCGTTTCGTTCAGGCGTATCGGACAGACCGGGGCCACTGCCCGAACTTGCTGAGCGCAGCCCCACGTGCTTGAGTGTATTAGGTCGTATTAGGCTATGTTCAGATTACCGACATGAAAGCCATATTGTGATCTATTCACGTAAAAAAACGGCATGTCACGCAGTTCGGTTGGCTGAGACGTGAAATGACGTCAATTTTTAAAGTTTATTACCACAGTTGCGGCAACAGTCCGAACCCGGTCTTGCAAAGCTTTTGCACACCGTGACGGTGTTTCCGTTTTCATTTACCCTGTGTGTGGGAGTCGAATGCGTATTCGCGAGCAGTCACCAGAAGCGGAAACTTACTGGCACAGGTTTTACATTCGCCGCTGGGCTAACCGCGCCAACAAGACATAACCCCATGCACATCTTGATACCAGCGAAGGCACTGTTCGCATAGCCTAATGCTGGGCTGATAACGATAAACGTAGTATTCCTTCCTATTGTTTGTCAAGCGAGTGTTGTTAAATGGTGCAAAGGAGAGAGTCGAACGACGAGAGTTTTAAGACGGTACGGGAATATGGCCGCCCTCACTCTGCGCCTCGCCCACCTTTACAGTTTAGATACATCGTTGAGCTGCCAGAGCCTTCTTACAGCTCCTGGATCGAGCTGAGCCAGGTAGTCGAGGTGCTTGCGTAATTTTTACAGTATATTTTGATTTCATTTGATTTTTTTTTATTTATTGGCAAAAAGCAAGGGGAGGCGGAGACTAAAGGCGAACGTGGCCTGACAGAGGCCTCAGCCACCCGATTTACAGCGTACATAACAACACGTCTGTTCACAAATTTAAGCATGATAGCACAATCGTAATAGAGGAATAGCACAAAGCAAAGTCATTTCTACATTTCTTATGTATTATACAAAGCATAGGTCTCAAATTTACAAAGGTATCCCAATGTACACATAAACGCAGTTCATACGCATGACCTTTCATCAGTTACACTACTTTGTCGCAATTACGCATTAATGTATTTTTGTTTGTAATTTTTTTAATTTCTACCTTTAGGGGGGCATGTAGACATATATTTCAAACCGTTAATTATATATCAGTACTGCAAGCGTTTTGCTTAAGTAACACTGCTTTGACCTGTTCTTTAAACGTAAGTTCACTGGCGTGGAAGTTTAATTTTTCTCCCAATTTATTTAATATTTCAGTTGACTGGTACAGGAAAGATTGCTCACCATAGCTCGTTCTTACTTTTGGAGTGTGCCGTATTGTATGCCTGAGATGGTAGTCAGAAGATTTATTGTTAACTTGATTGTGGGTTTATTGCTTATAAATGGTGTGCAGAACCTTCATGTAGTATATTTGGTCAGCTCGAAGCATTGAATATTCAGTAAATAAAGGACTTGTCCTGAAATCTGCGTAACAGCCACGATAATCTAAATATATGGGCAAAAATCTTTTTTGCAATACAATGAGCCTGTTCTAATTAGTTTTAGTTGTGGTCCCCCACACCAAAATCCCGTAGCATAGTTTGGAATAAATGAGAGCATTGTATAAGTTTTGTTTTAACCATAGCGGTATGAAATGGCCAATTCTATATATGATACCTATACTTTTAGAGAGTTCGGTGGACAGGTGAGCAATATGCGTATTCCACGAAAGTTGTTCTTGAAACCAAACACCTAAAAACTTCTGTTCTGTCACTCGGTTTAACTTGGTTCCGTTGAATATAATGGGGATTTATTTCTCGACATTTTTATTGTACGGCCTAAATATCATGTAAGTTGTCTTTATAGCGATAAGTTGCAATGTATTATCTAATAACCAATTTGATAATTGTTCCATGTAAACATTTACCATTGAGTGAAGTTTAAGTATAATATCAGATGTGAAGAAAACGTTAGTGTCATCCGCATACATTAGAAGTTCTTGCGGACCTTCTATATTTATTCTATATTCTATATTCTATATCTATATGTTTATTCTTGTGTAGCTTCTATATTTTTACTCAGTTCATGCCGAAATATTTTGCGTAGTAGCGCTTTCTTGTTTACGCTATTTGGGACCAAATGTACAGGTGGCACGAAAACATGCTCTTTTGGAGCTGTACGTGAGTTGTATAAAATGCTCTAAAATTTGTTTTGTGAATGTCTAGTCTAACGTAGTGAGGCTGACTTTGGTGAAGACAATGTATATGAGCCCTTGTAATTTTTAGTTTGGTGGTTTTATTTGATTTCGTTTTACTTTATTGTACCTTAAGGCCCGAAGGCGTTAAAGAAGGGAATGTAACGGAATCCAGAACATATCCACACGATTGGTTATTAAAGTGCTTAGCGAGAAAATGCGGAACACAACCGAGCTGTCACCACCGCCTCCTATTCGGCAAACTTACGCACCAAGCTGTGGAGTCCGATGAGGTTCTCGATCATGTCGCGAATGTCCTGGAACGTTATAACCTGTCGGTTCAGCTTCTGCATGCAGTCTTGTGCGGCCAGCACCACCTGTTCTTGGCAGAAGTGCGACAGGGGGTCGCGGAACAGGGACACCTTGCTCTCTCGCTTGATGAAGAACTCCAGCAGCACCATGGTCACCTTTGGGATCTGAGCAGGAAACGGGACGCAACTCGCAGCAGGAGCGCTATAGAGGTCAAAGAAGATAATCGCTGTCTCGCTGCTTGGGCGACGAGCCGCGGTGAATACTTAGTAACGTGTTCGCCTTTTAGTGACAAATCACTAAGGCCAGCGACTACACCAGCGTTACAAGTCGTTAGACGTCGTACCATGTAATTGATTCCATGCGATTCCATACCACATGGCCATGAATCCGCCAGAGGGTATGGAATGCCTGTAGTTGTTTAGCAGGAGGTAGCTTCAAGCACACCTCTATCTACTCGTGTGCTCGGCGCTCGTGTCTTGGGCGCCCGTGCGTGCCTGCCGGCGCACGCGCGATTTGCGATATATTATACCTAGTTCTCAAACGAGCATAGAGGAGATTTGATTACTGGCCAATGTGATTCACGATCAGGTACGCTGTCCCAAAAACCAGAATGCGCGTTCAGCTCTAGCAGTGTGTCAGCAGCGTACGGCGACCAATACATCCATCCGCGCGCTGTCACATGGCAGGGTCTCGTAGTATAGTGACGTCTGGGACAGCTTTAATTTCACTTTACATGATAGGCGCCATCTCCTAACTTTTTCTTCCTCGGAATAACTTAAAAATTGTATGAGTAAATAGCTGCACACACGGCTTAACAATAATCCGGATGTTAACTCACGCATATGAAAGGGACTTGGCTTCACCAAAGTAAGGTTTACATCATATTACTGAGGTCAACCTTACTCTGATGAAGGCAAGTCTCATTCCGGTACGGCAGTAAACATCCTTGTTATTACTCTTGCCGTTTGACTATTTACTCTTACTCTATTTACTCATTACTCTTACTCTTAATCTTACCCTGTTATTAATCTTACCCTTTTGACTATTTACTCCTGTATATATGTGCGCCAACATCAGTAGAAACAGCCATCATACGACGCACACTGACGAGGAAAAAGAAAGCAGAGCGTGTGCACGTGTGCCATTTAACTAGCTTGACACTTTCAGCCCCTTGTGTTGCTTGGGCAAAGAATAAGCGTATTGTGCACGCTTCCTCGACACGTGGGAGTTGTTAGCACATCTGACGCAAAAGCGTGTTGTCGTGTGCAATTTACGTCTTTCAATCATTTTGGAGTACGTATTCTACTGAGTGTGACACCGGGTTCTACATGCGTATTTCCAGTCTTTTTTATCTACATTTTGCCGTATCTCAATTATCTCAAGCTATGGTACACGCTTTGTCCTTTCTCGAGAAACTGTATCCCCCAACTTTGCAAGCACTACGTGTTCTGTCTCGGATGAATAACAAACACCACTGTAGTAGATGACACGTGCGGAAAGGTAGTCCCGTCCTGTGCTCTCCCATCTGCTCAGCGCTGATTTTTCCTGCTTGTTCAGTTGTTTCGTCTATTTCAGCACTGATTCCTCTTAGGAGATACACTTTCACTGACTAGTCTAACTTGCTACTCTGCTGCTCCTTCTACACGTTCCAAAGGGAAGTACTGTTGTCGATAAACTAAAGAGCGTCTTCACAAAAGATTCACTTCGTGCTTCAGGCGTCCACTCCCGCTTTCCGTTTGTAATAGCATAGTCTGTAAAAGATTCCACAACTCTGTGGACTGAACAAAGGCTGTGGTTCGGCGGAACGAAGACGTAGTATCCATGGTGACGCGCAGACTGTAGTAGCTATCACAAAATGAATTCCAGTGATGAGAGCAGTAATGACGTTAACTAAAGCTCACTTCGAACAAAATTTTGGCTCACACCATCAAGAAAGTGACTGCGCGAAAATAATCTTAGGTAGCCAAACAATCGAATTTGTAGGTAGCATTTACAAGGCTGTCCAGTATTTGTTCTTATGTTACAACTGATGAAAAAAAATGTACACGGCTGCTATGTATTTACGTCCCCTGCTGATGTGTGGAAGTGACCCGCCGCTACGCAGGCGTACCTCTAAGCGTTTAACGTTCAGGTTTATGGGCTATTCCAGAGAGAAGATTGCACCTGCTAATGTGCGGAAGTGACCCGCCGCTGCGCAGGCGTACCTCTAAGGGTTTAACGCTCAGAGTTATTGGAGATTCCAGAGAGAAGATTGCGATTTCAGCAAAAACAGAAAATAAAGCTTGGGAAAGTAAATCGCACCGATAGCATGGCCCTGGGCGGTTGCTTTAAGTTGTCCGTAGGATAACAAAAGCGATCGGCCCTTCTGTAGCTGGTAAACCGCCACTACATTATCGGATTTCCTTAATATCTGGCCTAATTTTTTACTGTTGTATTTAAAATTGCACGACCCTTCTTAGGAAAAAGCGGTATGTTTAATGCACAAAAATTTCATTTCGTTTTTATGGTCACTTTAAACTACAGAACACTTTTCTTCAATTCGCTGATAATTTAACTCACCGAATAGGTTCGCGAACCGGTTCGGGTTGTAAATTAGTGGAACCCGAACTGAACTAGCAAAAAATGAATTCACCCGAACCGTAATATCTATCTATATATATATATATATATATATATATATATATATATATATATATATATATATATATATATATATATATATATATATATATATATATATATATATATATGAGTGTGTCGAACCGAAAAAAATACCGGTTCGGTTACGGTTCTGGTTCAGGCGAAATCATTTCGTTCTAGCTCAGTTCCGGTTCGACAAAATCACGTACCGAACCAGTTCGATGAGTTGAATTATCACTGAAATTAGACAAAAAAACATATAGTAGCTTAAATCGACAGTTAAATCAAAATAAAACAAAAATTCAAAATGCTGCTGTTCCCCAGGGGCAGTGGCGCAATTGCAAAGCAAACTTTAAACAATTACGAGATATTAGAAAAACAGATGAAGTGGCGACGATTTGCCACCTACTTTCTCGTCCAGACTGTATGTTGTCCTAGCGACTATTCATAAAGCCACTTACAAGAGATATGACGGTGAGATATATTTTCTGCCCTTTCCTTTTTTGTTGAAATCCACCCCCGGCGGGAATTTTTTCTCCACTTTCTTTCTGTCGTACCAAATTCTTTGTCTGTTTCAATGACCTACCACATTCTCCCCTTTGCTTTCCGAGGTTTTCTTGACTGCCAACCCTTATTTCTATTGTATTTTCAACGAGCCCCTCATTTCCTATTCTGATTCGCTACATGCATAGCGAGGGCCTCTGCTCTGGCAGTCTTGGTGCCATAGGGAGCTTAAAAGGGTTCAACGCTGGTCCACCACTCTCGACATGTCGTAGACACTAGAGTCATGGCCGGGGCGTAAAAAGAAGCTCCCCTTCACCACGAGTAGTCAGAGTGGCGCTGGCTACCACCCCAAGCGCAGGAAACGAAAATACCTTAACATAAATACCCCAGAAAGTGGAGGGGAAAATAGCCCCGCCGGTAGCGTAGTGGTCATCGAGCCAGACGCGTAGTTTAGAGGCTGTGGGTTCGGATCCCACCCGGCGGGAATTTTTTCTCCACTTTCTTTCTGTCTTTCCAAATTCTCTATCTGTTTCAATGACCTACCACATTCTCCCCTTTGCTTTCCGAGGTTTACTTGACTGCCAACCCTTATTTCTGATATATATATATATATATATATATATATATATATATATATATACAAAGCTGCGTGAACTTTTACATTTTCGTCACGAAATCTGCCATGCAAGTTCTAATCCAATAGTTTTATAGTTACATTTTCTCTTTTCGGCGCGGGGACGGCCGCGCGCGTTGAGTCACAGGCAAGTAACACAAACTTAGCTAACTTCTGCGACAAGGTGACCGCTTAAAGGCCATATTCGCGTTATCGCGTTACTGTTTTGATAGTTTGACAAATCAAGTCACCTCGATAGGCACATTACTTGTAACGTTATAGCCAAACTCCGAAATGTAAACAAACAGTTACCGTAACTTCGAGAACCTTTCCGTCATAGCGGATGAGTTTAGACTGAGCTGAGCGAATTGTTACATTTCGGCGCGAGAAAAGACCAATACAATTTCAGAAGCCTTTTCGGTCAGCTAAGCTTCAAACTAGCCATTTTTCGTAGCTATACACATGAGCATGGCAGTGGCTTACCTTTCCAACGGCCAGACGCCAGTGAATCTCATCAGTAAACCCTCGTGTTGGCTTATACCGTCATAACCGCGCGTATAAAATCAGAACCGACAAACGCTGGCTAAATGTCACTACAGGCGTGCGCGGCAACGACGTCAGCGGTAAACTTCTCTCGCGGATACCCAAAAGGCTACACTAGAAAGGTTCAACCATGCTAGGAAAGCTCTTCGGGGCATAAACAGCACTCCCGCACCAGAGAAGGATCTAGCCACCCTGGTGTAGTAGTTAGACGCCACCTCCCATGACTAACAAACCCAACTCTCGACCCTCAGTCCCGAGCAGCTGTAGAGCACCTGTCCACGGCGGTGGTCAGTTCAGCGAGACAGCATAGGGTGCAAAAAGAATCTGTGGGTCCGGACAGGCCGCCTTAGGAAATTGACCCTGGCAACGTTCAACGCACGCACCTTGTTTAGAGAGGGAAGCTTAGCTGTACTATTAGATGAGCTCTCGGACATTAAGTGGGATATTGTAGGGTTAAGCGAAGTCAGAAGGACAGGAGAAGGCTTCATGGAGCTCACTATCGGGCATACGTGCTACAGTGGACCCCAAGAGAACAGAGAACACGGGGGAAAGGGGGCAGGGGGTTAACCCACAGAGCAATAGCAAGAAACGTGGAGGAGTTTTTCAGAATCAGAGAGGAAGTCGCGGCTGTTCTGATGAAGCTAAACAAGCGATACAGGTTAAAGATAAATCAGGCCTATGCGCCAACAACCAGCTATGATGATTAAGCCGTAGATAGTTTCTACGAGGACGTCGAATCAGCCACAGCGCAGTTCACGATTGTGATGGGAGCCTTTAACGAAAAGGTAGGTAAGAAGCAGATGGGAGAAAGGTCAGTGGGAAAGTTTGGAATAGGCAACTGCAACAGTCTAGTAGATACACATGGTGGAATTGCAGAGAGAAATAATCTGAGGTTGATGAACACAGCATTCTGCAAACGAAAGAACAGGAAATGGACATGGAAAAGTCTCGATGGTACAACAAAGAACAAAACTGACTTCATTTGAAGTGACAACCCGAGTATCGTGCAAGACAGAGATGCTAAGTAAGATTCGGAGCACCGATCATAGGAAGGTTAGATGCAAGCTAAGGCTGAATCTCAGAAAAGAAAGAAGGAAACTCGTGAAAACTAAGAAACCTCGCATGGAGTCAGTCAGAGCCAGATCGCAGGAGTTTAAGAGAACTCTTCAAAACAAATTATCGCTTCTGGACGAGTAGAACGAGGTCAGTGTAGTCAGGCTAAATGACAACCTAACATCGGCACTCAGTGAATCAGCAGTAGCTGTTGGAGAGGCAACATATAGGGAACAAACAGGAAAACTAACCAAGAAAACGAAGGAACTAATTGCCAAATGTAAGAACAGGAAATGTTCAAGTATGGCGGATGGGATTAAATTAGCCCAGCTGTCTAAACTGATCAACAGAAGTAATACAAGCGGCATTCGTGCATATAACATGGCAGTGATGGATGAAACGCTGCAAATAGGGGGAAGCTTGAAAGCAACTACAAAAAAGCTAGCCATCGGCAAAGACAGTATGCAGGCACTCAGAGATGAGCAGGGTACCATTACGCACAACTTGGACGAGATAATAAAGGTAATAGAATGATTATACACCAGGCTGTATTCCAGCGACGTTAGACAAGGGGAAACTACTGAGCGTACAAACTCAAATTGCGATGCCCCACTAGTAACTAAAGAGGAAGTTGTAAAGACACTCAAAGGCATAGAAATAGTAAATGCTGCAGGAGACGATGGCATAACCGTAGATCTTTTGAAGGGGGGAGAAGATATTGTACTGCTTGCTGAACTATTTTTGAAGTGCTTGAACACTCAGAAAGTTTTCATAGCCTGGAAAAACGCCAACCTTATTCGATTTATAAGAAGGGATATCCCAAGGATCTCAAGAATTACGACCCAGCAGCCTACTCTCAGTTGTTTACAAGCAGTTTACCAAAGCTATAGTTAGCCGCGTATGTGACAGCCTGGATTCCCAACAACCCAGAGATGGCATTCTGGGTTTAGGAAAGGGTAGTCAATTACGGATAACATCCATGTTGCCAATCAAATGAGAGAAAAATCCGCAGAGTACGCGAAACCCCTTTTCATGGTATTTATAGATTTCGAGAAAGTGTTTGATTCCCTAATCAACAAAGCCGTTTTAGAAGCACTAAAAATCAGGGAATAGAGGAAACCTACATAACACTTCTAGAAGACAGCGTGACGAATGCACTGGCAGGATAGATCTCTACAAACAAAATAATAAATTTCCGACCCGAAAGGGAGTAAAACGGGGAGATACCATCTCTCCAAAACTATGCACAGTATGTCTGGAGGGGGTATTTAGGAAGCTTGACTGTGAAAACAGGACTAAGAATAAACGGGGAATACTTGAGCCATTTGAGGATTGCGGACGACATAGTCTTGCTGAGTGAGACTCCAGAGCACATGCAAACAATGCTTGAGCAACTACAATGAGAACGCATGGCTGTGGGGATAAAAATAAATATGAATAAATCAAAAGTAACCAGGAATAAACATGCCAAATACGACCACTTCAGCTTAGGAAACGAAACGCTAGAAGAAGAAGCAAAAGAACATAACTACCTCGGACAGATGGTTACTGCTGAACCCAACCCCAGAAAGAATTCCGGCGCAGGATAGTTAAGGGTTGGGGAGCACTCGGCAAGCACTCTCAAACAATGAAAAATAAGCTACGTCTGTCACTCAAACGAAAAAATGTGGCTGCAGCTTAGCTCAGCTCACTTTGGATGTGCAAAGCAAAAGCTTGGCCTAGTCTGGTTGAGTCTTGGTTTCGCTTGGTTAACCTTTGATGTAGCTGTATTGCCGACCCCGACTCAGAGCCATTCGGTCCCATGCAACGCTCAGAGGATGAGGCCCGGCATCGCTTTCATTCACAGCGAACGCGGGGCAACACGAGTCACGTAGCCCGAGAAGATCCAGCGGCGCACGCGTGGGACGCTGCGGGAGTGATCGGCAGCAACCGCCGCGGCTGCCGCCGCTCATGGTTGAGCTGAACGAATGAAGCCGGGGCCTTGTGCGCAGCGCCGAAAGCGGGCCCGGCGAATAACGCAATGCGCTAACGAACGAGGGTTGTGTCGCAAAGGTTGGTGGAGGGGGGGGTCTCAGGTCAAAAGGTGAACTTGCGCATCCGCGACGAAACCACTGGACGACAGTAGTAAAGCTATGCTTTAAAAATCCCGGGCCATCTACACAAACGTCAAACCTGGGGCGTGGCGAAGCATGCAGTGTATAAGTGTATTCTTGGCACATCTGCGTTTTTACCAACGGAGACAAAACCGTTGGGGGGTAGAAGTATACAGCTTTGCTGTAAAAGTCTCTTGTCTTTGAAGCACGAAGCTCTCTAGCGCGAGGCGTAAACGATTTTCTCTGTGTTTTTTTAGCAGGCGTTACGAAGGGCCCCAGCGCGAGGCGTAAACGAGTGTCGCGGTGTTCTGTTAGTACGCGTTACGTTCTAGCGCGAGGCGTGAACGAGGTTCCCGTTGGTTTAGTACCGCGACTACATGAGAAAACGATTATGATGACGACGACAGGAAACGCAACAGCCCGAGTCCCTAAGGGGCTTCGCCCCCCCAAAACTACAGCCAGTGCATACTGCCCGTCATGACATACGGAACTGAAACTTAGCGCCTTACTAAACCACTAGAAATCAAACTTTGGTCGGCTCAACGGGCCATGGAACGAATAATGATAGGAATAACACTTAGGGACAGGAAACCAGCGACCTGGATCAGAGAACAAACTAGAGTAGAAGATATCATAGTGAGTAAAAATATCATGCGGGAGTATGATACCTTCATCATACAGGAGTAGTGGAGATATCATAAGGGAGTAGCGAAGACATTACGGGGAGTAACCATCCTTGTTATGGCTCTTGTCGTTTGTATGAACATTTACTCCTGTATATCTGTGCGCCCACGTCAGTAGAAACAGCCATCAAACGACGCACACTGACGAGGAAAAAGAAAGCGAAAGCGCGTGCACGTGTGCCAATTAACTAGCTTGGCACTTTCAGCCCCTTAGGTTACTTGGGAAAACAAAAAGCGTATTTTGCACGCTTCCGCGAAACGTGGGGGTTTTTAGCACATCTGACGCAAAAGGGTGTTGTCGTGTGCAGTATTTCCGTCTTTCAATCATTTTGGAATGCGTATTCCACTGAGTGTGGTACCGTGCTCTACATGCCCATTTCCAGTCTTTTTTTTAATCTACATTTTGCCTTATCTTAGTTATATATTCCCTGTTTATGTTTGACTACCTCTTGGGTTCACCGTAAATAAAGTCGATAGGAACCAGCGTAGAAGAGGACTACATGATTGTGCAAATTCAACATTCGTGCTGTGACGACTCGTGCTATAAGGCAACTTCAAGCGCGAAAGGTACTAGCGATGCGAAATTCGAGCTTTGCGACACATCTTCTCCCGCTTGTTTAGGCAAAGGTGCCTTTAAAAACGTTACGCGACACTTTTTGGCACTTTTAACAGAAAATATAAGGTATCTAAACACAGTTATGACTTATAACGAACACCGATTGTACTTCGTTTCTTGTCCTGTCTTTCGACGCTGCCACAAACACAACGGATTAGCTAGCTGCGACTCAGAGATCAGACGAATACTATGATAATAGAGAGTTATAGCAGATCGGAAAAACGGTTCCGGTACGGTAACGCCTACCGTCTGGACGCCACCGCGCATGCGCAGAACCCTACCGTATACCGGAGCGACTTGGCCGCGCGGTACCGAGACATACCGTGTCCGTCGTTCCGAAGCGGACGGCCGCTTTGGTAGAGTTTAGGATACGTACGATTGGCTCACGCCTAGTCGAACAGATTGTAAATATGAGATCGTTTAATAAGAAAAATGAGATTGCAACAAGTGAAATCCACGCGATTCTGACAGCTCAAGCAGCAAGCGAAACACGCCCCGGCCCAACTGCCGTGGCTTGTGTCGTCGAACGACGCATGTCCGATAGCTTCTTTTAGGTTAAATAAAGGCGATACGGCTACTTAACTAGTATTAACAGCAACATGGGGCCCGTCTACAAATCGGCGAGTGAGGAACACAGGCGGTATCAGTGCGAGGGACTCTCAAATACAACGAAAAACTAGAAACAGCCAGCCGTATGTACTGAGCTTGACCTACTGGCGCCATCTATTGAAATGGCGTAGAGTTAAAATGCCGCTCCATGTTCACGCAGTCGCAGTTCGAATCTCCGTAGGGGCTTTGGATGTTTTCTTTTTTTTTTCTAATACTGTCTTTAGCGCTTTTGAGAACTGAAAACTAATATTTCAGCACAGGAAGCGCCACAGACTCACGAAAAATTGCCAAACGGCGTACAACACAAGTCGCTCCCAGTCACGGTAGCATGGCCGGTAGTTACGGTCTGCTATAACTCTAAAAACGAGCCTTCCCGGTACGGTCCCGTAGCGGCTACCGTGTACCGTACCGGAACCGTTTTTCCGATCTGCTATAACTCTCTATTGTCAGGGACTGCACAGAGATACGACCACCGCGGGGCGGTGGGGAAACGATGTTGGCGGAGGCTTTGGGATTTGGTGTGAGGGGGAGCCTCAACTTCAGGCCCATAGAGGTGACGAAGAGACGGCTGGAATGGTAGTGGAGGAAAAGTAGGGAAGGAATGGGTACGTAGGGGGAGTGACCAAGGGGATTAGAATTTAGAACAGCGGGAGGGAAGGGGGGGGGAGTGGTGGGAGTTTAAAACGAGGGTGAGGGGGACATGAGGGCCACAAACCTGTTATGTTAGCTAAGAGTAGGGCAAGTAAGTGGAATAAAGCAGGAAAGTAGGTTCCTGACAACTGACGTCCCGATACGAAGGGAGGGCCCCTAATTATCATCATCATCGTCATCATCATCATCACTTGTAATACTGGAAGATATACGTGGTAGGACATAGATTTCAGCCCGCATACATCCGGAGTTACTGTATACAAGAAAGAAGGTAATCCCCGGCCATTCATGATGCGACACGAAGCCATACCGTCAGTAGTGGAGTACAATGATACGCGCAAACGAAAGAATGTGATACCCATAAAATTATACCCATTAAGAATACCTTGTAAAGAGCCAGGCGCGGGAAGGACGAACGTCCGGGCTAACACGATAGACAGAAAGCTCTGGAGCTACAATAAATATCAGGTAGTACGACGGGTTTCAAATGCCAAATGGTGCCGGCACCTTTCAATGGCGTAGTATTATTAAAACCACACATGTCGGGACTGAAAGTGAGCTAAGAGACAGTCCGATTGCCACTAGGCGCTCATGGCAAGACAACGCAAATGAGGAATCACTGGGTGATATCGACTGGGGCTATACGTAAGGCAGGGAACAACCAAGCAAAATTTGTTTTAATACGAGGTTTAGGAAATTCGATTATAAAAAAATCAGCGACGACATACACAGCTACATGTACATCAGAGGCGCGGTCTCTCGATGGCCGAAGAAGACGAGAAAGCTGAGGACAAAGGTAAAAAATGGACGTGGCATGAGCCATCATGGGCCACCAAAAACAAAGTGAAAGAAACGAAGACGGTGACGTAAGCGAAGAGGGCGGAAACAAAATATTTCGACGGGGCTCGATAAAGCATGCAAACCAGTAAGCAGGAAAATTTGTTTTGTTATTTTTTAATTATACCAATAATCAGACCCGAGCTGGCCACTGGAGGAGTAGGGCCTATAAGAGCAAGTGCTCGCGATAGAACGAGGTTTGAGTACACTGTGCTGAAAAATACCGAAACAATCGAACGCAACATTTAAAGTATTCATCCAGACTAAAAAGAAGGAAACTCCCACGTTCCTGAGAGCCTAGATTTTAGAGTTTAAAGAAACGCGATGTGGTCTAAAGGGAAAATAAGCACAAAGCGATTACACTCTTGGCTGCAAAGCGAGCGCCGAAGAGGCGGTTATAGAGCCGTCTAGACCACTGTTTGAGCGCGAAATCAAAAATTTAATACAGTAAAAGTTCGTTAGTTTGATACAGTAAAAGTTCGTTAGTTTAAACAAGGTTAATTCGAACTTCCGGTTAACTAGAACTCACGCCCCGGTCACGGCGCAGTAATGGGGGGAAATTCCCGATAATCCGAACGCGTCGGTATCCAGAACAGTTAATTCGAACTATGATCCCCTGGTTTACATCGATCCTGGCAGAACAAGCCGGCCCTGAGTGTTCTAAATTAAAACCAAACCACATTTACTAGTGATTCAAAATAGCTAAACCAAAAAACAACAGCTTGGGGCGCGCGCGACGCAATTGCAACAGCTTATTTCCGGTCTACAAATGACGCCGCGCCACCGGCGCAAGTACTCCGGCATAAGCCATTATTATTTACGAAGCATTATTTACGAAATAACCAGCCACAAACGTGTAGTAGCGCCTGATTTGCGATAACGAGTCCAGAGGTGGCTTCTTTGTGTTCTGCCCGGCAAGTGTGGCGCGATTTTCATTCATTCTAGCGCCCGCCCGCTAATTCGAACAATTTTATGGTTTCCTTCGAGTTCCAATTAACGAGCTTTTACTGGATAAGCCTTTGTTATAAAACGGAATTGCAGGAGTTAAATGACTTAGACAGGCGATATGGCCATTGCCATCATCCGATTTGAAAAGAAAGTTTCTAAACATCTTCATCACGAACCACCCAAAGGAAGGCCGAGAAGGATTTAACTCGCAAGGGGCTCAGTGGCTAAGGCGTTGTGCTATTGAGCACGAGGACGCGGGTTGGATTTGCGGCCGCGGCGGCCGCTTTTCTGATAAAGGCGAAAAGCAAAAATGCCCGTGTGCACGAGATTTCGGCGTACGTTAATGATCCCCAAGTGGTCAAAATTAACCTGTGGCCCTCCATTACGGCACGCCTCATCGCCTGCGTTGCGTCGGTGCGTTAAACCCTACAATCAATCAATCAATGATCTTGCACGGTACAGCGAGCTGAGGCCGACAGCCTCATCGCGGGCGAGGGGCCCTCAGCAGAAATGTGTTGCCGTATAGAGAAGACTTGTCACCTGTCAGGGGAAGCTATCACTTGTTCGCCTTAGGTTGTGCGCAGCTCGGTTGAACAAACTGCATCCTTTTTAGCGTATGAACAACCACTTGCGCTTATCCTGCATTCAGCGCTGATGGCTAATCACTGCCTGTTTTCATTGCGGTCTGTCAAGCCTTCCGCACCTTTTCTCTGTGTTCCCTCATTCCGACATCGACACTGCGTACGAGGAAGCCGGGCTGCTGTGGGCTTCAACAAAATCTGCTGGTTATACTGCAATGAGCGGCATAAAAAAGCCGTTACAACTCAAACAAATTTCGGCTTGCTACACAAAGCCTTAATAATTGCTGACGCGTCTCGTAGCTGGTAATTTCCTGCAAATATCTATGCTGGCATGCACTTTATTAACTAATCTAGGAAAGCGCCAGCCCTCGGCGTGCTAACTGGACGTTCTTAGCGCGACTCCAGCGAGAGCTTACCCTTGGAAAAAGAGTAGTGAGAACCTTCGCGGATGACTTCTTCTTCTGCTCTGCAACGAGAAGTGCCCACAGCTGTCAGAGTCCTGGTGCTTTGGAGAAGGATACAAATGGACTTACTGTCTTGGCTTCCTGCGTAGTTTGATGGCCGAGCCGAAGACGAACAAAAAAGCAGAAAGAAAGAGGGATAAGATTCTTGATAGCATCGTAACCACGCTGCGCGCACAATATTGGTCATGTGAACGCTATATTTACTCATTTGCTTACAGCAGAACAAAATGTGCTCCAGTTCTTATCTAAACCTCTATTTGTAGACCTCTTGTCGCTTGGCAGCTGGCAACATCATTGATCATTTACGTTGATCACTGAACATTTTACGCCATCAGTGCATTCAAAAGAGAAAAAACAAGAGCATGCGCACAGCACACGTAGCCCGTCAGATTACGTTACGACCGAACACGTGTTAAAACGGTAACCAAAGATATTTCGTGCGCCAGGACCAGGCCGAATGTATAAAGTGCAGCTGCCTTTAAATGTGAAAGTACGGTATTGGGGGCACACAGAAGAAGTATCAAGCTCGTTTGGGTATGTGAAACAAGTCACTTGAGTAACGTTGCACTTAGCACAACTAAAGGTGCCGCTTATTGTCTCCAATAGCGAATCAGCGCAGTTGTAACAAGTAGCGTTTCGCGAACAAAGTACAATAAAATAGGGCGGAGGCAGTTTGCCAATGGCGGTCGTTGACCCGTTCAGAACGGAATCACGTGCGCTTTTTCATCTTTCCAGTTCGTTCTAAGGGGAGCAAGCCATCGACGTGCTTGGAGTTATCCGGTATAAAATTCATGTATTTGGGTCGGGACTGCATGACACTTCGATAAACATGACAATTGAAATAAAGCGAATTCTTTGTAACGACGGATTACTGAACGTGCACTAAAAGCCCTTACAAAGCTACTGAACGTGAGAAATGGGCATCAATACGTACACATTAGCAACAATCATCAGGAAATACGAAATTTCCTCCTCTGTGCAACTGCACGCAACATCCACATAAAAGCTAAGTCAAATTTCGCATAATAAAACTACCTGTCTTTGAAACCATACAAATAACCCCACCTTGCACGCAGAACATGCTTTCATGATAACATCGTTCATGATCTGCAGCGTTCATAGTAGCACCAACGTTTAGTTTGCATGCAACAGCAAAACAACGCCTCAACGGTCATTACGTTTGTTTCACGTTTACCTCCCCCAAACCACATTCAACCGAACCAATGAGTCTGTTTTTAACCATTCATAACGCAAATTAAACGGGAAGTCGGGCATCTTGTACCTGGCGATGATCCCGACGCAAACAACGCAGATGCAACACACGGGAATGAAGAGTAGTTTTTAGCTCCCATGAACAGCGTTCAACCGAAATCAACGGGGCTTTCTTAACCGTGCATATTGCATATTAAATCACGCGTCTGGCCGACCGTACCTTGCAAAGGTAACAATGTAAACAGCGCGTATAGAGCTGGCGGGAAGGGAGCGTGCTTACCGGGTGAGATGTCCCCCATGCTCGTGGGTTAGGCAGACGAAAGCAAGAATCAACTTCAGGGCCAGATCGGTTCAATCGAATGAATTAAATGCCCCAGTGAACCTAAAACACACTTCTTCGTCCAGTGATTATATTCCGAGGTGCATTTTCTCGCGATTTCCCCGCGCGCTTGAATTTTGAGTTTCTTCTTCTGTTTCGCTCGCTGATGTCAAATCCGCTGTATCGGTGTCTCTTGAATGTCTTCTGGATTTCCTTTCGCCCTAGATCATGAACAGAGCCCGTGCGGGCTCTCAGGAACAGGCTGCAGTTCTGGCAGCAGGTAATTTTCACCCGTTGGTCTAATCATGTTCGCGGCATTGCCTAAATAAACAAATAAAATATACGGCGCGCACCCACTCAGGTGGATTGCTCAACTTTCCCTTCTTGTTCTGAAAGATTGCCCCACATTTTCCTATGCCTGGCAAATTCGTACGTAATTTTTCTTCAGTGCTGTGCATTATTTTGGTTCTCACAAACATTTGAAGAAATTGTAACACGTTATATCTTGGTACGCCCGACTTCGACGCTGTTTCCGGGCAGCTTAGAAAGGGTACGACAAAATTTACAATAAAGTGTGCTGTATTGACACCGAACTAAAAACAATATACATATTGACAGGGAAAATTTCACTGCAGAGGTCGATGTTCAGCGCGACCGTTTATTCGCAAGCTCGTGCGAGGAACTACCAGGCCCACGGATTGATGATGAGTATGTATAGAATGCTGGCGCGTCAATTAAGGATGATGATAATGTGCAGATGATGAGGAAGCATTATAAGCAGTCCAGAGTCCTCACACATAGTGGCTCCAAGGTCTGTCCAAATAGGTCGCGAAGCTTCGGGCGAAAAGCGGTTCAGAACCTACTGCCAGCGACATCAACACGGGGAGTTATGGGAGAGGCGATTGAAGCGTGACTAGGTGTGGAGAGAACAAACACCAATAACAAAAAACCAAGTTTTATTCAACTATAAAACAGTATTTAAATTTTACAGACGAGATTTATTTGTAAATCACATTTATTTAGGCACAGTGTGCAAATAATTTATGAAAATGTTTATTCATTCCCAAAAACCTTTTTTGTAGCGCCTTCTAAAGAATGGCACATGCCATTGCTCTGTGATACAGTCCTTGTAGTGTAAGGAAAGGCGCGCGTAAAGTTCGTCTGCTACGAAACGCCCCTCACGTGTTTGGGTGTTGTGCATTTGAATTCATTTTTTTTCCTTATTAATTTTTGCTGTGCGTGGAGTTGCGAGGTGCGTTGTATCGCGGGTGAACACGTTTAGTACCGTGCCCGACGGGCATTGTGTCCTACGGGGTGATGCTGCCAACGGTTGGCGCGGAACACTTTCCTCGGTACCCATGGAAACAATGTGCTGTAAAAGGTTGCAACAGCAACTCCCGTACCCCTGGCGTTTCACTGCACCGTTTTCTCTCATTACCACAAGGTAATTTAAAACTATAGTATTGTTAATAGGTGTACTGGGGGTTGTGTAAGGGGACGTCGTGATGCTTTGAAAAAAAAAAAGTCTAAGCTTTATGTTATGTCACCGTTATCGCTTGATTTCACCTCAGGTATGGCTCGGAGCAACTGGGGTCAAACACTGTAGGACTTCTCAGTGTATTCCAAGCGCAAGTATTGTGCGCCACTCGGATGCAAACGATTCGCTTTAACTATCTCAGTGCCTTCTCTATTGCATTACAACACTTGTAGTGATCGTTGCTTCCCGCGCTTACATGCGCAAGCAATTTTTCCATCGCAGTACTGCGTTGTGCCGCTCTGTGCTGCGTTGCTGCCACATCTTTTCTGGTATGCGTTTTTATTTAATGCCGTCGCTTTCTTTTGCATTGATGCATTTTCTTTCTCTTTTTACTTATCTGTTGGGACACTTGTCTAAACAATGCAACCATGAAATCACAAACGTGAATCCTGGGTGAACTTCTGCAGAAACCCATGTCTACTTGATTAGACGCCGGGACAGCTGCGGTTCAGAGCAGTGTGCTCGCTGCACTTTGGTTAATCGGCATTCTTGCGGCCCGGTTTTCTGCGTCAAGATGCAGTGCCTGTCATATTTCCTGTTATCGGTAAGTAGATCGCTGCGACCGTAAAAACCAAAAACATCGTTGAAGCCGAATA
Source organism: Haemaphysalis longicornis (assembly GCF_048455015.1). NCBI lineage: Eukaryota > Metazoa > Arthropoda > Arachnida > Ixodida > Ixodidae > Haemaphysalis > Haemaphysalis longicornis. The sequence continues at coordinate 235,272,393 of NW_027526203.1, read as the reverse complement.
AACGGCCATCGCACTGGCGATGACGTCTCCAACTTCGAATAGCCCACTTTATATAATTACAGACTGCCAGCAGGCATGCAGAAACTACGGCAACGGTCGGATCTCAATATGCGCTCTCCGACTACTACAAAAGCACAGGGACACATTAAACCCAACTGTACTAATATGGACGCCAGGTCACGCAGGGCTTGACGGAAATGAGCGAGCACACGCAACAGCCCGAGCATGCACCCTCCGGGCACCGCACCAGTCGCTCCGTGACCCAGAGCCTATCCAGCAGGAGTACCGTGCACTTCTGCAACACCACCGCCTTGCCAGATGTGCCTACCCACCACCGCACCGGAAGCTCACCCGAGAGGAGGCTGTAGCCTGGCGGCAACTACAGACAAACACATACCCCCACCTTACCTTCCTGCACATCATACACCCCACAATGTATGCACCAACATGCCCACACTGCAGCGAACATCCAACACTGTACCACACCTCGTGGGCTTGCCAAAACACACCAGCAGCCCCCATTATTTGCACCCCCACCCTCGAGCAGTGGGAGGCCGCGCTGTGCAGTTCGGATCCTGAGGACCAGCGACAGTTGGTGGACCGGGCACGCAGAACCGCAGCCGCCGCAGGGGCCCTGTACTGAGGGCTTCTCCCGCTTTCAAGCGCGAACCTCTTTCGCTTGAATAAATGTTTCTGCATCACCACCACCATCGCTGAACATAATCATAATGCAGTAGTGCCCACGAACAATTTGAACTTATTTCCATACGTGCTGATTTTTTAAGTATAAAAAAGTTGTTTTATGTTTATCCTGGAATAAATTTGAAATGTCACGATTATGGCATGATTATGTCTTATTTCTTCTCTTAGAATTGAAGCACGCAAACAGTGCAAGCATTATATAACATTGATCTATACTTAAGGTGCGCACGCAACCAGTGTATGTGCGACGCAACTAAACAACCAAGCAGTGGCGTAGGCAGAAATTTGTACCGGGGGGAGGGGGGCAGCAGACAAGTGTGGTCGAGCGTCATTTTGTGCTCTGTATACCATGGCAGAAAAAAATTTCGGGGGTGGGGGTACCTGCCCGGTTCCAGGTTTGCCACCCACTGCAATCAAGGTAAACAACTGCTTGCTTTTATACAGCAGGGGAAGACATGAATACAGAATAGAGTTTCAGAGAAAATGCAAGATGTTTTCAGCAACACTGAGGCGAATCGTACGACAGTATGCTTAAGTACGTTTCTCTAGTCACGAGTCTGTACTAGTTAAGCTGGCGCTGACCTGAAGCACACTCGCCAAGGGCTCGCCAACTTGCGTCGGGTGGCAATTACAAGAGCCCTCAGAGATCAAACGACTGCTAAAGCTATCTTGAAGTCAAATTTTCGCGTGACATCAAGATGACGCCACTTTTTGACCGGATCTTGCGTCACTACCGGTTTATTTTTTGTTCCGCCAGAAGTGTTCCCTCCTCACACAGATGGCGCTAAGCCCCATGAACAGCTTAAGAGCCGCCATTTTCCGAACGTATGGGCTTGTATGGAAGCTTCGCTACCAGTTACATTTAGCTTGGTGGCTCCACCAACCTTCACTATTGGAATGGCCAAGGGCGCCTACAATAATTTATGGTGAACAGCTGTCTAGAAAACTGACACTGTACTGCAACTCGCAGCGCTGACGTAGCTGCTTAGCCGATTCCGATGAGTTTCGAGCGCTACCACAGCGACGCCGAACAGCGACGCCGTCAAAAATCGAATGTTGGTCAGCCCGAAGGAGCCGCTGTATGGGACAGAGATTCCCAGTCGTTGCGGAAAGGTCTAGGTAGTAATTCTTATTTCTGTGTATTCCTGGGTCTGCGGCTCCCGCGACATTTTCAAGAAAGTCGCGAGCAGGCTGCTGAAAAAATTGTTTTTCTCAGTTCCCTTGAAATGAAGCGGAAAGGCGGCAGCGATGAATCCCTGCAGTGCGACGTGCAACAACGCTGATCGACATCTGGCCATAAACGTTCGTTTTGGTGGGTTTTTTTTTTGTGTGTGCGTGTGAATGTGGTTTATACTCGGGCATCTTGTTTCTGCGCACGCCCGCTATCAACTTCGGTGGGGACCTGTGACAACCTGTGCCAGGTGAAACGCGCGTAGGCAACGGAACTTTGCTTTAAAAAAAACAGCCCACCAGCATACACCCCAGCAATCTTCCCTCGGTGCTAAGGGATATGAGGCAGAGTAGATGTTGACAAAAAACTGCAGGGATTCCACAAGCAACTATCGCAGCTAAACGAATGGACAATAAATGTAATCACTTTGAAGCAGTGACGGTGTCTGCCTTTTTTTTTTTTTTGTCGTTGAGCATATGCATACCCCGGAATCTCAGTATTACGTTTCGCTTATGCTTTAACAATCTGTATGTTTGAATCCTTATTAGTATTACGGTGCTCATCGCTGCTCACCCCATACGTGTACGCGCGTAGCTCCTGCCCGTGCGGAAGCGGCGCGCCTGCTTTGACGCAGATATTGCGGCTAACGATCCATACGTCTAACATTTCGTTGATTCACACAAAAGGGTATGCCGGCGCTAATGCCGGGGCTGAACGTGGGCAGTAACAGCACAGTGTTCACAGTTATGAGTTGACGAACCTAGAAATGGCATCAGCATGTTCACACGATCCGCGGCACCCGGCCTAGCGCGTGTAGCTTGCCCTGACTATTTCGCGTGGATTCACTGAAATCTTAATAAAGTGCAGTGATGCGTGAGCCGCCTGTTCGCAACAGAACTCACAACGAATCACTGTATCCGCCTTTAACTAAAATTCGCCACCCACACCTGTTATGGGTCAAACGCCATTGCTAGAAACATCATACATCGGGCAGCTCCGTTGCGCTCGCCAGCTTCTCGCGGACGCAGTATACATCGTTTGCGGCGTGCAGCTGGCGACCACGTATTGCGGTTTTCTTGTATACAACTTTCCAATATTTTCTATCTCTCTAAAACCCTCGAAATAAGCCCGCTGGCTCGAGCAATGACTCATAGCAGCGTAGCGCGGGCAGCGCATGGAGGTCAGCGCACTGGTGATGGCAACATCCAACATCCGCTAGTTGTTCAGGCGCCGGTGTCGCCACCATACCAGCGCACAGAGCCTATAGCAGATATGATTCCCGGTGGCTCCTATTGTATTGCTGGCAAGGCGAAATATACAAACTCATAAAGTCGCCAGTGTACACAATAAATAGACGCTGATTAAAAAGCCTGGAATGGTCTATATTAGTCACTAGATTCATAATGCAGTTTTCCTAATAACCTCCTCGCCATGAATTCAAATTGTGAATGTCAACCTTAGGAAGGTTTACGTTGCACATCGTTGCAGGAAAATAAGAGCTTGAAAAGTACCGGCACATGTTACGAAACAGCTGTTTTAAATGCAGAGCATTTGTATAACTCACGATGTCACCCGTGCGTCGGCGTCCGCAGCAAAAGAAATTACAGTTACCGGCGCCTGGTTTCGATCCCACGACCCTGCGGGCGGAACGCAAGGTACATGGTGCTCTACCCACTGCGCCACAAAACGACACAGAATCAAAGGCTACGAACGCGCCTTATATCCTTGACTCATTCAAACTACGTCGTCAGCGGCGTGCGTTGGCGACTCACCGGCGTGCTAGCGGCGTGATAGCTTCGTGGTGTACACGTGATAGCACCAACCCCCCCAAACACTAAACGTTACCGCAATACAACCACCCCCTATAAAGCGGGTTGGCGCGGGCTCCACTCCAGTCAACTCCTGCGCTCTCTTCTCTTGCGTTCGTCGGCCGTCGCAGTTGATAAGCGATGGAAGCAAGACCTTCAACTAGTACCGCGACGCAATCCAACATCAGCGTCGCGGAACCAGTACAAGACATCGTACCATTGTCTTCGTCGACGTCGGCAGAAGACAAGGCGGCGAGGCGGCGCGCTGCCGACGCCGAACGCAAGCGTCGTAAGCGTGCCGCCGACGCCGACAAGTTGACGTTACCTACTTACGTCTCTCTCTCTCTCTCTCTCTCTCTCTCTCTCTCTCTCTCTCTCTCTCTCTCTCTCTCTCTCTCTCTCTCTCAAACCCAACTACCACCACCACCACCAACAACCCTACGCCACGTAAACGACCCCAATGCTCTGCATTTACTCGTGTCCCTCGCGCGGGGGCATGCGGCGGAGGATTTTTTTCCCTCATGTTTCATGGTGGTGCTAAATGGAGGCTAAATAAAATTAGCTTCCATCATCCTGCTCTTTTTTTCCGGGCAGCACTATGCGCTAGGCATTAGCCTACGCATGTATGCGGAATGAGACAAACGTTTTTTTGAGCCTTTAAAGGGACACTGAAGTGAATTTGTCAGTCTCCCGGTTTTGCTTGCACTGCGTAGATTGCTTGAAATAAGCCCACTTTTCATCTTTTATCCGGGCGATAAGGCGGTATTTATTTTATAAAGCCTGAAAGAATAAAAATAAAGTTTTTAATGTATAGCCAGTTTATATTTCTATTTAGTTTCAGCATTTCAAGCAGCTTAGATGAGTATTTCTTGCATAGCGCTCGTGCAGTAAGCGTCCCCCAAATTCCCATAATATATCATGTCTGGCGACTTCGTTTCTTAGACGGAAAAGCGTTCGCGGATGTGTGGTCGTGCTCCTGACCGCTGCGCTCTTTCACCCAGCGCAAAAAGTGCTTCCTGCCCTAGTTTTACGCGTACGGTAAAAGTTACGGTTGATTTTGTTTCCTTAGTACCTACATTCTTCACTGACTCTTCTCCCGCCTTCAATTGGCCTTAGACTTTCCTACTAGCGTATACCAGTCAACGAAGCTACGCATGTGCGCTCGGGCAGCGCTTGTGTGGAGCGACCTGGACTTAGAGCTTGATACAGTGTACAAACTAACAAACTAAAGGCACATTCTTCTGGCCATCTCCAAGAAAAATGCGGATACCGTTATTACGGACTCGCAACAGGCTTGCCGAAACTTCCTTCGGGGTAGAATTTCCACGACGGCTCTGGACATCCTGCTGCAAAAGCCACCCGAAAGAAAAGTGAAGATTGTTTGGACGCCAGCCCACTCAACCCTCCAGGGCAACACGACCGCCCACGACATTGCCCGCGATCTATCCCGCCAGGCGACACGAGGGTGTAGGTTAGAGTCTGCGTGTCCTTTGGTTACATATCAAGACATAACGGGGTACTATAAGTACCAAAGAATGATCTATCCCCCGCTCATGAATCTCTAACCAAAGGGCAGGAGCACTGCCTCCGGCTCCTCCAAACAAATGCGTTTCCTCATCCGACAAAACTTCACTTGCTTCATCCAACACAGTACTTCCCGCTGTGCAAATTTTGCGCTGCCCCGGGCACCCTGTACCATATGTTATGGGAGTGTTCCGCAAACCCCAAAATTCAAAGAATAGCGCACCCTTCCCGTGAGCAGTGGGAGAAGGAGCTGTCCAGCTCCGGTCTCGATTCCCAGCTTAGGCTGGTGGAAAGGGCCGTTGCGGCAGGGGTCTCCAATGGAGTCCTGGACTGAGGGCCCCACACCACATCACGATGCTGTCAATAAAGTTTATCCTCCTCCTCCTCCTCATTCACAAACGTGTCGTGGCTTAGTTTCAACTGAGCGAACGAATTGCGACGACCCGTCGGTGGCCGGCAGACCAAACGCTGGGCCGACTGACTCTGTAATACAGTCGGCGAGCCGTGCAGTAGCACAGTCAAGCCAAGCCACCTTTTTGTGACGTCATACGAAGCGTCACAGAAAATGGGTGAGGATGCAGAGAGGAGGACAGTCTTTTCGAATTGATTTTTAGTGAATAAAGTCGCATAAACGCCGCGAGAGTGGTCGAAACATGGCCTAAAGACTCCACACTACCATTTGCGCTCCTAATTCCGCAAGGTTTACATATCACTTCAGTGTCTCTTTAAGACCCATTAAGGGAGGGGGCGTCGTCGTGACCAGCGCACCGTTGACCGCATTAGCCCTCGCCGTGACTACTGGATAGTCGAGTCGGGGCTGCCCAGCGCCTCAGCCCAGTGGCCACCGTCTGGTAAGGGGGATATGGGTTGTGGGGACAGTTCCAGAGGAGATGTTCGAGCGTTTCGACTGCTCCACAGGCAGGGCGATTTGTGGAGGGGTAGACTGAAGAATAAATATGGTGCAGGCGGTTGTGACAAGGCAGGGTCAACTAAGGCAGCTCCCTGCTGGACAGTCACCTCGATTTGCGCGTGGTTGCCCCCCAAATCCCCAGCGTATTATTATCGGTGTACATACTGTGGAGTAATCGAGGGACTGTACCCGGTGTCAAACTACCAACGTTACGCAAAATAACCTGGTGTGATACCCTATCAAAGGATGACTGGATATCCAGTGCCAAAATGGCCGCATTACCTACCTTGAAAGGAGGTCGCGATGATTTCGTGTCGTGTTTCTACGCATGGAAAGGCGGAAGGGGCCGCATCTCTTCCACGCTTCCGGTAATATTCGGACTCTGAGGGCGAGAGATAGGGTTGATTGTGCAGAACCGGAGAACTGATAGCGCCATTAAATAAATGAGCGATAGCAATAGTTTGGTTGCAACAAACGCTGTAAATAAGATCTCGCTGCGCGCGCATTGTGGCGTAAACAACTTTAGAGACAGCTAACTTGACAGCAAAGAGCAATGTCCCATGACGTAAACATGAGGTAGCTCGTGTATTATCGTTCGTGTGTCCCTAGCCAACAAGGACCTTTCTGTCGCGGGACCCGAAATGGTTGCGGAAGAGGCTTATCAAGTAAACGCACTGTGATGGAACCAACATTATGGGGAAAACAAACTTGAAAGCAAGCCAGTAAAGTCCGCCAACGCAAAGAATCATATAACCTACATGTACCTGTCCGTGTCTCTGGAAACTCGAGAGCCCTGTACGTCACATTGTGCCCTACAGTTGCGCAATACGCCATATCAGGGCCACTGCATGTACTCGTCGAGGAGCTCCTGATTTTACATTTCGGGCAAGGGGCGGCTTCTGCAAATGCTCAACGGGTGATATGAAAATTCAACTCAAAGTAATGTAATAAAAAGTGACGCATTTAGTTATCTTTCTACCGGTGACGCCACCCTTCCTTCCGTCAGTGATTTGCGATGAAGCAGCAGTAGTTGCGAAACTTAAATATACTGTGGCGGTAGACTGGTAAAAGGCACTCAATTGCATAAACATGTGTTAAATGGGTGTTGGTTGGCAGCACAACACAACACAAAACACAACTTTGGTTCATTCGAAAGATCGCCTCGTTAGTATCATACTGACACCAGTTTTAACGTAAACTCAGCTCAAATATGCTTTATAATTAGGAAAAAAGGCAGTGACCATGGGACTCACTAACTTATTTCCCGCAACAGAACCTATGATGTCATAACGCCCAGCTGTGCGATTGGCTGAGGCCGCCAAAAGCAAATGAAAGTTATGCAGGGCTTATTTTCGCAAAAATGTAATGCATATATTCATTTTATAGAAGTAAGAATGGTGGGGTAAGCATGGAAGTTACGAAAGTACACGTAAACATTGAACTACCAGAGCGTGCTGTCATTGGTACTGCGCACACTTGGGTGTTATAGCTGCACAGCAGTATGGCGCTTTCGGGTTGTCTGACACGACACAGGCCGATTGGCGTAAGCGACATTGTCTTACGTGACCCTGTTTGCTGAGTATACCCCATGTTGCACAACACGAGTACTTTCTACCGTAATAAAAACACGCCAGGCGCAAATACGGTCAAAAACAAAGCAAAGTCGGACAAAGGTCAGCCATGGTATGGTGGCGCCATCTGGGTGGACTGACGGTAAACAAGGCTCTGTAGTTCGCTGAACGGCTAGTGCCGCGTTCTCGTTCACTTCAAGGCCTGCTTTTGTTACTTCATCGCAGACGGCCTCATGAAACACAGGATTTGGCGGGAGAATCAAAATTTTAGCTGAAATTGAGTAACTTGTTGGTGACAAAAGCATCGTTTGCTGCCGGATAAGCGCTGAGGGCACTATAAAACACCAAATCTTTCGAATAAAACAAACTTGAACTTTGTCTGCATGGCCCCTTAAAGCGGTCGGAAACGCGTGGAAACTAGCCAGAAAATGGGACGTTGAGTTAGGCGATACAAACACAGCGCTGTGTAGGTGGCCTTTTAGTCTACATCCCGTTTTTCGCGCTGTTTCCTCGCATATAAACATGTACCAACCAGACCACTCGCTCCCTATTCTTCTGGGAAACATTCCTGGTTCACTTTTATTCGGTTGCAAATGATTTGGCAGGCTCACGCCACTTCGACGTCTGCCCCCCCCCCCCCCCCCCCCCACTGTCAGCCGCTTTCCAAGGTCGCTGCTGAAAATTTATTTAGGGCTAATCCACTCTGCGAACATTTAATGCCAGCAAAGCCGTCGTTGAGGTGCGGAGCTGCTCATTCTATCGTAACCACTCGTTCCTTATTCATGCTACCTACACCTACTCGGTCTTGCGTGATAGGCCGCTCGCTGTGCACGTGGTTGTGGCGTGGCCTCGAAGTTTCCCCCCAGCGTTCCAACGCCTGCGCCATACTCCCTCCTGCCCGGCCTTTGGTTCAGCGCCTCCGCCACACTCTTTCCCCCGCTGCCCTATCCTCAGCCGTCCTTGTCCATATACGCACGTACGCCACCCAGGTACCTTCCATAGAACGCATGGGGTGGGGATGCATACGGGGGCTAGAGGAAAACAGCTTCATGGTAAAACATGGATTCATCTGACGCGGGGGGTGCAGAGAGCATCTCAAGTATCATTTCCTGCTTTGTACTGGCAACCCAAACTTACGGCTTTTACAGCAGCTCCACTGTAAAAAGATTTTTTTTTGACGAGTCAGTCTTGAGGTTCCGGTTCCTCGTCAGCAATGCCTGACGAAGAAAATGGGTCTTATTTGCCAGTGCTGCTTTTAGCCCATTCCCCTACAGCGGGCTCTAAAACGCCTCTTCTATGAGCTTCCTCTTCTTATTCCTTTTTTTATCCTTCTACCTGTATTTGGGATGGCCCAAAGCTTTCAGATTCGGCAAAAAAGAAAAGGAATTTAGGTTTAGTGTGGTGAGTTCAACTGGTTGATGGATGCGCTATTGTGGAGGACTATTTACATCATTTAATTATTTTAGCCTCCGCTGGGTGTCATGCACGCGACCTATTTAGTATGAAATGTGTTAAGCACAAAACCAAATTCATGTTGTCATGAATATTGGACGTGGTCAGGAGCAATTTTTGTCACCGCGCGACGAAGCGACAGAATTCCCGTCGCTTTCGCTCGCTTTCGTCGCAACTGTCAACGGGCCTTTAGTACCTCGTTTTAGACCTTTCCAGAAACTGCAGCGCCGCTCCTTCTCCTGGCGGGCCCGCGCAAGGCGTCATGGGAACTGCGTGCGCGGGCGGTGCGAGCGGCGACGGGGTGGTCGCGCCGCGCGCCGCGTGCGCGGAGGGAGCCCGTCAAAGGACAAAGTTTGCAATGCTGTGCTTGCAAAGTTATGTTGCCCATCAATTAAAGCATCTTTAAACCATAGAACCCAAAATAAGAAATAAACTCCGCATCCTTCTGAAACTTCCTGCACCGCATGAGAACTTTTTGTCGTCTGCTAGCAACGTCGTCTGCTAGCTTGCAGAGTGGAACCGTGCTATGGCTCGGTTGGGGCACGCTACGAGACCGGCATGTTTCCTTGCACAAGTTTCCGAAGGACAAGAAACTTAAAAAGGAATGGGTTCGCCAGAAAAATCTCCAGGGTTGTGATGGCCGATCTGCTTTGTGGGAGCCGTCACAGGGTATGTGGAGCCCATTTCAACGCGAACAGACGCAAATGTTACATGGACCGTATGCGACCGTTTTCCCACACCGGGTCTTCTCCGAGAGGTGTCCTCCGGTAAAGACAGGTAAGCCAAGCATTATAACGTAAATTATGCTTTTTATATGTTTTGTTGCCTAGCTTCCGCGAAGTGAACGAAACGCCGCCCCCCTAAGCGTCCCTCCCGCTTCCAGGCATCCAACGAACTAGTGATATGCTGCACTGTCGAGATACTGCTGTCAGCTGAGTAATCAACGCCCGTTTTGTAATGAATTTTAGCACAAAGGGCGTAACAGGGCGATAAAGCCCGTTTCCTGTGGCATTGGAGGAACGGGGTTTCTGCTGTTCTGCTGTTATGAGTTCAGCATTTCAACTATTTCTTTTCGGTAGCTCATTGTGTAATTATTTCCCATTTTTAAGGTGTGGTGTACTTCCTGCGTGAAAATGAAGGAGACAGCTCGTCATGGCTGACCCAGGATTCTTGATCGAAGATGAGCTCCGTGAGCTTGGCGTTTTAAATTGAACAGACCCCCCCATGTTAAATGGTCGGCGTCAACTGACAGTAGAGGAGGAAACACGCACACGGCAGATCGACAACCTGAGGAGACACGTTGAGCGAGTTATTCGAGAAGTGAAAGAACTTGAGAATACTGTAGTATGTTTTCCCAAATGCGATGGCTGAAAAGCCAAACCAGATGTGGAAAATTTGTTGCTACCTGAACAACTTCACACATGAACCACTTCTCAATCGATAAGTAAGCAAAATGTCAACTATGCGTGTTTTGTATTGGCGCCCTCTGAAGTTTTACCTTTTAGTGGGTATTGGTTAGTTTTGCTAACGGAATAAAAGTGTACGTGTCTTTTGTTGTAATGATACCATACTAGCTGCCTCGTCTTTTTGTCGACTGAAATAAACATTTCTATTTTCATGTTTACACACAGCCGAAAACAGCAAAGAGCTCAGGATTGCACAATAAAACTTGCCACCTCTTAGGCAACAGTACTTGAAACAAATGCAGACATAGTGCAGCATGAATCGATGGGATACACACTGCAACTCCCGAAAAGTCAGCAGTTTGTTGAAGAAATGCGGGCTGTGGTAAGAATGCTGAAGTTTGAAAAAGAAGCCAGTTATCAAAACAGCTGTCCAGGATAGCAGATGTTCTGCACGCATCACACAATGTTAAACGCCGAAGCTGCACCGTCAACAAATGTTGCCTCCACAGGCGCTGTCACGCACGGCACGGCTTGGCACGGTCACGGCCGCTCGATGGAAAAACCTAGTTTCCATCGAGCGGCCGTGGCACGGTAGAGCTACATGGAGAGCTGCCCGGGCAGCAGCGGCGGCGGCTGCTGCGGCGCTCACAGTTCCCAGGCTGCTTTGCGGCCGCCGTTTGGGGGCGCGCGCAACTTTCCGGAAAGGTCTATTCTTCGATTACGCGCTAAGCGTCTGCCCGTTGTGCAAAAGGAGAAATGACATTGCCCTTCACGCCCGTACCGGACCCAGCACGTTGAAAAGTGACGCAGAGCTGCCGACAGGTGTACCGGCTGTGGCCTTCTGCTGGCTTCCGTGCATGTGTGCACCCTCTCGGCGTTTGACGGATCATGGAAACATCTTGCTTGACTGGAATTTTTGTGTTTGTTTTAGAGCACAGGTCATAAGCTCCCGCTCCTGTGGTTTCACGTCGCCATCGGCCTCGTTGCAACCGAGCGAACGAAGAGGACGCCGAAGATAGACGAAATAGAGCGAGCAGGAAAGCTCTAAGAGGCATTTTGGATTGAAAAACCTTTATTTGTGCCTGCAGTGAGCGCTCGCGTGCTCCGACTACGTCGTCTTCGGGGCGCCTGCCGCGCGGACTGGGTCCTCGCTCGCCGTTGCCGGCTCTCCGGGCCCCTGCCGTGCTAGCGCCTCGATGACCTGCTGCACGGCCCAGTGCTGATCTCCCGGGTTTTCGCTCCCTCCGGCTGCTTCGAGTCGCGGTGGGATCCTTCCTGACTTGGCTTCTTCCGGGTGTTTGGTGCAATCCCACAGGATGTGCGTGAAGCTTGCCGTCGCGCATCGGCAGACTTTGCCCATGTCGGTCGGGTGCGTCTCAGGGTACATGCGATGCATCACTGACGGGCTGGGTAGCGAGCATGTCTGGAGCTGTCTAAATAAAACGGCTTGTTCTCGACTCAACCCCGGGCACGGGGGGGGGGGGGGGAGAGAGAGAGTTCTGCGAGCCAAGCGAAAAGCCTTCGTTATTTCGCTGTACTCATTCATACGGTTTTTCATGCTGAACCACGTCGGAAGGTGTGCCGAGGTGCGGTCCGTAAGTACTCGCGCCTCGGCATGTGCCGTCTCGTTGTGGTTCTCGTTGCGGTACGACACGTTGCCTGCGTCTTGCGGGAACCACTTGATTCTTACTTTTCTACATTTTTCGATAACCGTGTGCAGTATGCGTCCCGCTTCCTTTGCTACCATGCCCTTGGCGTAATTTCATACGGCCTGCCTTGAGTCACACAACACCGTTGTTGGGAATGACTATCCCACCGCTGCCACCACTGTTTGGGAATGACTATCCCAGCGCTGTCACCACTGTTGGGAATGAGCATCCCAGGGCGGTCGCCAAGGTTGTGACTCGCATCCAGCTCGTCACCGATGTTGGGAATCAGCCATCCCGACGCTGTCACCGCTGTTGGTAGTGGGCCCTCTCACCGCAGCCTCCACTGTTTCGGCTGGCCATCCGAGCGCAGTCACCGGTGAAGCGACGTTGCCTTGCTCCGTCCGCTATCGACGCGGCGCAGAGCAGAGCGAAGAAGTTCTCGAACCGACGAAAACTTGAAGTAACATTTATATACAGTATGTACAGGGTAAGCAAACGTTACATGACTCGCACAAAGGCGACAGCACCCTTTCACTCGGTGCTCCCGAAGAGACTGGTGCCGGAGAGAAGCCGCCGAGGAAAGCCGACGATGAGAGCCTCCGGGCTTCTTTTATAGCCCGGGAAGTTCGTTGTGGCCCCAAGGAGTTCGAAAAGCTCCAATCGGGCTCTCGCTGCCTGAAGTTTGAATTCCGACGAATGGTAGCGAAGCGGTGCGTCAGCTGCGTCGCCAATGGGGAAAGGGAGGGCGATGCCCCCGCCGTCTCCGTGACCTCGCCTCCGGGCGTAGCGACATGCCCTTGTTTGGTCGTTCTCAGATGCGGGATTCGGCCGCGCCGCAGCGTTCTGAGCTGCGGGATTCGGCCGCGCCGCAGCGTTCTGAGATGCGGGATTCGGCCGCGCCGCAGTGACGAAAGGGAGAGGCGTGACTCAGCCTCGCTGTCGGCGCGTCACCTCGTGCAACGCATTTGGGCCAGGCGCTCTAGCACAACACCGTGTGACAGTCCGAGATGGCCAGGGTGATGGCCACCTCTTCTGCTTGTTCAGACTTTGTGCATCTCACGCTAGCGGCCGTCCGCAGACGCCGGTCGTGTCAACGACGGCTGCTGTGAAGCCGTTCTTAAGATTGGTGTACTCGGTTGCGTCCACGTAGCGCGCGTGCCTGTCGTTGGCGTGCAGTTCGATCAGGGCCTTGGCCCTCGTTGTCCTTCTTCCCTTGTTGTGCTAGGAGTTCACGTTCTTGGGTATTGAGTCAACTCGGATGTTGCGCCGGATCTCGTCGGGAACGGGGATTTTCGTTTCCGTCCTGTCTGGGTATCCTATTCCTAGGTCCTCCAGTATCTGTCTCCCGGTCCTGGTTGTAGACAGACGCTCAAGCTGGGCGGCGCGTTGTGCCTCCGCTATTTTCTCGAGCGTGTTGTGTATTCCCAGTTGCAGGAGGCGAGTGGTGCTCGTGGTTTCGTACAGCCCCAGTGCTGTCTTGTACGCTCTGCGGATTAGAATGTTTATCTTGTCGCGCTCGTGCTGTAACCACCTGTGGTAGGCGGCTACGTACGCGCCGTGGCTTATGACGAACGAGTGGAAGAGCCTGATTAGGCTCTCCTCCCTCATGCCGCCTCTTTTGGATGTTACTCGTTTGAGTAGTGGCGTTGCGTTCGCTGCTTTCGCCATGAGCCGGGTGATGGTGTTGCTGTTTCTTCCATGCGTTTTTATTACCATGCCTAGTATTCTAATCTTGCTGACCTTTGGGATTACGTTGTCTGATCTTGTTGTGATTTTGATCTCCTCGCATTCTCCTGGGTTGAACTTGCGTTTGCGTTTCCTGATGGGGGGATATACCAAGAGTTCCGATTTGCTCGGCGAGCACCTCAGTCCGGTGCCTTCAAGTTGATCCTCAATTGCGTCGACCGCCGCTTGAAGTGTGGACTCGATGTGGGCGTCGCTGCCACCTGCCACCCCCACCGTTATGTTGTCCGCGTAGATTGTATGTCTAGCGTCTTCGATGCTCGTGAGCCTCTCGGCCACTCCGATCATTACTAAGTTGAAAAGCATCGGTGAGATGACAGACCCTTGTGGCGTGCCAGTGTTGCCGAGCTTCTTCTCTTGCGTTTGAAGGTCGCCTGCTTGTAACTCGGTGGTCCTGACCATGAGGAAATCTTTGATGTAATTGTAGGATCTTACTCCCACGTTGAGCTTGGAAACCTGGGACCGGATCGCCGAGCGCTTCACCTTATCAAAGGCGCTCTGCAGGTCGAGACCCAGTATCGCTTTGTTGTCGTCGGTGTTGCCGTTGATGATTTGGTGCTTCAGCTGTATTATTGCATCTTGCGTGCCTAAGCGCTGCCTGAAGCCGATGATTGTCGCCGGGTAGAGGTCCCCCCGTTCCAGGTAGTCTTGCCACCTGTTGAACAGCACGTGCTCCAGTACCTTGCCCACGCAAGACGTGAGCGAGATGGGCTGGAGGTTGTCCGTGTAAGGTGGCTTTCCCGGCTTGGGAATCAGTATGGTTCTGGCTTTCTTCCACTGCTTCGGCAGCGTGCCTACTCTCCAGCATTTGTTGAAATAATCCGCCAGGGTTTTCATCGAGTCGAGGTTCTTGAGAGCCTTGTTCGTGACAAGGTCCGGGCCGGCCGCCGACCTGCTGTTGAGGTCTTGCAGAGCCGTGCGGACCTCCTCCACGTCGACGTCTCTGTCGAGTCTTTCATTGGGTATTCCGCCGTACGGTCCGTGTTGTTCCGTGGGTGTAGTTGACAGGTATTTGTCGCTGATGCGTTTGATTACATTGTCGGTTCCGTGCCTCGAGACTTCCTGGTGGATGAGCTCGGCCAGACTGTCTCGCTGATCTGACTTCGTCATGGTTTCATCAAGCAGATGTCGTAGCAGGTTCCATGTTTCCCCGCTATGCATTTTACCGTCGGCTACATTGCAGATCTCGTTCAACTGCTGCACACACAGCGTGCGGCAGTGTTCCTCGATTGCACGGTTGAGCTCCACGACTTTCTTTCTTAGCTTGCGATTGAGACGCTGTTCTTTCCACCGGTTCAGTATCGACTGCTTAGCTTCGATGAGGTGAGCTAGACGGCTGTCCATTCTGTTGGTTTCTATGTCCGTTTCTATTTCCTTTGTTGAGTTTCGTACGTCTTTGGTGATCTCGGTGGTCCAGGTTTCGATGTCCTCGATTTCGCTCCCTTCCTCGTTGTTCTGAAGGCTTTCCAGTCGATCCGTGTGTGTTTTCTGGTGGTGGTGCCGCTGCGTTCCGGAATCACAATCTCCACGATTGTGGGGTCACTGCCTAGGTCTATCCCCGTATTCCTCCAGGTGATCGTTAACGGGTTGTTATTCTTCACGAATGTGAGATCTGGGGTGGTGTCACGGGACACAGAGTTCGCCATTCTCGTCGGGTGTGCCGGGTATGTTATCAGGGTAACGTCGAGTTCTGTTGAGTCTTGAGCTAGGTTGCGGCCTTTCACTGTGATTTTGTCGTAGCCCCAGGCGGGGTCCATCGCGTTGAAGTCGCCGCATGCGATCAGCGTGTTGCGGCCCGCCACGGGGCTGGCTTTGTGGAGGAGGGCTTCGAAGTTCGGTGAGTGTGTGCTCAATCTTGATGTTGTACAACCTGTGTTCGACGAAGGTGAATCGCTTCCCGACCTGGGTGCAGAGGCCCGTGCCGTTCGGAGGGCCGGCATGCACTCTGCAGCTGGGAAGGGACGGCGCATCTGTCAGAGTCTCTTGCAGTATAGAAGCACATCCGGCTTGCGTGCGGCGTGCTCAATGTGCTGCTGAATGACTGCCTTTTTCTTGCTGAGGCCGCGGCAGTGCCACTGCCACACTGTTACGCCTGTTGCGTTGGAGGCCATGATTGTCCTAGCGAGAAGGAGGGCGCTTGTGTTCCTTGGTTTAGTTGCGCGATTACGGGTGAGAACGTCGAGTGACTTGCAATTGGTCGTAGGGTTCTCTCCAGGCAGGTGAGTCTGCTTATGTTCTCCGTTTGGAAGGTTCCGATGGCTCGTGTCATTGATGTGAACAGGTCTTCGAGCTTGGCGAATTTGACTTCGATGTTGTGGCCACTGTCGATGCTCTTGCTACCCTTGTGTTTACGTGGCTCCACGGCTAGTTTATTCGATGCCGGCTCCTTGTCCGTCGACTCCTGATTAACCATGACTTCTTCTGTCTTGTTACTGTTTCTGCTTGGATTGGAGCTTTGATGCTCGATGCCGCGAAGTTCGTTTCGGATCTCCGCAATCTCTTTGGTGAGGTTGTGTATAGTGGCACGCAGAGCCGAATTTTCTTGCTCAATGTTTCAATCATTTCCCGCCCCGTTCGAAATCTTGTCATCCTTCTTAGCATTGACGTCGTTGTTGTCACTTGAGATGTTCTTCGTCATTCCTCGCGCTGCATCGACCCAGCTTACACGGTCGCGCGAAGGTGATCTTTTTCTTGTTCCATTGCGCGTGTTTCTGCTTTGACTTCGCTTGCGACTATTATCGCTGGACGGTGGGCGATTTCGCGAGGGCGTCCTTGATTTGGGCGCAGCTGGCGTTTCGAGCGGTGGGAAGTCGCTCTCCGACGGCAGCTGGTGTTCGGCCTTTTGACGCTCCCACTGGTGCGTGCGCACAACATAGGGAATTTTATATCTAGATTTACACGTCCTGTCTGCAGTCGGGTGCGCTCCGCCGCATGGCTTGCATTTGGGTGCACACGGATGGTCGTCTTTGGGGTTTGCGAGTCCGCAGCCTCTGCATATTTTGCTCGAAGGCGTGGGGCACACGTCCTTGCGGTGTCCAACTCGGCTGCACTGGTGACATACGTTGATCTGTTTCCGGTACAGATGACACGGTATGAGTGTGACGCCGTAGCGAACGAAGTTTGGTTCCTTTGGTCCCTTGAAGGTCACGATGATGGTAGTGGTGCTGCCGATTCTCTTCGCACCGACTGCAAGCGGATTCCTCTCGTTGACAATGTTACTGTCGAGTTCTTCTGTGCTTGCGGCGACTGGGATCCCTCGGATAATGAATGCCCTTTACGGTGTCGTGCGGTGCCGTGCGGTACGCGCTGACCTCAAAGGGTTTGTCTTGAATAACGATATCGTGAATTCTCGCGTACCGGGCGGCGTTGCTGTCCTTGGGCGTACTGACGACCATTATATTTTGCTGCGCGTTCGGGCAAATGGTATCCGTCGCGCTTTCCTCGCTCGTGATTTCGGCTGCGGTGAGAATGGCCGCGGTGACAGTCGTAGTACCGATCTTGATTTTATCGAGTCCCCCTCTAGGTCTGATGACTATCTTGTTCTCCTCCAGTGGCATAGCTGGCATGCGTGCTGCCTTGATGGCCGAGGCCCTAACAATCTTGTTGAATTTCGATGTCTTGCTTACTTGATTTTCCGGCGCCGGCGAGCTTGTCAACGAGGTCTCGCTGGCGGAGTCTCGACATGCGCTCTTCCGCGGGCGTCCAACCGGCGTCGCTGTGGAACTCTTCGGGTGTAATTTCTTCGCCTTGTACTTGAACGCACATTTGGGTGTCGAAGGCCGTGGTTCGAGAGGACGCCTCCATCTCGGGGCGAAGCGGCGATCACCGAGGCAGCGAGCCGCAGCGGAGCGAAGGCGACGAGGCCTGGCGCTCGCAGAGCACGCCTAGGCTTAGTGGCCCCTTGCACAGCGGCCGTACAAAAGTCCAGACCACGTGGTCCAGACATTCGGTGAGAAAGGCGTACCTCTGGGGTTAGATGATATCGGTCGGTGCTCCTCGAGCTCACGGACACATTAATACAATGAAGACTTCGATTACAGCGAATTGGCACTGCGAAATCAGTCATAAAATACGGAGCCGACGGGATTGTTTGTTCAGCATCACTAGTTTTGTTAGTAATCTTGCACAGCATTGTTGGTTTTTTTTTTTTTTGGAGCAGAAAAAACAACCGGGACATTATGCCTCGTGCCAACCTTCTTTAACTTGTGGGAAACTTTGTGGATGTACTGCAGAACGATCGGCCGCTTCTTTGGTTTTTCCTTCACCACTGTTCTTAACACTTTTAAAAAAGGTTGGCACGAGGCATGATGTCCCGGTTGTTTTTTCTGCTCCGAAAAAACTAAAAATGCCCTGCAAGATGATTAGCAAAACCAGTACTTGATGCTGAACAAACAGGATGTGGTGTTAAGCACACGAGCAAGTTTGTCGCTTGCTGCTCCGGGATTGTCTATAGGATACCTATGCCGTGCGGGAAGGTTTACATAGGCCAAACTGGACGCCGTGTTGACGAACGACTCAGAGAACATAAAAATGTGTGCAAGCAAGTCTGAGCACCAGGGCACTTGGCTGCTCACTGCACCAGACATGGGTTCTCTGCGCAATTCGAACGCACCATGGTTCTCTTTAAATCTACAGACACGATCACCCGCGAGATTTGGGAAGCCTGTGCCATTCGAAAAGAAAAAGACTATCAGTTCGCCATCAATTGCATTTTCGACAACAGAGATGGAACTACTAGACAGTTCGTAGGCAAACGCATGCGCATGACAAATATTGTATACATTTCCATCGAGATTGATTAACTCTTCCTGTCACGTCATCTGATTTTTTTCCTTATAAGTTGTGTTTGTAGTGATTAATAAATCAGTTGGTAGTGTGCGCTTCACTTGTGTGTGTATATCCTCTTCCTTGTCCCGCTTAGCGCCAGCCATGTTCCGAGTAAAAAATCAACTAGCCCCATTTCAAGCTCTGGTTAACGTTTTTGTACTATGCACGCCCTCTTCACTGCCGCCGTTACCGCTGCTTACTGCCCGCGGTGCACGTCCCCTTAAAGGGAAGCTGAAGCGCTTTCCAAAAAATTTGAGTTAGATTAACAGTTATATAGTTTTTTGCGCACTGATTCCTAATATCACATTGAAATTTATCGTACATGAGTCCAAGTGGCATTTATCTTGCAAAAAGCGCGGCCCCGTTTGAAAGACGCGCGCTTTTCGTCTTTTGACGCCCCTGATTGGTTGTTCCCGTCATGACGTCAAACGAGGACACCCTTCGGCCGCGCGGGTTATCGGAAGCATTGCGAACGATCGCACGGTTGCCTTTGCGGCAATTTAGCTTGCAGTTTAATTTTCGCACATGACTGGAAGTTTGTTTTATAATTTCCCGTGCTGTTGGTTCAATTATCTTGGAGCTTAAATTTGCTTTACACGACAGAGAACCCCAAAGCAGTGACTGTGACGTCGACTAGTGGGTTCCATCAAAATATTTTGAATTAGGCAACCAGCATAGGGGGATTTTATACCTTATGTTAATATTAGGTACTGCCTTAACTGTTTCTTATTATACACAAAACCATTTATGCCGAAGATTAATGGGAATTTATAAACAATCTACCAGCGAAAAGCACGTACGTGCACTGCACGAAAAAATAGCGTTCATGCGCTGTAAACGTATATGCGAGACACATCTTGCCGGTACACGCATAAACCAACAAGCAGACTCTGCTTCCGCATTTCCTTTGTTCCTTGTCGCCCACCCCAGCCCCGTTACTCATCCCCGTAACCCGCCGCGGTGGCTCAGTGGCTAAGGCGTTGCGCTGCTGAGCATGAGGTCGCGGGTTCGATTCCCGGCCGCGGCGGCCGCTTTTCTGATGGAGGCGAAAAGCGAAAACGCCCGTGTGTACGAGATTTCGGCGCACGTTAAAGATCCCCAGGAGGTCAAAATTAATCCGGAGCCCTCCACTACGGCGCGCCTCATCCTCTGTGAAGTGTCGGCGCTACGGCGCCTCCGCGATTGCTAGCTGCATTTCGATGGGTGGCGTCTTACTGCTTCACATGCATTTATTCTGAAAACACTGCAGCATGCTAGTGCCTGCTCAGCATTATTGGCTGTAGTAAGGCTTGATTTTCGCTTGTGCGTTGCGCATTCTGCTACAATATTACGGCCACCTCGTTACAATTAACAGACCAGTCGGACAAGGCAGTTACGTTGTAGTTACGTTACTTTAGGTAACAATCACCAAACGTTTGTGATAATGAATCGTTGGCCTGTTTCAGCATTTCTAGATTAAAGCATTCACCGCGCTAGTCGGACAGATGCCGTATATTTACTCCTCGCTCCTAATTTTTTTAGTATCATCATTATATATATCACCGACTATCACTGGAGCACACTTGAGGTTCAGTGACAACAAGTGCTTGCCAGGTTATAATATGCAGCCACACGGAATCTTGGGCAAAAAAGTAGGCCCCCGCAGTCAACACAAATTATGGCACGGTGGTGGTTCGGAGTGGTGTTTTTTTTTAAATTCCAGACAAACATCACCTTATTGTGACATGTATACTTGCAAAATAAGTAATCTGGTTGTCTTGGTTCTTTTACTTTGTAGGAATACTGTTTACCTCTTAGCCGGGAGAGAACTTCTATCAGGATTGGCCTCTTGTTTTAGTTTCGCCAAAAAATTGTTTTTTTGAACACTGTCCTGAGCCCATAGGGAAAGAAAACCGACGCGTTTAACGAAACAAGCATTTCCTGAACAAATGTGACTTGGTTTCTGGAATGGAACGAAACAACCCCGACCAAAGTACAGCAGTATTCCCTATCCTTCCTAAATCTAGAATCTAATGTGAACATTCACGTCCGTCGCATAAAAAAAAACCGCATTGGAACGGTTTACAAAGTATTTAACGTAGTGTAGTATATTCTCTGTCATCAAGCACAGCCACCTCGGCTGTCGCTTCCGTATGTTATCAAGCATCCCGGCGTGGCATTATTCTGCTTAGGAATACGGCATGATAACGTATGCCTCGTTTGGCGTTCGTGTATACTTTTTGAACACGAAAATTGTACAAATGAGTGCTATCAACCACAACAACAAGTATCATTCACAAGGAAACACGGCGAAAAGAGCATGGCCGAGGCGGCCGATCCGGCCGAAGTCCAAGTATGACGTTTTTCAGCCGGTTTTCGCCCGCGCTCTTCGGTCTTCCGGCATCGCGCGGCGAAATGGGGGCGGGGCATCGGGCCACTTTTGTTTGCTCATTGCGCCGCTTCTATTGCATGTATTGCGAAAATATTTCGTACACATGAACTATTCAATGTGTACTTGCTGCTAGTCAACTTTTCTTTTAATTCTAAAACCGCTTCACCTTCCCTTTAACGGAGCTCTTGTTCATGTGCTTGCTTGCTTCTTATCTTTCGTCTGCCTCACAAGCCCAGCAACCCTAGCGCCGAATCGAAGCAGCGACCCAATGCTCAGCAGAAGAACAACTTCTAGCTACTCAGCCAATTAACGCGCCTGTCCTCAGCAGCGCGTATAAATTAGGCTGTCTGCTGTGCACCACGTTGCTTTGGAGAGCCGCCGTGTATGGCCCTGTCAGAGGGCTACTTTTAAAAAGAAAATTCCAGCCATTTCCCTCTGTGCAGGTGGTACACTGACGGAGCTACAAAGAGGAGAGGAAATATCATGTAAATACTTTTTATTCCTGGATAAGTACGGCCCGGCCGCCGTAACGAAGATCGTTCAAGCGCACACTGAAAACAAACGCCACGATCAAGCGTCTGGAAAACGACATATTCTTCACCCAGCGCCACATAGAGCATCACGGTGATAGCACATGCCATACTGACTTGCTTTACCTCTTCATAGAGGGCGCTGAGAGCTTTGAGTTACGGGCGTAGGCATGGGGCTGCTGAATCTGGATTTTTGTTCATGGGACACAAGCCACAAGTCTCCCTCTAAAATTTTTAGTGCAGAGCACTATATGGGCTCGCCTTGTCGGCGCTCGCTAACGGTCGATGCGAATGCAGGAATCAGGCGGCGCAGCGAGAGAAACGGACCCAATTGGAGCCTGATGTACCGTCGTCAGGGGGTCACGCTGACTCTTCGAAAATCACGCGGTTTAAATAGCCATAACCGTTCGAACCTCGTGGACTGCTGGCGCTTGTCATACATCTCCCCGTTCTTTAACGCAAAGAAAACTGCAGGTACAGTTCAGGCAAAATCTGTGTATACAACCGGGAGCACCGGCGTTCATTTAGTTAGGAACGCTCGTTGGGTTGGTTTTTACCATAGTATGCGAAAAAAGCGGCCGCGCAAGAAAAAAATCGCACGTTCGAAATGCCGGAGAAAGGCTCCAGCCACGCCGAAAAAAAAAAGAAACGGCCCGTTCGAAAAGCCGCAGAAGGGCTCCAGCCGCACAACAAAAAATTGTGCGTTCAAAATAACGAAGAAAAGCTCCAGCTGCGCAAGAAAAAAATTGCGCGTTGGAAATGATGCAAAATAGCTCCAGCACACGAAATTAAAGCAAGGACAAAAAGAACAGAACTCCCGTTGGCGCAGTTTCAGGCAGAGGGCGCTCGAGCACTGCGAAGGCGGGAAATTTGAAATGCATTGGGTAGCAGCAGTGAGCGGATAACGGCGCTGAAGCCGATTATGGCGAATCACTGCTCTGCACTTCCGACAGCTTTCACATTGAGTGAAAAAGGTTTAATTTTTCACCTCCCCCCACCTCATATTTTCTAAAATAAAGTTTTTTATACTACTACTACACGGGCGTAAAAGAATCAGAGCCCTTCTATCCTGTGAAGAGGGAAGTCAGTGAAGCTGGTGCTCCGGTTGCTTATGCTATGCGGGGGTTTAGGTGTATTGGAAATTTGCTATATCGAATTATAAGGACAGTGGCCGGATCTCCACGTCACATACAAAGTATGCACATGATTGGTGGGTAGAGTCAATGACGTATTATTATAGCGCAGCTACGTCAATCGCTGCGCAGGCCTTGATGCGCTGCACAGGTAGCCGCCGAAGAGCAAGCGGCATTGCGCAATGTCAGAGGGGGGAGACAGACAGAGGCCGCGGTTGTGGAGAGGGGTATAGAATGGGGCCGTAACTGCTGCCACCAAACTCCCTCCGTAGCTGGCCATGCTTCTCAGTGCAACACCCAATGTGGGAAAGACAACTTACAGATATCAAAAGGTTACGCTCATCTCCTTAAAGTCGGCTCCATCTCCGAACTTTATTGCATCGCTGGGAGGACACTTTTCCAGGGACAATATAAGCCGTCTTGTGTCAAAATATGGGCCCTAGGGCGTTCCTGTATTTTTTACGAATTTTTCCATACGCTGTACCCACGCCCCCGAGCAAACCGTCCACACCACCGCGAGAACGTACGGGATCAGACATATACAACTTCGCTGTAAAAACAACTTCCGCCTAGGGGGAAATGCCAGCCATCTTGACCATTTCGGACCAGCCTAGAACGATGGTGCCGCCAGCGGTATTGAGAACAGAAGTGCGCGATGCTGGAGCCAAATGCGGCGACAGATCCGAACCATCACCATCTTAGGATTACCGCCAATAGTCGAACAAGGGCCGGTTAATGAAATGCTCCCACGATTTTGGCCCTGAGATCCAAAGAAAATTTTTTGCTGATTTTTTTCCGTGGGCTGAACAGACGTTACTTTACTGAGTGAATATATAGTTACCGCCGGCGAGTCACCCTCGGATTCTAGCCATGGTCAGCTTCGCCGTTCAAACTCCCCGGGCACTTAAATCTGCTGACATGATTCTGAAAACGAAAGCTTAGCAATACTTACCAAATACTTTTTCCTTCTACATCGCGTTTGCTCCTGTGTGTTCGCTTTCGTTTCTCTGTCTTTTTGGTGCGAAATACTTCGACAGGCCGACTGGACGCACTTGAAGCGAAAGCTTCTCCAGAATCAGGGCTCCCCTTGGCGGGACTGCACTTGCTCTACTCTCGTGCCACCACGCTCACTTATAACGCGGCACGCATCGGGGGCGCGGGGGCTAGCACCGTAGTAAATCCCTCAGCTCCTATTCTGGAGCACCCAAGTTCTATTTCCGCACAATGATGATGATGATGATTCCTATTGGTTTCCCCTTTGAAGCGGGGTGATGACATGTCATCTTACCAAAAAGGACTAATATAATCATGTTTTACACTCTTGGTTTAATACTAGCGCTGCTTAGGGCAGGCACTAAAGCTTATTAGGCCCGAAATACTTTCTTTTCCCTGTTACAGGTGGTAACTGTCTTAGGCAATATTCCCCTCTCTGCTTTTCGTCCACCAGCATTCTAATCTTCTATTCGTCCCCTCGACAGCCTTGAAGTTAACTTCCTCTCTGATACCCTTAAATCCTAGGGCTTCTGAAAGCCCAATATTCCCTTCATGTAGATTTGAATGGATACCCTCACATTCTAACACTATGTGCCACATAGTTTCTGTTTCTTTTCCGCAGACAACACATACCCCATCATTTTGTGAATACTTCCTCACAAAACTCTTAGTTCGCAGGCAACCTGCTCTAGCCTCAAAAAGCAAAGCACTGCCCTGGGAATTATCGTAGAAATTTTCCTTTCTGATGTTCATCTTCTCAGCCCTGTACATCTCTAACGACGTTTTAGCTTCCATTTTTTCCCTCCATTTATTCGTTTCAATCTGCCTTGCCTCTTTTTTGGTTACTTTGGCTGTTTTGGATTCCCCACTGTTCTTTCCGTATTTCATCGTTAGCCTTCTAGTCTTTCTTAACCACTGCGTGTCCACGCTTTTCAAGTATAGGTACCTAAAAACCTTAGCTGCCCACCTTCGTTGATCCATTGCCCTCAACCTTATCTCAAAGCATATTTTACTCTGAGCTTCTCTAACTTCAAACGACGCCCAGCCCATATCTCCCTGAACTGCTTCGTTAGTTGTTTTTCCATGCGCGCCTAAGGCCAAACGTCCTACCGTTCTCTGGTTTACTTCAAGGCCTGATAGAACGTCTGATTTTAAGCAGAGTACAGCATTCGCAAACGTGAGACCCGGAACCATTACTCCTTTCCACATTCCTCTTACTACCTCATATTTGTTATACCCCCACAGAGCTCTATGCTTCATTATAGCTGCGTTTCGCTTTCCCTTAACCTTAAGTTGCTCCTCGTGAGTACTTAAGTAGTTATCCCCTTCGTTTATCCACACTCCCAAATATTTATATTCCTTCACTCTAGGTAATTCGCCTTGCTGGATAGACACTACGTCGGTGGTAGCGTCATTGAAAACCATTATTCCTGATTTTTCTGCCAACCAACCGCGTTTCAATATTTTTTTTTTTTCATTTTCCCTGTGGGTGCTGTGACGTTCGGGTACTGGGCAGAAGAGCTTTATGGGAGGGTAGCGTAATACAGCTCTGCTGTAAAACTTCCCCATGCCGCAGGTCCATCGCGCATTTTATAAGCAAACAAAAATCAAACGACGCGAATTTATTTATAGTATTTTTTATTTCACGTCATCAGCCGTCAAAATAATGCTAACAAATACGGGGAAAAAACTTTGAAGTCACCTACACGGAAAATCAAGTCCTGTCGAAGATAACCATAAATATCTTGCCGCTAAATGCAGACGCAGGTCCAATAAATTTCCTGTCAGAACGTACAACCGAACTTTAAGTATTGTTTTCTGTATCGCTATTTTTTTTAGTACGCTAGCTCAAGCCTATCGTGCGCATTCTATTTGGGGACACCCGGAAGTCGCACACGGAAGGAGTTCCAAAGTCCGCCTTAAATTTAAATATCAACGGTGCGTTACGCTATGGCATTTCAACAGTTCAAACGTTCAAGGCATTCGAGCTTGAACATAAACACGAATTCAGTTTGTGCGTTTTTCAAAGCGATTTGGTGGGGCGTGCTCAGAGGGCCGCAGCCTGAATTTGAGCGTTGCCCGATGGCTCGGGTAGATTGGCGTCCGTCATGACCGTCTCGTGCAGCCTCGTGAACGATGGCCTCCTCATACGGAGCGGCGACATGGGGGCGATGGTGATGTTAATCTCATCACCGCCATTGGCTAGGGCCGCCCGGACGTCTTTCTGGTCCATGTTGTCCACCGGAACGCCGTCCACCACGACCAGCATGTCACCCGGAAACAACTTCTTGTTAGGCGTGACAATGTGCACGTCACCAACCTGCACCGACAATTGAGAGTAGGGCTCGATGATTGGGAGCCTAGAACCAGCCACTGCCAATACTGTGGCCACCCACTTTGGCAAGAGGCGCTGGGCGCGTGATACGCTTCATCGGCAGCCACGAAACTGGTCCGTCGGATCTGGACCACATTTAGGTCACGGCTAATCCGTTTTGACATGAAACTCACGCGTCATTGCCAAGCGGTGAGGGGTTTTTCAGAGTATGAGGCTTCTAGCAGATTTCTAGGATGCATGGGAGAGGTGGGGGGGGGGGGTAATAATGTTGACATTTTGCTCTTCAAGCGACTCATTTTTCTTGAACGTTTCGCTCGCGCAGCCGTGGTTTCGGTTTTACGATCGAATCAGTCATATTTTTTCTCTTTGCATAAATTATTCTCAGAAGATTACTAGAAAGGGCGCTACATTAATTTTTCCAGCCCGGTAATTCAAAATCTGAGCCGAGTTGCTCTCTTCTTTAGACGTGCCTTTAAAAATTTATCAGAATACGTTCCGCATAGTCGTATCACATAGTGGCGATACCACGACTTGCCTCGGGAACCCAACCTAGTTTCGAGCGCAAAGTTGACAAGCGTCCATCTCAGGGATAGTGTGTGTGTTCCAGAGCTGCGAGACAACGAGGAAAAGTACAAAAAAATGCATCGTTTTCCAGCAACCTCTTCCGATCTATTTCGATGGCTCCTCGTAAGAAGGGCTTCAGAGGACCCCTGTTGCGCAGGAACTGGTAGAACCATATAGGCCTCGTGCACCTCGTACGGCGGCGCCAGCAGCTGCTAAATTTCCTCTATGCAGCTCCATGCGGGAGCTGTATAGAGGGACTCTACTGGTTACTAAAGTTTCTGTTTATAGCTTCCCTAGGGGAGCAGAGTTGCGCGTCCATCCGCCATCTTGAGTTCTAAAGTCGTGCGGGAAAGCCACCCGTTACACGTGTAGGAGCCGGCGCCGTGCCGCCGCGCCAGTGGCAGCTGCGGGAAGGAGTCCGCGCATGCGTGTGCTGCCAGCTCTGGGATAGCCTGCGGGGACAGTTAGCTGCTTGTCAGCTGAGCGGCCACCGTTGCCGCCGTCACCGCAAACGTCACCGGTCACTTGAGCAGAACTGACTGAAAACGGTGTCTTGTGCTCAGCACTGAAAGCGGGCTTCGCTGTCAAAAGGCGGAACCCGCGGCATGTGGCAATCAGACGCGCTACGTGATATACAGGAACTCTACTGGATACGAACTGCCAGCACCACCTGTCGCATGGTCCCGCATCTTTTCCTAGTTCGCAATCTTGCTCGTGGGGCCAGCACAGCAGCCCGATGCGAGCCCTGCGTGCTTCTCGACGTTCTCGGGAGAATTTGAAACTTGCAGTTTATTTTTAGAGGTACGCCAGTGAGTATGTGGGAGTTCTACACGAAACTGAAACGGCCGTCCGACGGTCCCCAGAAAATTCGTGGCCCTGATGAGGAGCATAGGTGACGTGTGGTTGGGAAAGGTTTGAAAGTTCGCGAAAACGTGCACAAGCCTATGCCTGGTAAATTCATCTGGAAACAAAACTGAGAAACCTTTTTTAAGGCCCTATGCAACGTCGAGGCTGAAACGTGGAGTAGTGTAATCGCGCAGCAGCGTGGTCTCTACACGCAAATAGCCAGAAACAGCCCCATACACGGATTTGCCATTGCCATGTTCTCCGCGGAGGCCGCCATTGGTTGTGGGGGGGCGTGTTTGGAGCGAATGAGTTAATCAAATTGATTTTTAAACCAAGAACGACAAGTTTCGTGCATTTTCGCTGTATTAATTACCAGGAGAAATAATTACTCCCGGTCATCCTACTCATCGCCGGAACTTAAACCGTTGCGTCCTAGAAAACTATATACGCGAAAGGCTTGGGGGGGAGTCACTGACACGCGGGTTGGGAAGAGCGTAGGCGGTATTAGGGGCTGGTATACTCCCTCCCTTCCCTTCTCCGCTGAAAACGGAACGTCACTGCTGACACCAAACACTCTTTTAATTGCTTTCCCGGCTTATTATTAAGCAACTATCCACAGCCATTTTCAAGTTCGGGTCCCCTGTATGTAGCTTCACACCTCCGTTAACGTTACATTGAATAAATTGCCTGGTTATTTGAAAAATTCCTCCGTGCAGAACATTCCCGGTGGAACATACAAATACTACTCATGCTAGCAATCAGCGATGAAACAGCACAGGCCGAACTTTTGAGCTATATTGTATGCTCGACTGCCATTCGCCGATATTTCATTGCTGGCAGCATGAACTTGTCAATAGAGTTCATTGTGGTGACGTTGAACTGGGAGTAGGGTGTAGGAGCAGTGATCAGAAATTATAAAGCTTGTTGCTCAATTTAGAAAACAACACAAAAATTTCCTCTCCTCTCCATCGTTTCGAGTATTGCAGTTGAGATTTCGCCTCCCTTTTTATCACATACAAAAATTCATATTCCATAGGCGCGCAAACTCTCGGGCATCCTGTGCATCCTCGGACGGGTTATTTTGTGTGTTGGCAGCGATAACACAAAGAAATGACAGTTCTCCGTCGCCTGGTGCATTTTAATTCTTCAGTTGACGACTGAGGGCAGCACTGACCAAAAAGGCATTAAAAATGAGCATGACACGTGTTTCACGAGCAAGATGATTGACAGTTTGCTTCAAAATTAGACGTCGTAACATATTTTTTAGGATGGTAAACAGCGGGAACACGTTTTACGAAATGTGATTGACAAAAAAAAAAGGAAACAACCGAGGCAGCACATATGTACCGATAAGCTCTGTAACCGCGCCGCATAGAACTGTTTATCTCAATATTCAATCTCTGATGATGCCTCTTAGCTAGTCCGACGCAATTGATGTAAGACGTTTAACTAGGCGCATAATTACATAATGTTTAATCCTGCTCTTTCGCATAGAGAATGCCAGAAGAAAAAAATCAATCTTTGAAAGGCACTCCTGAATCCTGATCACAGTGGACCCGTACAGCTTTAATGTAGATAATCGTGGGCATGCTTCCACTTTTAGAAAAATAATAAAGCTTCACATTTGGAAAATTTTAATGCTGCGTTTTCATAACTGGTATTGTATTCTCGATTGAAACAGAGCACAAAAATACATTTTTTACAACCATCTCACAATGATAAGCCTTCACGGCCAATATACATGATTTGATACTTCGCCGTCGTTCCCCAGACAAGTAAAACGAGCTGCTACGCCTGCCTGACATGGGGCGCGACTGGTACCGCTTGAAGCACTAGCACACAAAGCTCATAAATATGTTCATACCCGTTCCATGTCGTAGAAATGGTTTAGCAACGCCATGGAAAAGCCGTTACATATTCGAATCCGCTTCAATATCGGTGCGCCTCATCGTATTGAAATGGTTGTTACACAAACTATGCGATGCGCAAAACACGCCCTCTAGTTTTGTTAAGTTAGCGGCCGATCACTTCATTAAGAATCCCAATGAACAGGTGCTTTTTTTTTTTCACGGGGCAGCAGTAATGTCAGGACGAGTTACGCGCAGCGCGCCGCCGCTGTCCAGGCTACTCATTCGGCTCGGAAGCTATACTCGGGTGAAATTGAAGAACGGAAATAACTTATGTAGAGTATCACTCCGCCGAAGCGACGGTCCCGGATGTCAACGCGCGCGCGTTTTTTTTTTTTTTATGCGTAACATCGTCTTCTTTTTCACACCTAGTATTTTTGCAGTCGCTTCAAGAATTTAAAAGCAGATTAAGCGCGAGAAATCCCAGAACCGACTCACGTCACGTTCAAAATACTCGCAGTAAAGTACTTTTTGCGCCGCGCGGAGTAAAAGCCGGCTGCGGCGATGAGACGCAGGGCCAACTTCCGTCGTCGTTCTCAAGTTGTCCCCGAGTTTGATGCTAATGTGTTCCCATAGTTCAATCCACCACTGAATTAGTTGGATTGATATCAATGTCATTTCGTGTTCTCATGTGTACTCTAAGACTCCCCGTAAAGTGTCCTCACTACAATGCTCCGGAATGACCAATCGAAGTTACCTAGCGTGCGAATTCGGCGAATGACGTGGCCGAGAATTCGCTTTGAGTAAAAAAGGACATCTGCGCAGGGACATTGCGCAATGACGAAGGCCATTCACGCCTTTCCTGTTGTCCCTGCGCACATGCACTTTTTTTTAGTTTAATAATATTTTGGCCTTCGTCTTTTGCCGAACCTGCACACTTGGCCACTCCGATTGCTCATTCTGGAGCGCTGTGGTGAAGACGACTTACAGGGACTTCTGAGAGAGCATGCGCAAAACCAAGGGCACACACAGCGACTGTCGATAGATGCTATGAATGTCAATAGATTGGTCGTCCGTCAGGGGCAGTTTTGTACGCACGATTTCATTTCGGGAGGGGGGGGGGGAAGGGGCAGGCCCCGTTAAAAGAGGTAAGAAAACGTAAAAGGGGGAGAGAGCAAAGAAAACAGCAACAATTAAAATGAAAAAAACTAAAAAAGAAAAACAAGAAATTTATACTAACTGAAAGTACAAAGACTTCGAGATGACGTCGTACCCCGCATAACTTTTCGATGGTTTTGTTCATTTTCCCCCACTGAAATCGCAAAATGGCAGATATGCATATTCGTGGGGACAACAGACATTGAAGCCACATGTGGTTGGTGCGCAGCTTATCCACACAAAAACAATTAACCGCAGTCATCATTCCTCCCATGACTGAACATTTCCGGAGGGGGAAGGGTCCCTCCCCCCTGCGTACGCCAGTGGTCAAGGGTAGTGGCCAGGTGTGTCATACGGCGGGGAGTGACGTAACTATAGGTTCCGGTACGGCTAAATGTGCGATACCGCGGACAGTTGCCCCGCGCCGAAATATAACGATAGGTTCCGGTACGGCTAAATGTGCACTACCGCGAAACAGTTGTACCGCGCCGAAATATACGATACGGCGGACAGTCGCATGGCTACGGACAGTGGGGCCACGGCTGAGCGAATGCTACGGCGTAACGCCACATCCCGACTACAGATTGTGACACGGCCGCAAGTCTCATTACCGCGGAAATACTCGGTGTCACTTAGATAAAGAAAACTGGGCACGAAGACACACTTTAAGGCTTGGTGACTTATCTCAAGAGCATCAGGAGTGAAAATAAATCCATGGTCCTCAACTATACTACTCGAATCGTAGCCCAGATGTAGCTACGCCGCGCAAATCCCCTTTCTTTCGTCGATTCCTGCATGCAGTATAAATTCACTCGAGAAAAGCAAACCTGGAATTCTATTACTCCTTATCAACCATTGTTGTAAATTAGAGGTTTTCATTTATACCGCGTTAGACCTTGCTGTTTTGTTAATTGCTTCACGTAATTTGAATGCGTTTGAAATACGAAAACACTTTTCTGCAAGCAGCACAAATTTTCTGAAAGGCGTGGTGTGGCTGACAAAGCACTGTCCCTTGAGTATTGAGACCAACGTTGGGATATTTATTAGCCCAGAAGGATTTGTATACATCAGGGCATACACATAAGCAGCTCAATTACAGGATAAGCAGCTAATAAGCAAATAAGCAGCCCACGTTATAGGACCGTGGGCCCTATGAATATGTATAGGCGGTATTCGTCCAAAAGTTTAGCTGTCGATTTCTTCGCTTGGCAACCCTGGAAACGGCCACAGACATGGCCGATCATGGAGGAATGGCCGATACTCCACGGACATGGCGCGGCTTGGGCTACTGCGTCCGCACGACGAAGAAAAAAATAATACCGGCGTGCGTCGCCTGCTCCGTTTCAACCCAATTATCAACGGTGGTGTCAACAGAGGTGTTATTAATCGCACTCACATTGGACTCGAGGCAATACTTTGCGTTCAGTGAGGAAAAGTTTGTAACGTGCAACACAGTCATGTGCTTAGCACGGGCAAGTACCGCCATCCCGCGGAGCCCGACGTAACCAGTGACAGCGCAATTACACGGTTTCCGGCATGCGCGCATCGCCGGTGAATACAAGCAATAGGTTGTGCGTGAACTAAAATGTATTACTGCAGTTACTTTTTTCCATCGAAGGGCAACTGAAGGGCTCTTTTCACCTTATAAATAAAGGGCGGGGGGAGGGCAAAGGGGCAAAAATCTACTAACCCCCGCAACGTTATGATACTTTGGCGTTCCTTTTATATTCGTTAATGCAGGTTTTAGGCTAGAGTCTTTTTTCTAAAATATCCAGCTGCAACGCGCCATGGACCAATTAGCCATGTTTGCTTTTCCTACAGTGCGGCTGTAAACAATTTGTTTTGGGTTTTTTTTTTTTTTTCACGGCCTGTTTAGAATAAATACTGAGCCCGTAAAACCGATTACCTCGCTCTGGCACATCAACGTAGCGAAACAGAACCGTACAGCAATAACGTTTAAATGATCTGTTCAGTTTTCTGTCCTATAGCGAAGGAGCATCAACACAGCTGTGATGGCCTAATAAAAAATTCGTAATTTCAAATGCGAACCGGTTCTAAGCTAAATAATGCTTCTTGGCTTCAGCCTGTACGCCACCGCCAAAAGTAATTTACCATGGACGTAGTTATGATCGAGGCAAGTCATATTCTCTCATAAAATGCCTTGAGATCCATGCGCGACTTGCTCAGGGGATGCGAATCGTATATTGGCTCAATCGCACAATAGTTATTGCCACCAGCCCTCTTAAAAATCGCCGCAGGTGGGCTTCACCACAACACCCAAAAACGACCCATCATCGCTACCAAATGTGCGAATTTGGCGAATAACGAGGTGCAGCATGCTATTAGAGCAACAAAAATAGAATTTCTACTGTTGTCACGGCACAGATGCAGCCCAGATACTATTTTTTGCTGTAATCGCATGCCGGGCCTCGTCATTCGCCAAATTTGCACATTTGGTCGCGATGATGGGTCGTTCTGATGTGTTGTGGTGAAGCCCACCTGCGGTGATTTTTAAGAGCGAGTATATGGGCATGTGTCTCTTTGTGCATACAACCACGACTGGAAATGATTTTGTGGCCTATGAGCTTGCAACATGAGCTGGCAGCGCTGTCCTTCTCGCTCTCCCTTGTTTCTTGCCCAGCACTAAGCCTTGGTTTTGGGTAGTAAGCGCCAGTGTTTGGTGTGAGAATTGGGACGGAGAAAGGAGAGTCTCGCTTTGTCCGAGCTCTGCTCTGTCTGTTAATCGTCCGTGCCGTCATATGAGCTGACCTTGATTTGCAAATCGTTGTTAATAGACTGTACTATTGGAGTGAACCACACTCCTTAATCAGGCGCCTTTGACCACCGAGCCAACGATTAGGGTAACGCCGACTAAGCAAGCGTCCGGGAGCTTTTACCCGCTATAGAATAACCGTCATTACCTCACTAATCAAGATTGATCCGTCACACTTTAATTGCTGCCGTGACAAGAGTCCTCCCCACAGCTTCCCCATCTTCCTTCAGCATAAAAAAACAGTACGCACTTGTTGAACGACGTGCCAGTACTGGAAAAGTCTCCGTTCATTGTTCCACGCCTTGGCCCCGAAGGTCTTGAAGCCGTACTTGCCGCTGCCCGCGCAGGCTGCCTTGAGAGCCCTGAGCCGAAGCGTATCCCTGCCGGCAGCTCTAAGGACCAGGTCCATATCTCGGCGGCACTCGAGCAGGCGGAAAGCGCTGGACGACAGCACGGTCAACACGAGGCTGTCGCTGCTCCCCTGCATCATCCGCTGGACCTCGGCAATAGGCTTGCCCGCGATGTCCTTACCATTCACGGCCACGATCACGTCGCCCTCCAGCACGTGGGATGCCTCCGCTGGGGTGCCGGATTTCACCTTCTGCAGCGCAAAGACGTACAGGTGCCGTCGAAAGTTGTTAGAACAGGGTCTCGTAAATTTACAGCAATTTCTTCTTCCGGAAACTGCCTGGCTGCTTTGGTGTGCGTTTAAAGTAGTCCCCCATATGCGAAGAAGCTTCCTATGAACCGGTAATGGCTATCATAAAGCCAGTAAGACAAATATTTTGGGATATTCACAAATGCTTGTTCCAATTACTTATGACGGCACGCGTGTACGTATCCGGTGTTAGCTTTGCGGGAAAACGAAAAGTAACCAACCTGACATCCCTCGAAAATCGTTGGCCTGGCTGCTGAAAAACGTTTGCCCATTGCCAGTATTATGTCCAGCAGCAAAAGTAAATCTTTGTACTTTTACTGGTGTCAGTAAGGTTCGGCCACATGCCAAGAATGTGTGTGCCTGTGCGCTTCTGCTTTCTCGACTGTTTCCATCCCTCCAGTTCCAAAAACAGTGAAGTTATACGGGCCGAAGCTAGACCTTCGTATGAGGCGTGAAGTAATGGTGGCCTAAGGGTTAATTTACGCTACCTGTAACGGCAACCGAAAGTCGGACATAACGGCATCCTTGAATCTCACTTAAACCACAGAAGCAGCCGGCTAATAGCGCAGTGCTTTAGTTAACCATGCGGTGCGTGGACCCTCTAGTTCCAGCCGGGCTTTTAAACAGATCCTACGACACGTTTTCAGCATGTTCAACAAACTCACCCTGTCCTGACGGTACGTTTTCAAGGACATCTGGGCGGAATATTGCTTTGTTCAAGGACATGATAATGCTGAAAAAGGCGATGCAAAGTGTTCTACTTATTTTCCGCGTTTTCTACGACTCCCCGCGTCACCTTTAGAGATGCAGAAAGCGTGCTATTGCCCAGCTTTTCTCACGCCATTCCCGTAAAGTGCAAGTGCCGTCTCTCCATCGTCTGCTATACGTCGACGCGGCAAATTTTCCCTAATTTCTGTTGTACTCAGAATGCGTCACGCGATCTCGATTTCGCCCGGCTCACACTTTATACGCGCATGACTGGTAGCTAGGAGTCATGGTTTGCCTGCCAATTGGGTACCATGCTGAACATGATATCAATTTAGATGAATGGAGCGAAACCTAATTTGCTGTTGTTCTTTGTTTTCGTTTCTTTTGCCCTCCGAGGGTATACTTGTCGTGTTCGGTGAGAGAAGTGTTCCTTCCATATTTGGCTGCTCGCCTCACGCTTATAGTCGCGGACACGGCGCCGGTGTGGGTCCTTCAGTTCTTGGTATATATACTCTGTGCGTAAACAATGCGTAGTGGCAAGTTGGATTACTGCCTCGTCACTCAGGGCTACCCGAGTCACAGCGGAGCATACTTAGGGAAAAGAGAAGCTAGGCATTAAATGTTTTCTCGTTAAAATCAACGGTTGTTTTGCTAAGCATCCAGTTCGTGGTTTACGAGTCGAAGCAATACGTATGTTGTGAAACCATCCCGTTGTTCCCTCTAATATGCTTTGGCGTTCATACACACGCATTTAAACCGAAGCGTGTTGCTAATCTTGCTTCTTTTCATAAAATAGACGCCTGCTACGCACACAATTCAATACTACCTTTTCTTCATAACCAGCTTTAGGCATTACTTAATGTTTGATTGTATATCTCTCTTGACCCCAACGCATTCAACCGGGCCATATGGATGAAATGGGTTCATTGGTATCACTAGATAAAATTAGAGAGTATCGGCGCTCTTTTCTCCTATTGTCCCATGCCGCCGCCGTGATCATTGGTCAGTTCGCAACACGTGACACTTGTGTATTCACTGCGACGGTTTATGGGCGGCGCCATTTTGTTGCTTATGCGTTTTCTTCCGGTCAACTGTGGTAGTCTCGGCTTGTCCTCCCTGCTTTACTGCTTCGCGCGACTGGCGTCGGTCCGCTGCGTGGCTCTTCAAATTGGTGCTCCCGTGCATTCGGGTGGGCACGGCAGCATCGGTGACCCTCTCGTATTCTAGTGGCATGCTTTAAGGTATAGTATGGTGCACGCTCATGTTCCGTACGCGTGTGGACGGGCAGGTGGACGTGCTTAGCCGGGCGGGTAAGAACTGGCCGAACTGCTATGAACAGGCCGAAATGTGGGGTATTTAATTTTGCATTCTATAAATTGGCTTTTTCTGCAAAAAGTATGTTTGGGTTATAACCCCTGTTCATTTATTTTTGATTGGCTGCAAACCCGCCATAGCGTTGCTAAAGCGGGTGTTGTTCCCTAGGTTATTCTTTTTATTTTTGGGAGAGAAGAACGTGGAAAAAGAATTAAAAGAATTGGCGTCGTTCCGAATGCGAATCCCAGACAACGCGCTTTCCCAGCATTTCAGCTGCAGAAGTGTGTCCGAAGATGCCGTGTTGCTGCGTCTTCGGCAGTGTTGTTTCCAATGACCTCGTCAAAGCTAGCGGTGATGCCAACCAGTCAGTCCGGAGAAGCGGCAATCTGACAACGCTGATCAACAACAAAATGGCTGCACTTGCTCACTCACGTTCCTGAGGGACGGTACACTGTATCTTATCTATTTACACTAGGGTTAATCTAACAGCACCCCTTCCGCCAGCTAGAAAGCACATTTTGGGCACAAGTACTGTAACTCGAAGTCGTAGAATCCGCAGAAAATTTCGAGATTAGCGGAGTTCCAGTTCCGCAAAATGCCGAACATTTGGGTCCAGGTCGCTGAAATAACAGCTAATGCTGGTAACAAAAGGTCCACTGCACAGGGGAGCTTTCCTAACAAAGGCGAAAATAAATATTCGCAGAAGAAACTCATTTTCATTATTGCGGAAGAGGGAACTGCGTGATGCTCGGCTATTTCGCGTTC